>NW_022990699.1:4002002-4356435 GCF_902827175.1 Gymnodraco acuticeps | reverse complement strand
TGGACGTTAAGAATAGGCGTTTGGTTGATGCCTTAACGTTTTCTTCCCTTGTGTGCACACTTGGCAGCGCAGCTGTCGGGGGCAGACACGTTACTCAGGACTGTTGGCCGAGTTTCCAGACCTGTCGCTGCCCACCTTCTCTGCGCTTACCACTAAGCATGGCGTGGAGCACCACGTCACTACCGAGGGGCCTCCTGTCTACGCAAGGGCCCGGCGGTTGAAACCTTCTAAGCTAGCTGTAGCGAGGGCGGAGTTCGCAACCATGGAGCGCCTGGGCATTGTCCGCCGCTCCGACAGTCCTTGGGCTTCTCCCCTGCACGTCGTCCCCAAACCGAACGACAGGTTCCGCCCGTGCGGGGATTACCGCCGAATCAACAACGCCACTACGCCTGACCGCTATCCGGTGCCGCACATTCAGGACTTTTCGGCGCATCTGGCCGGTACGGGGGTGTCTTTCCAAGGTGGACCTGGTGCGTGGATACCACCAGGTGCCCATGCACCCTCTGGACATTCCCAAGACAGTAGTGATAACGCCTTTTGGACTTTTTTGAGTTCCTGCGGATGCCTTTTGGACTCAAGAATGCTGCTCAGACGTTCCAGCGCCTGATGGATTCGGTGCTGCGGGACCTGCAGTTTGTTTTTGTCTACCTCGACGACATTACTCGTCGCCAGCGCTTCAGTGCCAGGAGCATCTGTCCCACCTCCGAGCCCTTTTCACGCGGCTCAACGAACACGGATTAATCATCAATCCTGCAAAGTGCCAGTTCGGGGGTGTCTGACATTGATTTTCTGGGGCACCGCGTTCACCTCTGCCGGCGAAGGTGGAGGCTGTTGCGGCTTTTCCTCGCCCGCTCACAGCCCGGTCGCTCCGTGAGTTTCTGGGGATGGTGACCTTCTACCACCGTTTCATCGCCCGGGCCGCACACATCATGCGGGCCGCTGTATGAAGCATTGAAGGGCAAGACCCCCGTCCAGGCGATTGACTGGACGGCAGAGGCGGACGTCGCTTTTGCTGAGGTCAAGACCGCGTTGGCTCAGGCGGCTTTGCTGGCACACCCATCATCTACGGCTCCCATCTCCATCACCACGGACGCGTCGGACTACGCGGTCGGCGCGGTGCACGAGCAGTGGGTGGAGGGCGCTTGGCAGCCGCTCGCCTTTTTCAGCCGCCAGCTGATGCCCAGAGAACGCAGGTACAGCGCTTTTGACCGTGAGCTCCTGGGTCTTTATTTGGCCGTGCGGCACTTCCGTTTCATGCTGGAAGGCCGGGAGTTTACGGCGTTTGTCGACCACAAGCCACTCACTTTCGCCATGTCTAAAGTGGCGGATGCTGGGCCTGAGGACTGCGCCTAAAGAAGACCTGCAGTGCTCTACGGCTGAGATGGTCTACGGGCAGCCGTTGAGAGTTTCAGGGGATTTCCTCCCTAACGCATCGGCTCCCTGGTCGGCGTCGGCCCAGCGGGCTTTCCTGCAGGACGCCGCTGAGGCATTTGCTCCGATCCCTACTACTCAGCACGGTACTCAGGTGTCCCAGGTTCCCGCAGAGCTCCGCTCGGCGGAGCACGTGTTCATCCGGCACGATGCGCACAGAGGCCCCCTGCAGCCCCCTTATGATGGGCCTTTCCGGGTCTTGGAGCACGGGGACAAGCACCTGGTGGTCGACCTGGGTGGCAAGGCCGAGCACGTCTCGGTGGACCGGGTGAAGGCTGCTCACCTGGACTTGGACCAGCCTGTGGTGCTGGCTCGACCTCCGCGACGGGGCCGCCCCCCGGCCTCGTCCCCTGTCACGGATTTAAGACCTGTTGTTCCGGTCCCTCCCCTTCCGGGGGCCGCACAGGCGGAAGTCACTTTTCCGACTCCCGTGCTCAGGAGTCGTGGGAGTCGTGGGGGTCGGCGTGTCGTTCCTCCCCGCCATGCTGATTTTGTTTATGTGTGAATTCTGGGGGGGCTTGTGTGGTGACACGTTATTGGACATAATTCACCTTGCTTATTGTGTTGCCACACGGACAGGCAGAGCAGTGCATGTGTTAACCTCTCTGATAGTAATGGATAATAAAGATTGGAACTCCATTCTTAATACACCGCCTCCGACTCTCTTTTCACGGCACTACACTATGCTCAAGTATGTAGTCAAGCTAATGTCGAAGTAGTGTATGTGAAATCAACCTCACAATAAGATGTGTGTATATTACAATTATTAATGTCATATTTCAAGTAGGGCTGGGCGATTTGGCCTAAAAATAAAATCTCTTTTTTTTTCTAACTAATGGACAATTTTCGATTTAAACCTCGATTTTTTCTGTTTTTTTCTAAACAAACCAGACCAAGGCAACATTTAAATACATATTTTCTTTATTAACACAATAAAAATAAATGAGATTACCAAGTAGTCTAGGCCTATGTGAACAAATCAGTTGTTCAAGAATAAAAAAAATAAAATAAAAACAGCACCACGGCACTTGGCTGTCATTAATGTGCAAAGATTTTTTTTAAATCAAACTGAAAAAAATATCTCTTGTAGGCCATCCCTGAAAAAACTTGTAAAATGAAATACAACAAATAATAAATAATGAAATGAATAATAAAAAAATACCCTCAAACAAAATAACATCCCTTTAACTTTCTAGGAAGTTGTCTTTCTACAGACCTTACACAGAACAGTTGTTTGTTCTATGTATGACCGCTTGTACCCGAACCACTTCCATACAACTGAAGTAGCACCTTTTTTAGGAATGAGTTCTTCTTCATCTGTGTTCGTGGACATTTTTATGGTACGTCTGTCGGTGGTGCGGTGAATGTGATTGTAGTAGAGATGTTAAGATTCACCGATTCGCATCGGTGCACCGGCATAAACGTTCAAGATGCGAGTGCACCGGTTGAAAGAGTGCACATCGGCTACAGTTTGGGTTGAACCGGGTTGAACTCGCGATGCATCGATTGCGTAGCGTCTTTGCATCGGTAAAAAACCGATTCATTCATATAAAATCCCCTAATCTTGTCAACGCTCAGCAGAGACGATTTTTGATATTTGCTTCGCCACTACGGAGGCCGAGAGTCTCAGTTATCAACACACACGGAAGTCGAGGAGAAAGAGAAACACAGCGCACCGAAAAATACCTACAAATCAAACGTTTGGTAACACTTCGGATTGTTCAAGAAAGACAGTGTAATAGTCCTTTATGCTAGGCTATATAGTTGACCGCAGGTCATGGAGAGTAATAAGGTATCCGTAGACTTTTGTATGAGGTATCTTTATTACTTAACAGGTCTACAGCCATGATACATAGATCCGTCCTAGATGCGGGCTTGCATACACACAGTATCACTCCGCAGCCGCACCCCATCAGTAACGTCCTGATGGTATATGTGCGCGGCACAGACGGTCAACTTGAAAAATCGCTCGCAAATTGTTAACGATGCCGAGCCGATTTAAAGTACACAAGTAGTACGAGGAACTTAGCGACGCACATGCAGAGTCGACATGGGGTCTGCGGCGAAAAGAGAAACCTAAAAGTTAGACATATGAGTTAAATCACTCAGTGAGGTGTTCTGTCAGAGAGAGTGGTGTTTAGTTTACAGCAGCCTGTGACGGCCAATAATAATTTAAATGTATTCCTCACTGTAAGCAGTTATGAAATACCTGTTTGTGAAAGGTTATTTGTATTATTTATTGTTCATATAGAACCCACCGCTTTCTGCTCACTGGTGAGTTAGCTTATGAATGAGTGTTAAGCACATCAGGCTGGCAGCTGTATGGGCATTGCTCTGTTATTTGCACATTGTTAATCATGAGCAATGCATCCTTACATTGTTTAAGTGTGAGGTGTTATACAATTGTACTCTGGAGAGCTTTTAAAGGTAAAAAAATAAACGGCATGATGGGATGTGCAGTACCAAATATGTAAAGCACTTTTTTGTTAATGTATGATTTGCTGCATATAAGGAATAAAACAAAAATCCTCTGTCGTACCAAATTGAAGTATCATTATTTTTGCATCGTGTTGAATCGCATCGTATCGCACCGAATCGCATAATGTTGAATCAAATCGTATCGAACTGTATCGCAACAGGGGTGAATCGTATCGTATCGCATCGCCTGGTGTTTCAAATGTATCGTTAATGTATCGTATCGTGGCAACGTATCGAGATGCGCATCGCATCGGCCTCAGTGATGGAGATGCACATCCCTAGATTGTAGTAAGTAGGCTATGTGACTACCCGATCTGCAGCTCTGCACATGCGCACAGTGTTAGAAATTAAAATCAATGTCTTTGATGGCATAAAGTACCTTAAACATACCGTCAGTTTAAATGCTGTTTTAGACTGAAAAACCAGAAGTTCTCGTGCACAACCAGTTGTTAAGCTTTTATTCTGAAAATCCTTCATCTCCGGTTAGCATTTAGCATGTGGCTAATATACCATTTACTATAGAGGTGAATTTAGTAGCGATATGACACGGAGTGTTGCACACCGAAACCTAATGATTTCAACACTACAACTATAGACGTCGAGATATTATTATTGCTGAATATTAAATGAAGGTACAGTTTATTTGAATACGTTTGTTTACAGACATGGGTAGCATGAGACAACATCCGGAACTACCAGAAATGAAACCAGCCGTGAAGTATTTCCTGTATTTTTTGGAGTATTGATTACAGCGTTCAAAACCATATTAAATGAAAAGTCATGAAAGAGATAAGGAGGAGAAAAGGCGTGTTTAGTTATATATATTTAATGTCTGAGTCCTCTGTTATGCTCAACAACGAACAACGAACACAGCATAACAACAGCAGATCGGGCAGAGCTGCAGATCGGGTAGTCACAGGCAATGTGGCTGAGTTTTGTGCGCGTTCTGGAAAGTGAGAGAGTAAGCTACTACGGAGTCCCTTAAAGCAAAACAAATCTGCGGAGTCTAGAAATGTTTTTAAATCACGATTTTTCGGTTCAGCCATTTCACAAACCGTAGGAAAGTAAAAATGCAAATTAATCGTGAAAACCGAAAAAATCGCCCAGCCCTAATTTCAAGATGATTACTTAGATATTACAATATGGTTGGTTGAGTTGGAGTTCATTATCGAGCTTACACGTTAACGTCACAGTAATCGGAAGAACGAACCCAAACCTTGTTGTTTTTATTAATTGCATTACCAAATGGGTATCAAATAAACAGTAAGCATTGGTAACACAACTTCCAAAGTTACAGTAAAATAAAAAGGACCCTGACTCAGACAATACACAATCCAACATGTTCAACCGAAGAGAATCAGTTATATTGTTTGTACACATGGTACTTTACATTATTCTTTCAGTGGGAAAACAGAGCAAGCTTCTACAGTTGCACTACATTTTGATAACAATTAAATATTATTTTGATAATAACATATATTTCAATGTTGATGAACTTCATACTGTTCATTCATAATCTGATTGTCTTTGTAGCTCATTGTTGAAATAAAAAAAAAACATTACAATTACAAAATAATTATATCTACAGCCCCATAACACACAAACACACCGCTTTCATAAATAACACACTTGTTCTGCAATAATATGTTTTATGTTTCCTGTCATTTTTGTTAGGAAAGGACATGCCTGAAAGACACGACATTTTCTCCTTCTCTGAGGGTCAAGAAGAACATCCAAGAGGAACATTAAGAGCTGATGTTATGAGATTTTAAGACCAGTACAGGACATTCACTAAGAAACTACTTTTATTGTGAAAACAGTCAGCTGATCGAATGCAGCTATTTCCACATCTACACTCCATCTGCTGATTATTTCTATTTGCCTCACTTTATGAGCTTCACAACATGTACCTTGTTTTGCAATGTCACAAATAAATGGGGCCAATCTTCAGTCAGATGTGAATGTGTAATCTAACATTTTCAGTAAGAATAATGGACAAAAGGAGTGCAAATACAATGGAGAGGCGAAGTCACGCCCATCTACTTCCGGACCATGGGACCCCGGAAGCGAAAAATTTACATTGAATTCAATGGAGAGAGAACACATATCTTTTGATCCCGTTTGAATTGTGCCACGAACTACACATATGATGTTTGTCAATCTTAAACAATCATTTCCATGTCAAAAAAGTCACATTTTGTCGTAAAACTGCTGAAATATAAGACTATGAAAAATACGCTACTACAAAGACTACAAATCCCATTCTGGGTCGCGTAAGTGATGTCACAGGCATGCTCGGTGATTTATAATACGACTCGTAATTAAAGGAAGAAGAAGAAGATCTCATAACTGATTTATTCCCTCCAATAAATTATAGATCGCTAAAAATAAATTCACTTTTACAAGATGCCTGTGTGCTTTGTACCAGGTTGTAGTCATAAAAGTGATCATACCACTTGCTCCTTCTATCGATTCCCGTCTGATGAAAGGACCAGGAGTCGCTGGATCAGACATATCAGGTAATATCATAGGTAATATACATGTTGTGCATGTTCATGTGCATAGTCAAGTTAGCTACCTAGCTAGTAGCGACGAGTAGCGAGCACGTTAGTTAGCATTACATTACTTAGCCTTGTCATTTTTAGTAGCCTTACCATGAAGTTATTATTTTATTACATGAAGTAAACCAAAATGTTAAACAGTAACCAAACATGATGGTAAGTATTTCGTGAAACATTTGAAGAGTAGCCTACTGCGCCCTCCACCGGGTGCTAAGGAAGCAGTTCAGGGAGAGTCGAAGGCAGGCAGGGAGCTTTGCATGACATTCTTCTGGACGTGTTTCATTGTGATGACAATCTGTTTGTTGGAAAGACAGTCGTTGTGTGCTTATTGAGAGAAAATTGTTAGAAGAGATAATTATTCAAAGTGTTGTTACTGAACTTTTTCTCTTTTATTTTCTTTACCTCACCTGTAACTGCTGAGACGTTGAGGAACATGCACACTGACCTGCTCTGGCAACCTGATTTCCACTGTACGTAATAGTATTTGGTTATGGTATATTATTTATATACATCAAAGGCACAATGCACCCCCCAGAGACACACATGTATTGAGTGTGATATTTTGCATAGGTCATGTGAAATCATCTTTACATACTAGAAAACTGTAGGAACGGCAACTTGTTTTGAAATTGAATTTTTAATATCCGATAATAAAGTTGATCTGTTTTCTTTATTCTTCTCTCTTCCCAGCTCCATCCATCACCGTTCTCTGTTCCTGCAGGTCCTGCTTGCTAATCAATGCTCATATTTTTTTACACAATTACAAATAAAGTCATTGTATTGTATGACATGAAGTTGTGCTTCATTCGGAGTCAATAATAAATTCATTCTGCCTTCAACTGCGCAATGATTGTGGACTGCACCGACATCCATGTAGCTGCCCCCCAGTAAGATGAACCAAGCAAAGAGGGTCACCATCATGCCCAAGGACATCCAGCTGGCCCGCCGCAACCGCGGAGAGAGGGCTTAGACTGACCTGAGACCAGCACACCCAAACACAACGGCTCTTTTAAGAGCCACCTACATTTTCAAAGAGTTGCAATCCTACGTTATTATAATGATTAAACTGGTTCATGTATCACTTAGTTTACTGAACCGTGATGAATGAAAGTGAAATGAGTGAGGTAGTGGTTTACTGAAGTTACAAAGACATTCATATATGAGTAACAGGTCAGTGTAAACACAAGCTTCTGTCAATTATGGATCATTCAAACTATTTATATACAAATATGTAATAAAGTTCTAAAACAAGTATTCGGTATATTCCTTGATAGCTTTTGGAGAAGGTTGTTTTTAAGTTTACTAAAATCTATCGTTTCAACTGTTTCACTTTATAAAAAAGGAACAGGTGAGTAGAGCATCATTGAGTTTCTTATTCTGTCAGTAAATTATCCAAATGAATGTTTTTCATTATTTTAGTCAACCATAAACAAATGTATTGTACCTTTTAATGATGACCTTACATGGTCGGCAAAGTTAAATTAACTTCAGAAAATCAAATCTGTTCTGAGAAAAAACTAATAAATGTTTAAAGATAGGAACTTGCCATCCCACTGAAAAACAGTCCGTAGAGATTTAAAGGCATAGTTGTAGTTCAATCCAACGTTTCATTTGACAACAGTCAACTATTTTCATAAAGAATATATATATATTTTTCAAAGTCAACTTTATTGTCAATCTTACTCAGTTTGAGAGATCAAAAAGACGTTTAAATAAAATTATACAATTTACAGATATATATACAAAATATATATATCCTATATACACCATCATGTATAATGATGGTGTATGATGTAGAAGGAAGTGTGTTAGATAACAAGTAAATATAGAGTTACATGTTACAGCAAAAGATGGAATAACTCAGAAGCACGCAGTATAATAATAATAATTACATGCAACAATTAAATAACTGCTCAGCATCTCCACCACAATCCCAATCTGCTGTGTCCTGTTTTCCTCCCCTCTGCATAACACCCTATCACACATACGAAACACAACGCAGAGTCCGAGGGTGTTAAGAGTATGTTTATTGAAATGTCCTCCTCTCTACTGGCCAACACAGGGAGCATATGCTGGGTGTAGAATTGTTCCAGGAGGAGGAGATTTCCATGCCATGCAGGGTCTTTGGGGATGGGGATGATGATCGCCTCCTTCGTGGTCCACACAACAAAGTAGCAGAGACTCCGGTCTGTGATATGCAGCTGCCCTTGGACCTGGTGCCAGTATGGGTGATTCTCCTTGAGAATATATGACCCACCCTCCGCACGGAGACAGAAGGATGGTAACTGGACTGCCTCCGCGATGGTCATGTTCCTCTGGCTGTGTGGACACTTCACCTCCAGCAGGGCAGATGGCTGCACAAGTCCATCGGGTGATGCTCCCAAAACACCCGACTCACTCACAAAGAGACCAGACTCGATTCGAACACTGTCACTTGATAGGCCTCCACAAAAGCCTCCACAAAAGCCTTCACCCCTTCGGCTTCGTTTACAACCCCCCAGTGGACAGTTGGCGATGTCTCTGGCCAGTGGGTTGTATGTCTCCTCTCGCTGTTGGTAAAGTTGAGACACCGGCTGGACTACTTTTTAAGTGCCAGGCTTCCTCCGCTGGCACTCAACATCTGTGGAGCTGATCTGCCACATGGCAAATATTGCCAATGCTGCAGCGTGGCTGCATTTGTACATCCCCTGTGCACAATCACAGACAGCGCTCTGCATCGCGCCATCGTCTCCCATGCAGATCTGTAAAAATAAAGTAAGTACCATTTGTTAGCATGCTATAATAGATTGAATGAGCAATAATACAAGGATGGTCCGGATCTGGGGGTGGGAGGGTTTATTTTTCCATAGTTTTGTCCTCTTGTCTGTTGTTATTGTTTGTTTTTTCTGTATTTTTTGTAATTTGTGCTGTATTGGTTGTGATTGTACATTGTATTTTTCTAAATGAGTATGAATACATTTTTGAAAAACATTTGATCAACAATAAAAAAGGATTTGGTCAGGATCTAGACTCAGTGTGTAGTTTATTAATTAATCAATGCTCTCTACATTAGGAAAACACATACCGGTGTACCAGAGGGAGTCACACACAGCTGTGCCTAGATAACCAAAATCCTTGAATCTACACACAGCAAATAAACTCAAATGACACAACGAGAAAAAGGAGATCACACATACAGTATAGTCGATATAAAACTGGCCGCTTCAATCTGAAGAGCAACTAAAACAAAACACGGGAGTGTACCTTGTTCTTGTGAACACTAATGTTATCCACAGCATACACAGAGACCACGAAGTTCTTAAGGAGAAAACTAGTTGCTAAAACAAAACACGTTAGTGTACCTTGTTAGCTAATGTTAGCTAGCTGACATTAACGTTAAACATTGCACTCATATTACTCACCGAAACCTTGTAAAGCCGGTCCCGCATGCTGGCTCTCAACGTGCCCAGACTTGTAGTGATTTTCACCTCGTAAAATAATGTTATTCTCATTCTGAAAGAATGTGGTGAAATGTGCTAACGTGACGGCCATCTTTATGTTGGTGACGCGTATTGTGCGAGACCAGAGACCTGTAGTTCACTGAGCGGTTTCACACAAAAAAATGTGTAACTTCACAGTTTTACGACACATTTTTATTTTTTTGACTTGCAAAATGTTCTTTTAAATTGACAAACATCATATGTGTCATTCGTGGCACAATTCAAACGGGATCAAAAGATAACCTTTCTCTCTCCATTGACTTCAATGTATAATTTTCCGCTTCCGGGGTCCCATGGAGGCTTTCGGAAGGGGAGGGACTTCGCCTCTCCATAGACCTATCGCTAAGCCACGCCCCCTTTGAAAACTCGGACAAACAAAGCCGACCGTGAATGACTCTTGACAATGGCCGCGGGGGGAGTTCAAGTTAAAATAACATTAAAATAGAAGCAAGAGCTAATAAAAGCAACAGCAGATGAAAGTTAACAGTTAAAAGCAAGAGTAAAAAGGTAGCCATGTATTTCTTTATATAAAATATCTAATCTTGTTGCCTGTCGTGTGTAGTGGTGACTGTTGTGTAACCATTGAAATGATAATATGATGTTGAATGTTAGCAGTGGTGGTCACTACATTAAATCTATAACTATAACTGTCCTTGTTGGTCATCATTTTCACTGTTATGCACCTGGCTGACTGTAGCGTTTCCTTTTTTTGGGTGAGGGTCTGTGTCTTTTCGGAGCAGCACACACGAGAGCCCGGATGGGATCTGATATTCCAGAGTTGGCTTCCCATCTCTGAAGTGCTTTGAGGTGAAAAGACAGTTAGCAAAAGTTAGCTAAAAACACCAGCTAACTAGCGAGGACGAAAAGTCAGACAGCAAACGTTGATGTTGATAACACTGTAGCTAGTTAGCTGGCTAACAAGTTGGCAGCTAACGTTAGCTAGCTGGGCTGGATATACGCTAGCTAGTTGGCAGTCAAAGTCAATCGTTAGCAAACTAATAGTTTGGTCTACGTTTCTAATACATACCGTCAAATATGATGTCTTTATGAATTGACCTTACCTTTGAGCAAACATAAGTGTCCTTGATAATTGTCTTCACATTCAGTTGTGTATGTGGTTGACGACACAGCATAATCCACCGCTTGCATTTGTCGAGTTTTCTTTTGGGCTTCGGAAAAGGTACGAAATATACTCCTCCATCCAGTCTTTCAGGGTACCTGGTGTCCGAAATTACAGGTACCCCACGCACAGCGTTTCACCATCAGATATTAGCTAGATAATAAACATAGAAACTGAACTCTTCACAGTGGTTTCGATCACAGACGTCTGGTTTTGGTTTGATGCGCCCCACAAACGGCTTTTCTGGTGATGTCCGAGTTTTCTGTCAGGAGGGATTTTCGCTGTGATATGATTGGACAAATTCTATTTGGGGCGTGGTTTAGCGATAGGTCTATTGATTGAAATATGAACCAAAAGTTAATCAAATGTTTTAAATAAAAAGCACATATGGACAGAAGGTGTAAACCTATTAAATGTATAAGTAAACACATTTAGTCAAATAAAGTGACAGACTAGGCCTGTGCAGTTGGTATCAGCTTTGCCCAGCATGGGCTCCTTCATCAGCCCTGGTCCTCCTCGCAGAGGAAAGACTCTCAGTCCTCTCCAAACCAACAGACAGGACGTCCATCACACGGAGGTTTCTCCCTGAAGTCTCTGCAGCTCTCTGGACACCACGCTGTCTCAATCCGTCCATCACACGGAGGTTTCTCCTTGAAGTCTCTGCAGCTCTCTGGACACCACGCTGTCTCAATCCGTTCATCACACGGAGGTTTATCCCTGAAGTCTCTGCAGCTCTCTGGACACCACACTGTCTCAATCCGTCCACACTGAATATGAGAGGGGGGAAATGAAAATAATAAATGCTTTAGACAATAAGAAACATAAAGTTGACTGTTGAGTTGCTCAGTTTTTTTATATTGTCAATACTATTACTGTATAACTAATATCTCAGGTTAAGAGGCACATTCAAATAAAGATTGGTCTTTAAATACATTTTGTCTTTTGAATTGTTTGTCTAAAGTCAAGGATCTAGAACTGGTACTTAGTTTTAATGATACAGTCTGGTTATTATGCTGTTTGGAGGAGGCCTCACAGGTAAGAGCACTAACTAGCTACCATCACATGTACCTTAGCTTGACTTAAATGTATTAAACGTATAGTTAGGTGATATCAAAATATAAATAACTAATGTCATGCAAACATATTAATATTTGCTTGATTCCAGTGTTGAATTTAGCACAATTGCATACAAACGTTAAGGGGTTTTAAGATTCTGAAGTATTATGCTAAAAACTCAATAACTTAGATTATTATTTATAGTTTTGCTGAATAGTTTCATGTCCGCTTACCTTAGAAACGTAAAATGCGACGGCAGCGTGCAGATGGGGAGCATGTTAGCTTAGCTTGGTAGCTTCAGCTAGCTCTGGAACTTCCAGCTCGGTGGCAGCAGGTCCCGCCTCGGCGCCCTTATTTGGAGCAGGCTGGAGAAGGCGGGAGTTGAACTCTGACGTCACTGTTGAGCCGTTAGTGGCCGACTCCATCTACTAAGGGCTTCACGGCAACTCTGCAGAATCCTATGGGTGACGTCACGGACCCTACGTCCATTTATCTATACAGTCTATGGTTTTGCACCCCGGGCCGCTGTTTAGATATTCCGCTGAAGTATACGCTGTGACGTAATATCTCTTCTTTTTTTTCGAGGGAAGGGGGGTCAGAGGGCCTAGGTATAAAAGTCACGGCTCGCCACTGTGGAGGATGCTCACAGATTCTGCTTGGGTTTTCAAGACAGTAACACAGGGCTACAGGCTTCAATTCGCTGTCACCCCCCCTCACTTCTCGGGCATTCTGTATTCACAGGCCCGGGGAGAGTCGGCCCATATTCTAGAGCAAGAGATTTTCTCGCTACTAGAAAAGAAGGCTATATCGATAATACCCGCCGAACAGAGTCAGAGCGGCTTTTATTCCAAGTATTTCCTCGTTCCCAAACGGGGAGGGAACGGAATTCGGCCTATACTAGATTTGAAAGCTCTGAACAAATATCTCAAAAGATACAAATTCAGAATGCTCACTCACACATCTCTGTTGCGTCTCGTGCGCCAAAACGACTGGTTCACATCAGTCGACCTGAAAGATGCGTATTTCCACATCCCAGTATATTACCCACACAGGAAATATCTGAGGTTCGCCTTTCAGGGTGTCTGTTATGAGTACAGAGTACTTCCCTTCGGTCTGTCTCTCAGCCCGCGAGTGTTTGTACGGTGTACGGAAGCCGCGATAGCCCCGTTAAAGAGCCTGTGACACGAGTTTCCCCCATCATCCAAACCCATCAATTTGAGTAAATATTGTCCCCTTGAAAACCGTTACTGAACTGATTTTGGATATTTGTACTTTGATAACCATTAATCTGCCCTTCAATGTTGACCATTTCCTGGATCTTTTCGGGGATTCTTCAAGTCCCGCCAAATTACGTGTGACGCCATTGCGGGCACAGCGCTCCAGCTGCACCGTTCAGGATCCCAGCATCTGCATGTAAATGCACGATGGTGCACACAGCAGCAAGCTCAGACAGCTCAGACAGTTTCATTTTGAACGTGTCTGAGAGCTCATATGAGGCTGAAGGATCGGTTTATGTTGTATCTGTTAGAAGTTTAGGAATTAGGTGCGTCAATATGGGCGATCATACGGTCATGTAGCCAGTGGTGGAATGGGACTAAAAATCATCCCGGGACTCTCGACCGGCCCACTTCGGTACCGCTAGTAAGTTGTCAACGGGGGGAGTGGGGGATGTCAGGGGCGGCGGGTGCTGTAGATAGTAAATGTAAATATGTGAATATTTGTGTCACTGCATCCTGGTAAAATACAAATATAATGCAATGTCTGTGTCTTTGACATTAGCGCTGCCAGCCACCTGTGCCCTGTAGGCCTACTACGAAGCCAGTTCAACAGACCCTGGATATGTTTGAGTAACAAACAAACTAACAACAACAAACTAACAAACGAGATCTCGCTAAGCGGTCCACGACGCTGGTTATCAACTCGGTAAATCAAGCCAGGGTTTCTCTCACCAGCTGAGAGCGCGTTCACGTCTAAGACACGAATGGATCTGACTTTAATTACATTTGACTCGAGTGTTTCGTCAACATAATGTGTTGCTAAAAATAATACTTCTGCATACAGTATGTGACACTGTAAGTGTTGCACGGCCAGACACGGCAGATAAGGAAATATATGATATATTATGATATTATATGATCGATGATCTGATTGATGATGTAATATGAATGATAAGTGCGACACGTCGGCGTCTTCTCTGCATAGGCCTACGGCAGTTTAAACTGTATTTCCTTTATCCTGTAATATGACTTGAGAGATTTAAACTCTGCACACTGAGTTGATCTCTTTTCTAGACGCCGGAGGCGTAAAAAAAGTTATTTAGCCTTCCCAAACCTGAGCCTCACGCGCCGCCTATGGGGGATGTGCTAGTGATTTATCCGACCGGCCCACTTCGGTACCGGCCCATCGGGATTCGTCCCGATGGGCAGTCCGCGACTGCACCCAGCCCACGTAAACTGTCAACGGGAGGAGCCTCGCTGCGGGGAAACGGTGGACCTAGTGTCCCGATCGGAGTGGGAATAATAATAATAATAATCCGTGCATTTTATCCATTAATTTCCCCAACATTGTGGTGAAAAAAACACACGTTTAATCCATGTTGGTGTACTACAACTACAAAAAGCATCGGTTTGTTTTCTCATCAGGAAATGCAGACCGGCACAAACAAACGATTTTTAATCATCATTCTCACGATCATTTAATCTATCATATGTTCGCCGAATTGACACGAAAGCACTAATACATGTAGTTTCATCCACTTGAGTTTACAACTACAAAAATAATCGATTTGTTTTTATATCACATCCTACGGGAGGAAATTCAGTAGCTCTCACTACCGATTTTTAATCCTAATGTAATCATCATCTTCACCACGATCATTTATGTTTATGTTCGCCGAATTGACATGAAAGCACTGACAAATATGAATATACTGTAGTCAACTTAATTAAAACGTTATTAACGTGCCTAAACTCAGTAATTCACCATTTCTACGCATGACAACACACTTTGTCCGTGTTTGGCTCTCTCGCCGCACAGTGAAGCGTTCCCGCATTGACGTCACTTCCGGCTTCCTCCAAAACTTCAAAATGAGTCGAAGGAATTTCCCGCGATGTTCGAAATTATTGATATTTAACGGAACGGTATGGCTTTTTCTTTTTTAAACTGACGGTTCGAGATTACTAGTAGCCCAATATTTCATTGCACAACAGTTGTTGGGATGCTGTCACAGGCTCTTTAAGACAACAGGGTATTCGCCTGGCAACTTATCTGGACGATTGGCTCCTTCTCGCACAGTCGGAGCAGGAGGCTATTACGCAGACGAATGTCCTCGTAAAACACCTGCTCGACCTGGGTTTCGTAATAAACACAGAAAAGAGCATGTTGTCCCCAGCCCAGACTGTACTCTTCCTGGGCCTACGCCTAAATTCGGTGCCCTTTACAGCCCGCTTGTCAGCAGAGAGAGTGAAAGCCTTCAGGGCTTGCCTCGCTCATTTCCAGCCACGCAAATATGTTCTCTTCAGGTCATGTCTGCGGTTGCTGGGGCTCATGGCGTCAGCCATTCTGGTGGTACGACTGGGACGCTTACACATGAGGGAGTTTCAGCGCTGGGTAGCTGCCCCTCAGATTGGACAGATTGGTTATGGCGCGTGGAGAGTGATGGTCACTATGAAATGCGTAATGGCACTGCGCCACTGGCTACACCCGACTTTTCTAGTACGGGGCGTGCCTATGGGTGCTGTCCTATCGTGGAAGGTGGTCACCACAGACGCATGTCTGACGGGCTGGGGGGGTATATACACGAAGGTCGACCTGTGAGGGGTCTCTGGAGCAGACACCTCCAACGGTCACACATAAATTATCTGGAGCTTTTAGCGGTGTTCCTCACCCTGAAACGCTTTCTGCCTTTTCTCAGAGGACATCATGTCCTCGTGAGGACAGAAAACACGACCACAATATCGTATATAAACCGCCAAGGGGGTTTGCGTTCTCTCCAGTTACACATGCTGGCACGCAAACTGATCTTATGGAGCTGCGGACATCTCCTCTCTCTGAGAGCGACGCACGTACCAGGAGTGATGAACCTCGGGGCAGATCTGCTGTCCAGAGGTGCACCACTATATGCAGACTGGACTCTACATCCAATAATTGCGAGTCAGCTGTGGGTGCGTTACGGCCGAGCCGCGGTAGATCTGTTCGCATCAAAAGAAAATGCTCAATGTCAGCTGTTCTTTTCAATGCACGATTTAAACGCACCGTTAGGCGTGGACGCGCTCGCGCACGTTTGGCCTCCGGTCCTTCTGTACGCGTTCCCACCCCTGGCTCTGATACCCCCAACTCTGGCCAGAGTGAGAGAACAATGCCAAGGCAAGGCAAGGCAAGGCAAGTTTATTTATATAGCACTTTCCAACACCAGGCAATTCAAAGTGCTTTACAAAAAATGAAAGAGATTAAGAAAATGGCATTTAAAATCAGTCATTAAAAAGAAAAGCTAATAAAATAAACATTAAAAGAAAAAATACATGGATAAAAGTTACAGTGCAATTAAATGCCACACACTTATCCTGATAGCTCCGCACTGGCCTGCAATGTACTGGCTGGCGGAGATATATCAGCTGCTGTGCGGGCTGCCGTGGCAGCTCCCACTACGCAGGGACATACTGTCTCAGGCGGGGGGGACGATCTTTCACCCACACCCAGAGCGCTTGGCACTATGGGCCTGGCCCGTGAGTGGTACATTCTGAATACAGTGGGGCTCCCTCAGAAGGTGATAAACACTATTCAGAGTGCAAGAGCTTCCTCCACCAGGTCTCTCTATGACTGTAATGGCGCGTTTCCACTGCAGGCCTCGCTCGGTTTGGTTAGGCCTTATTAGGCCCGGCTCATGTTAATGCTGCGCTTCCATTACAGTTTAGGAACTGGGGCAGTTACTATAGTAATGCAGTATAGGCGGAGCCGTGACGTCATCTTCAATGAGAGCCCCAGAAAAACAACACAGCCGTTAGCTCTTAGCACTCAGAGCTCACAGCTCCTCATATCTGTTCAGAAACTAGACAAAAGTTAAACAAGTACAAACCACAGACTGCCTGTGTCATGGCGAATACAGTCGCTGGTTTATTTATGTCTGTATAGGCCGTTATTGTGAGTGTGGACGGTCGGAGCATATATAACGTTAGCTTAGCCAAGCTCCATTTAGAAAACACGCATTTTAAAAGGGTTTTTCGCCTGCCGTCTGTCTGCAGACTTGTCAAAGCATTAATTCATGGTTTTTACTAACCGGTATCAGTATGTTGTTACTTCGGCATCATTTTGAAACGTGTATTACAATTAAATCACGGTCAAATATGTTCATCTTGTTGTAGTTGTAGCCCCCTTGCCAGCGATTCTCTCTCTAGTTTAGCATACTCAGCCCGACTCAGCCTGGTTGTTCCTGGCCCTAGAACCACGATTTAGTCGGGCCAGAAAAAAGGTGAAAAGGTAGCCCCGGGCCAAAACTAGGCCAAGTGGAAACGCAACCAAAAACGGGCCCCGCACGGCTCGGCACGCTTAAAGCGAGCTACCCGCTGCAGTGGAAACGCACCATAAGTGGAGGGTGTTTGAGGAGTGGTGCCTTCAAAAAGGACACATCTCTTTTCAATGTCCTGTCGGGGTGATTTTATCATTTCTACAGGACTTAATTGATAAACACAGAGCTTTCTCTACGATCAAAGTGTACCTGGCTGCTATTGCTGCATGCCATGTGGGCTTTGAGGGAAAGACGGCTAGCCAACATCCTTTGGTCTGCCGTTTTATGAAAGGGGCTCGCAGGCTCCTCCCTGTTTCCAGGTCACTGGTGCCCTTATGGGACTTGGCAGTGGTTTTAGATGGGCTCACTCGACCTCCATTTAAACCCCTGGAAGAAGCTGACATGAAACACCTGTCACTGAAGACAGTGCTGTTACTGGCTCTGGCATCTGCCAAGCGAGACAGTGACATTCATGCGCTCTCTGTACATCCTTCATGCACTCAGTTTGCCCCGGGGCAAACGAGAGTGTTGCTGAAGCCCAACCCTGCCTTTATACCTAAGGTGGTTGGCTCATGTACCCCCATTGACATTGTAGCATTTCCTCCGCCGCTGTGTTCCTCTGAGGAACAGCGGCCGAATTTGCTGTGTCCAGTTCGTGCTTTACGCATCTATATGGACAGGTCAAAAGAGTTTCGTTGTAATGACCAACTCTTTATATCCTGGGCTAACCCTCAGAAGGGCAAGCCCGTTACCAGGCAACGGCTCTCCCACTGGATTGTGGAAGCGATTGCTCTGGCTTATACGAGTCAGGGTTTGCAGGCACCAACGGGCCTGCGTGCTCATTCTACTCGTAGACTGGCTACATCCTGGGCTTTGTTCAAGGGTGTTTCCATACAAGACATTTGTGCAGCAGCGAGCTGGTCCTCGCCGCTCACTTTTGTCTGCTTTTACAGGCTAGATGTCTCTGCTCCAAGTGTGGCCAGCGCAGTGCTGGGCCCCGTGTTGAGACAGGGTTCTACCTGTTAAGTTCTGGTTATTTTGGTGATTTTCGAGAAAAGCATGTCTAGCAATACGGGAGTTTCAATATCCCATAGTGAGACATCGAACAGAGTGTTATGAATGAGAACTATAGGTTACTTACATAACCCCAGTTCTCAGAGTAACATGAAGTGAGATGTCTCACCCTTCTTGCTAAGGCGAAGCAAGAAGAGGTGCTTATTTTGAATGACGCTGCGTCGTAGCGCAAGCTACTTAAAGGGTGGGTGGATTCCCTGACGTTGACGTCAAGATCACCAGCCAATCAGGATTGGTGTAATGAGATTGATGCTTCTGTTTGCATACGCATTGAGGCGCATCTCATAGTGAGACATCTCCCTTCATGTTACTCTGAGAACTGGGGTTACGTAAGTAACCTATAGATTCTAATGTTGTGGAGGAACTGAAGGCTGGTGGGAAATTATACGACATGATTATTGACCACAGGCCTTCCTCTACTAATAGGGAGAGTGAAATACACACCCACTTCTCTCTCTGACGCTACTGTGTGGTGAGCTGCCCGTTAGCTGTGTGTAGTTTCTGATGTGCTTACTTACTGTGTGCTGCTGGCCTGGAATGACCTTCATCATTTGTTACTCTGTCGAGTACTTGTTTTATTAGAGTTGTTTACTCACAGACAAAGTGAGGCCAGGTTAGCTGAATGATCAGTTTGAGAGCTAATAACAGATAGGAGGGGTCGCTGTGTGTGTTAGAGGGGGGGGGGGGAGAGCAGGTGGACATGTTCTGCTCATAACGGGTTTTAAAATGCATTAATTAAAAAGACGTCAATGGAAGTTGTGGGTGTGTGAGAGAGAGACCGAGGCAGAGAGAGAGAGAGCAAATGAGTGTTGATCAATAAAGTGTCAGCTGTACTGTAGGCCTATGCCGTGATTGCATGTCAGCTTCTTATGTTACATTGCAGTAAATGATACCCCCCTGCCTGGATGACTGATAGGAGCCTGTACATTTCAAATACAGTGTGCAGCTCCTCCCCTTAATAAAAAAAAGGAAAAGGTCTCATATTTCCCCATTTCCTCTTTTCACCCACAACCTTCTCTTCCCGTTATCACGCACACTGCTTCTCTGCAAGAACAGCTTAAACAAGGTGGGTCCCTTCATGTTTTTGTAAATATCCCTGCTTCTAGCATGCAGCTGAAGTCATTCTGCCTCTTTAAATCTGCTTAGCTGTAGAGTAAAATCTGTTTTGATTCTCTCTCTCCTCCCACATCCTAAAACAGTGTTGCAATGGAGGGAACTGAGTCAACAACAAGAGAGAGATCAACAGCAAAGGATGGGAACAAGGCAGCAGACCAAGAGGTGCTGATGTCCAGCAAACCGCTGCATCGCTTCGTCCAAAGAGAGCCCAGAGATGTTGGGGTAACAAATCACACAATCCAGAGCCACAGAAACTAATGTTACATGTTTACACAATGAGCAGCTGCAAACTCTTACTCTACTGTAGGCACTTGAATCCATCCTTCTCCTCCTCCCCAGATTGCCATTCTGATCTTTGGCTGTGCCGAGGTCATGATGGGATTTACGCTGTCCGGGGAGAGGGATGCGTTTACTTCTTTTGGAATCTACACTTCCTTCTGGCAGGGAACTCTGGTACATGACATGTAGCACACACATGCATTGTCTTCACAATTACCATGTACATTTTTTCAAATGTCTCCTTGGTTTCTAAAGTTAAAAGTTCACAATTTTTGGAAATATACTTATATATATCCTGCTTCTCATCCAACTCACGACAAAATAAGGAACAAGATCAAATACGCCTATTTCCCAGTTTTACTCAAGTTCAACCGTTATTAGCACTTGTGTCATATTGAAAATCATTTTTTTAAAGATGTTAAGGGGGACAGGCAAATAGACAGACGATATTATTGTTTTCTCCACTTAAGTCTTTATTGCATTTCTGAAGGAAATTAAAAAAGACATCCAAAATGTCACTCCAGTTGAGGAAAGTTTTCTACAGCTACAATGGTGATAAACATATATAAAAAAAAGGTCATACAGTCATCTAAATGTTTCTTGGGGTGAATGTCAAAGTAAGAATTATTATTTGATTTGATTGTTCTCAGTTTCTTGTCTGTGGAAGCCTGTCTATCTACACTGAGTTACGTCCATCCAAGAAGATGGTAGGTATATTGTGATTTTATGATCTATAGTGGTTATAACTTTATTTCGTCACTGTCAGTCTCTCCCTTTCTTTACTCAATAACTCATCCCATGTTGTTGAACCTCTCTCTTCCAGGTGACTGTGTGTTTGTCTATGTATGTGGTTTCCCTTCTTGGGATCATTGTCTCTTTAGTCTACAGGATACGTATTTTCTCCTATTTAAGGTACCTTACGTTCTATCGGAGGGAGTCTTTAAGCCTGCAAAGATTGGTGAGTTACAGACATGTGATCGACACTACATGGACACTTATCCGCATTGTATGAATAACTTCCTCTTTCTTCTGCTTCAGCACCAGATTTGTGCGATTGAAGCCCTTTTGTTCACTTGCTCTCTGTTTGTGGCGGGTCTTCTCATCTTCTTGTGTGTCATCGCACGTTTGGCTCTCAAATCCACACGCACTCAGGTACAGAATTTTTCATCGTTTCTCCATCTGAAACATTCCTTTACCACTGAGTGTGTAGGGGTTCACAAAACGAACTTTTGAACAGCATTACATTTGCACATGAAAATGTTAATGAAAACTTCAAATAAAACATGAAAGATAAAAAAGAATGAGAGAACTGGAGAAAGATATTCTGGACGATCTCTTTGGCAACGAAGCAATGTCTATTTGTTTCCCCTATATTCCTGTTGGCAATGACCCGCCCTCTTGTGTTGTTAATCTTAATAATAATAATAATAATGATAATAATAAATGTATTTTGTAAGCGCTTTTACAGGTGCTCAAAGTCGCTTTACAGAGATAGTGAAAAGAAAAGAACAACAAATAAATGTAACATGTAATGTAATAAATATAGTTAAAGTCAAATTAAAATCAAGCAATACAACAACCATCACACATTAAAAGAAAGCCAGATTGAAGAGGTGAGATTGTGTACGTTTTTTGAAGGTATGGTCAGTGCAGTCTCTGATGGGTTGTGGGAGTGAGTTCCAGATAGTAATCCCTCCCAAATTCATTCATATAACGTTAATGTCACTCAAAGAGTTGCTGACTGAATAAAAGTCCAGAATGTAATGTCTTTCTATTTAACCAGAAAAGCCTAATTGAAATGATGCAGCATTAACAAAGAGTAAAGCGACACCATGAGACAGATATCACTTCAGTATTAAACAATTAAACAGACATGCAATAAAATAATAGAATCATGATTGATATAATGTCCAGTACACAAATAAATGAGTCCTAAAGACCATCTAAATGGGACCTCAAATACAAACAATACATCTGATCAGTTATATTCACTGTTACCGCCTCCTTCCCTAACACATGCACCCTCCGTATCTTCAACAGATTATTGTCCGGCACATCCCGGCTCCACCGACCGACACGACTGCAACTTAATCTCATCCTTGTGAAGTATTATCGTTATAGTAGTATCCATAACACTGGTTTTCCTGCAGCACACTAACTCCTGTACAGTATATCACATGTGAATGTTACACCCACTAGTAGAGGCTCATCTTTAAGCCCCAGCTTCTTCTCTTAGCACAGTACATGTTACTGCAGTAGGAAATGCATTATAACCACATTTATTTGCTTTTGTTAAAGCTTGTTTTGGAATCTAAAAGATTACTGTCTTCTCATGTGAGAAAAAAATGTGACATGCACTTAAGGGATTAAAGTAGCCACTATTATCTGAAGGAAAGCTTATATGTATTTACTGTACGAGTCATACAGTAGTAAACTAAAGCTAAGGCCATTACTTTGAATTAAAGCCTCGAGGCAAACAGGGCTGATACTGATCACTGATACATACACCAATATGTAAAGTATTGTAACAGTACTGTTATTGTAATTTATATAAATATAAAGAATTATATCAAAATACATCAACATATGTGATTATTATCTACATTACCTGAATTATTTTTAATGTGCAGAAAATGAGCATCGTTTCGAACTGCAGCTTTTGATAATCATTGTGAACTTCTTCTTATTACAGAAACATGCATTTCCAAAGATTTGGTCTACCGATGCTGTAAAATGCATTATCTTTTCAATTTACACACGGCATCTATTGCACGTCTGTCTGTCCTGGGAGAGGGATCCCTCCTCTGTTGCTCTCCCTGAGGTTTCTCCCATTTTTTCCTTTAAGAGGGTGTCGTTTTTCTCACACTGATTTCCTGAACAAACATTGCTGTTGTATTTGCTGTAAAGTGTCTCTACTGTAGGCTATTTTTATTATATGTACAGCACTTTGGCTCGACCAAAAATCGTTTATAAATGTGCTATATAAATAAAACTTGAATTGATTTGATATATTTGATATACTGAGCTGCAAATATTTCTGCTTTGTGATTTAGTTGCAGCACAGCAGATCCACCTGGGATTGCCACTTTAGAAGAATTACAGTATGTTTTAATACATTTGGCTTTTTATATCCTCGGACACAAACATCCAGCATTATTTTTTTAAGCTTATGACTTCAATATAGTTCACCATTTTCATCTATACGACTTTGAAACATGTTGCCACTTTGGGCCTTTGAATGTGTGAAAAACAAATATTTTTGATTTAGGTTGAGCTTATATGTGCACTAAATGTAATGTATATTGTCTTTGCTAAATAAACAATAAAATGAAATGATTCTCAGGTCGCTGATTATATTACACACATTTGTATCTATACACTAACAGTGACCACTCCACACAGACAGTGCACTATTGATTCATCATCATTGTTTATCATAGAAAGATAACAGTCTGTACCACTTTGAACACATTGTTAGATGGCAAGCAAATAATTAATCGGGGTCTTTGTTTTAGTTTTGAGTAGGCTACAAGTTAAAAGCTTAGCATTGAATTCTGATGTACACATACATTTAAGATAAGTTAGAAGTGAACTAAATCTGAAGGAATTTACAACATATTGAATACAAATAAACTATAATGTGATCCTTTCACCATTGCCTAAAAGATTAAGAGTTTAGGTACAAAAGATGATCAAATAAGTAATATTAATCCTTATGTTCCTATATTAGAAAATGTACAATTGAATACTTTTACTTACAGTTTAACATTTATATTTGTGTAACCAAACTGATCAGCATCAGCACATTTCAGTGTGCTTATTAGCTTCTGATCCTGTGTTGATTTTGAGATTAGATGACATAGAATTCTCTTAAAATGCTATCAGTATATCCCCATGAATGTTGTGTTTGTTGCACATTGTGGCTGCCTCATTGTCCCTCTGGGCCTGTACTAAGTAATGCATCCATGGTCACATCAACTGAGTTTAATGACATTGTTGACATTTTCTGTGTCCTCCCTGCAGGCAGGAGAATAGTATGCATCTTCTGGTTGGTCTCCTCAGAAATAGTATAGCGATATGCTGTAAAATTATGTGAAAGCATGAATAAAACTACACATCTTCAGATGTTGTACATACATAAGTGTCCTACACTAATAATGCAAAGTTATTATGGCTGTGTGTACCTTGTGTGCCTAGTGGTTAAAGCACGTTATTGAATTACTGTTTTTATGTGTTATATTTGATTAAAAAAATATTAAGAGTACATACTTTCATAGGGGGAAAGTAGAAGGTCTGTGATAGAAATATAGAATATAAAAAATCAAGAAGATACTATAAGTGATCTCTACAATAAAACAGTTTAGTGCAGGATGTACAAAGATATTAATAGGAGGAGGTGCAAAAGAGAAAAACGAATTAACCTTTATTTAAACATTAAATAATACTTTAGATTAAGGTCTTCTTTTAAATAAGAAAAAAAGCTTTGGGGGTATCTACAGATAAATATTAAGCCTGACAAAGTACTTAACGTCTAATATATTGCTTTCCTGCAATGTTAACTATGTTGAAGAATTTATTTTAACTGATATTATACATATGAATTATACTCTTATGTATGTAGATAGTATAATAAATGTGCAGAATATGACAGTTTAATGGTGGAGGTATAGACACATATTGATAGATGTCTTGTAATGCACTGTTGAGGAACCTGTGACCCAAGTTTTTCATTCATTGCATACACCGTAGTTGTGTATATGATATGCCAATAAACCTTTGAAAATCTTGAAATCTTGAAAGGGATGTGCAAAATAGCCATAATATACAGTCTTTAATGAACTATTAGTAGAGAATAACGAGTAATGAAT
This sequence comes from Gymnodraco acuticeps, assembly GCF_902827175.1. NCBI lineage: Eukaryota > Metazoa > Chordata > Actinopteri > Perciformes > Bathydraconidae > Gymnodraco > Gymnodraco acuticeps. The sequence goes on along the minus strand of NW_022990699.1, from coordinate 4,331,470 downwards.
ATACTTTATTACTCGTTTCCATTCATGTCAATAAAAGATAAATGTTTAGTCTTCTCAAGCACCAACTATCAAATATCTCTCCTGATTGTTCGGACTTGACAATCACCTTACCTGAATTTTACTCAGGTGTAACTAAAGTCTGATTTAAGGGTTGTTTATATTTCACATCATTAATCAGAATCTGCAAAGTAACTCAAATAAGTGTAGTGGAGTAAAAATACCAGGTTAACCTCTGAATTGTAGTGGAGTTTACAAAGTAACAATGAGCTGTCATGTGGGTATATATTAATGCTGCGCATTATGGACACAAGCGATTTTCACCCATTTATTAATTATATGTTTTACATTTGATAACACCAATGTGTTTAATACTGGCAACTTCTAATTGTGGGAAAAACGAAAACGTTCAGTAGAGACGTCCCATAGAACATTTTGCGAAACACAATAGCCAGCGTGTAGTTCTTGGGGGGCGTTCGATTCCAGTTTTGGATAGTCTGGCCTGGTTTCCATTCCATTTCAAACAGCTGTTTGACGCTCGGCGTAACCTTGGCGCACTGCCACTCCAACATCCAATCCCAGAGCTTGAAGATTAATCACGGGGACTGTAGTCCTAAACGATAGCTGGGGATTATGGGTAGTGTAGTGTCTTCGGCCATCCTAAACTCCTAGAGGCCTACGTTTGTTTCCGGCAAGGATAATTGTGTGTTATTGGTGAGTAAATAACAATGTGCTATTTTGAAAAGAATAACAAATTAGAAGGAAAAAAAGATTTTAAAAATACAGATTTCAGTATTCTGAGGCTCTGAGCCCCATTTATATTCCTCACAGACGGCAACAAAAGTCCGAAATTATACGACTTAAAATAAAAGCAATAATTGTGGCTTGATATTGAGTAAGAACATGTTTTTATGAACCACACAGCTTCCAGTCTTCCACGACCCGACCGGAGAAAAAGACGTGCTGCAGGCACGAAACACATGACCAGTAGAAATACATTGCTTTTAAAATCGTGCTGTGCAACACGAAAAAAAGGGGGAAATCGTGGTGAACATGAATCAATAGATTAAAAATCGTGTTGGTGAACACGAAATGCCATGAGACTGGGTTGTGTAGCGTTAGCATTTCTCCCCAGGCTTAAGTTGTGTATTATAGAATGATCACACCGGTGTGACAGTAATAATAATAATAATAATAATGCATTTTATTTATATATCGCTTTTCATAACTCAAAGACGCTTAAATAGGTTAGGGTTCAAAGGGTTCACGAAATATGACTACTACTCTTACTGTTTAACATGTTGGGTTACTTAATGTTACTTCATGTTAAGGCTAATAAAAATGACAAGGCTGTAATGCTAACTAACATGCTAACTACTAGCTAGGTAGCTAACTTGATCCAGCCACTCCTGGTCCTTTCATCAGACGGGAAGCGAAAGAACGAGCAAGACCCAATGCTGGTATGATAACAACCTGGTACTAAGCACACAGGCATCTTGTTAAAGTTATCTTATAGATAAATATATATTATAGTCAGATATAGATTAAAGTTATCTTAGATAGATTCTATCTAAATATGGCGCTGATCTTAGCTATCTCTTAGAATTGGGGTCCTTCTCAGGTCGATTATTTTAATTTCCTCGGTATCACCGGAAGTTGATTTGTCTGCGCAATCTTGAGTACCGTCATGTAGTGGCGTTTTCTCCCGGAGGCCAGGGAAAGCCAGGCTCCCCCAGTTTTTCAGACCGTCGTCTGTGCTGCCATCTCTCCCTTATTGTCAGAATATTTTACAAAGAGTAAAACAGCGCCCCTCTAAATGTTACAGTCTATTTGGTGGATGTTTGGTGAAACACGATATTGCACTCACTGGTGCCCTAATGCATGGATGTATAATGCCACGGTCCAGAGGAGGCCACAAGAAAGTGGCTTCCTTTGGTGAAAAACTTTTAAGGAATTGACCAATCAGATGAGGGCCCTGTCTTGCCCTTGCCCCCCTTCAGGGGCGGACTGGCCATTGGGAATACCGGGAGTTTTCCCGGTGGGCCGGCGCTGTGCGTGGGCCAAAAATATTTTTTAAATGTTCTTTGCCTAAATCTTACCGGCCCACATTTGTAAGTGTTCCGGCCACACCCCTATGTTCTATCTATCAGATAGTTTAACTTTCACACATCAGGCACGTAGCAACTGTCACTGCGCAGTGAACGATCAGGAGTGAGTGACTGAGAGACCTAGCTGGCAGTTGCTTACAGATGGATAAACAAGCTCCAAAGCGTAAAGGCGTTTTTGTATAGTTTGTGTATACAGTATACAGTATTGTAGCGAGCCCTGGGTTCAGAGGGAGGGGCTTGCATAGGAGAGGAGTTGGCAGGGAAACGGGGTTCAGGGGGAGTGGCTGTACCCGTAGGATAGAAAAGGGGGAAGTGACGTCTGACTCAGAGGTCGCGCGGCTGTGGAGAAGAACGTGTTGCCCACATTCTGTTACTGAGTTTAGGCTAGTTAGCTAGCAGGTTTATTGTTTTGGGTGCAGTCACTTTTGCCTCCACTTGCTGTTCAAATAAATGTTGAAAGAAAAAGTAAATCTGTTTACAGTTCTGTTTCATATAGGTGTTGAGAGATGTATCCATAGATTTAGTCCCTAATTTTGCTCTCAAAGTGCACCAGATTGATGCATTTAACTTCAACATTTAAAAAAAATAATCCTGGGGAGCATGCCCCCGGACCCCCCTAGAGGAGGTGAGGTCCACCACCTGCCCACACCCCCTGTTAAATTGTCTCACCCACATTGAGGATGCTTCCTACGCCCATGTTTTATTCCATGTGTCAAGTCAGGCAAATTGGGTCCAAATGTTATTGCATCAATGATCTGTTAACATTAAAATGAATAAATATATGCTGTAACTATTTTGCTCTAGGCAACTCAAGGGCTCAGGTAATGTGATTACTATATGAATAATGGTCCAAAATAACATAAAATACATAGGTTTTTTTGTTAAGTAACATAGCTACTTTCGTTGCCGGCCGGCCGATACATGCCGCGCATTAAGTGGGCCTGTCTGTCAATTAATCCCCGGGCCACTTTTTCCTCCCAGTCCGCCCCTGCCCCCCTTTGATAGGTTAGGGTTTTCTGATACCTATCTTTCGTAGTGCATAACTTCCGCAGCTAGTTTGCGAGCTAAATATCTATTGATTCTAATGTTGTGGAGGAACTGAAGGCTGGTGGGAAATTATACGACATGATTATTGACCACAGGCCTTCCTCTACTAATAGGGAGAGTGAAATACACACACACTTCTCTCTCTGACGCTACTGTGTGGTGAGCTTCCCGTTAGCTGTGTGTAGTTTCTGATGTGCTTACTTACTGTGTGCTGCTGGCCTGGAATGACCTTCATCATTTGTTACTCTGTCGAGTACTTGTTTTATTAGAGTTGTTTACTCACAGACAAAGTGAGGCCAGGTTAGCTGAATGATCAGTTTGAGAGCTAATAACAGATAGGAGGGCTCGCTGTGTGTGTTAGAGAGGGGGGGGGGAGAGAAGGTGGACATGTTCTGCTCATAACGGGTTTTAAAATGCATTAATTAAAAAGACGTCAATGGCAGTTGTGGGTGTGTGAGAGAGAGACCGAGGCAGAAAGAGAGATTTTTTTGATTTTTTAAAAAACACTTTTATTTAGAATTTCAAATTTCTAAATTATTTGCTTATTTACATTGAGAGAGAAATTCCCTTTTTTTCTTTCCTTACACAAAGACAGAGTTAAAAGTGAGCTCCTCCCCCACCACAGAGCACACAGCTGTAGTGAAACACCACCGGTGTTAAAAACTCTTCCATGTTTCTAATCAGACAGTGAAATCTCAAATCTACGCTCACTCATGTCTTTACCAAAGATAAAAATATTTGATTGAGTTGCTGACCGGCTGTACTGTTTATTTTGTGTTTCCTGCTTTTGTAGATCGATATTTTTGCCTGCCCCACAATAAAATTCAACAGTTCCCACTTCCCTGCATTCTGTTTGTTGTAGCCAGCACCACAAATAAAAGCAGTCTCTGTAAAAACCTCCCCACAGTCTAAAAACACAGTTTTTAAAACATTAAAAAGAGGCTTCAGTCTGTGACAGTCCAGGTAGCAGTGAGTGATTGTCTCTCTGTGAGTGCAGAACGGACACTCGGAGGACACGGTGGGGTTTATCTTCGACACAAAGGCGTTAACGCCCAGGGCCCCGTGGAGGATCCCACTGCAGGTCTCCTGACCGCTTGTTCAGTGGAGGTTTGTAGAAGAGCCTCCATACTGGTTCACAGGCCCCCGGGACGTTAAGCCTCTGTTTCCACACCGTGTCTCTCCTCTCGCTTAGTTTCTGTTTGTTCAGGGCCAGAGTGCAGTCTATAAAAACCTTTCCCATTAAGCATGTGGAAGTCTGCATGAAGTCTGTGTTTGAGTCCATCCTGGTCTGCTAAAATCCCAATGTCCGGAAAAGGGTCCCCTTCGTCAGGGGTTTCCTTCCTGTTGGAATACTCCCGCAGCATCTCCATCTCATCATCAGATAGTCTTTTAATCCACTCGTTCAGGATGGTTCTGGTGTGGCGGGCCGACTTCATGCCGAGCAGAGAGGCCACGGCCTCGGTGTTGTGGAGTCCAGGACCTGCAGCATCCACGATGTTCCTCAGCTTCACGACCCCAACGGACTGAAGCCTCTCAGTGAGTGCAGGTCTGCTGCCGTCCTGGACGTCCAGCCGGGCCCCCTACACCAGAGGCTCTTCCAGGAGCCAGAACAGAGATGCTGCGGGACCCACTCTGGCCCATTTAAAAAGTGTCCATACTTTAAAAAGTCCTTTGTAAAACGGAGGCAAAACACACACACGAGAAAAATCACAGTTTGTTAAAAACAATGACGCATCCAAACCCAAGCCTGCTACCCCCCTTAAAATGGTGCTGGCTACCGGCCTCCAGACGACATCATCGTTTCCTGTCAGGTATCTTTGTAAAAACTGTAGTTTAAAAGCAGCTGCTCGACTCTCCAGGTGCACCAACCCTTGCCCCCCTTCTTCCTTTGGCAGGTACAGCGTGCACTGAGGAACCCAGTGCAACTTATCCCAAAATACATTTAAAATAATGCCTTGCAGCTTTTTTTAAAGACCAGCAGGGGGCTCTACACACTTTAGCTTAAGCCAGAGGCTGGATGCTACCAGGTTGTTGATGACCAGCACCCTGCCTCTGTAGGACATGTGGGGAAGCAACCAGCGCCACTTGTTGAGTTTCCCCTCCACCTTTTCTAAAACTCCTTCCCAGTTTTTCACCAGTGTGACCTCATCTCCTAGATGGAGCCCCAGATATTTTAGACCACCCCTCTTCCATGTCAATCCACCTGGGAGTTGAGGCCCACTGCTAGCCCACTCACTCTTAGCCCAGTTGACCTTTGCAGAGGAGATCTTTTGGAAAGTGTCCACTACCTGTCCTAGCTTTAAAACATCCTGTTGATTTTTTATAAAAACAATGATGTCGTCTGCATAGGCCGATAAAATAAAACGTGTATTAAAACCAGGTAAAAACAGGCCCTCATTAAAAGAGCGGATATTGTGTAGCATGGGTTCTATTGCCAGTGTGTACAACATGCCTGACATCGAGCAGCCTTGTCTTATCCCCCTGGTCACATTAAAGGGTCTAGACCAGGGGTGCCCACACTTTTTGGGCTGGTGAGCTACTTTTGAAATGACCAGCTCACCGAGGTCTACCAGCCAAAAATAAAATCCCAAATTGCAAGGGTTGCTGAATAACACGTTTTATTTATACATGGGATAATAGGGCTGCAACAAACGACTAATTTGATAATCGATTAATCTATTGATTAATGAAACGACTAATCGACTATTCAGACTATTACTGTATGCCTTGCACAATTTCTCAAACGCTCTTATATAGCCATCAACTTTTAGATTTAGCTTGAGGTTGTTTTAGGCATGTGGAAACTAACAATGAAGACAATAAAGATGAATACTTGATTCAAAAATACATATATTATTAAATTAACAAATTGTTTACAAAATTAACATAGCTTTTTATTTAAATAAAATAAATAATATTTCACATCAAAAGAAACAACAATGTTTTAACAAATCGTATTAAATAATCTGATGACAGAACTGTAAACAGAATAGCTGAAACTTTAACAAAATAAATAACTCAGTTACCTCTAATCATTAACCCATGTTTGTATAATGTAGTTAACTCCGTGTGTTGCTGCTCGCATACATAACACCTGACGTGGAAACGTTACTCGTGGATGGGGCTACAGAGCTACTAGAAAGACAGTGGAACCCGGTGCATTCCTCCGTCTGGATGTGGTGCACTTTTGCTAAATGTTTAGATAAATTGCTCGTGTTACCGCCCTTACATGCTAAACACTCTTGGCAAGGAGCATTGTCCACCTCAAGACAGGTAACATTTAACCACACCTTGGAGCACTACTCTCCGCCATGTGTTGCTGCTTGTAGCAGCCGCGTGTGTGTAAACTGCCCCGCCCCCTCGCACACAGACGGGGGAGAGAGATCTCGTCTGGATTGGAAAGGTCGAAAATACACCGACCATTCTTTCACACACACATACGGGTTTTGGGCCGAGGGCGACACCGTACTTCCGGTATCCGCCATTTCACACGAGGTGCAAGCAGAATATCATAGTCTATTGCCTTAATCAATATAGTCAACTCTAAAATACCACATGTATGCATTGGCATGATAATATTATTGTGACAAGTGGGGTATTTCCAGAAGATAGACGTAGATGCTGCCAAAATCGACCGAAGGCCACTTTCGAGGATCGTTTTTCCATACATCTGCAGGCAGTCTGTAAGGGCAATCGGACAACCCACACAGCTCTAGTTTACGCTGGTAACGACCTAGAGCACACCCCTCAAGTCCAGAGATGTAATCCGAAGACATGCAGCGATTTCTTCGGTCGTTAATTCAGAAAAAAAACCTATTGCGCTCTGCCTGGCTACGTTAGCTAGCTGTTTATATTAGCACCTCCAGGATATTGGCACCTCCAGAAAAATGGCGTATTTATATATATATATGGCGCACGTTGCATTGTGGGTAGCTCGTGACGTCACTGTGTGTGAAAGAATAGACGCATTTGTTTGTCTTTTTGCATGTTAGAAACGAGTTGGCGACACTAAGACTGCGAGATAATGTTTTTGTAGCAATAATACATGACCTTTCTCTTTCTCAACTCGCTACTCGGAGGGAAGTCGCTGTCATATGCCTTGTGAACACTCCGATAATGCCTCTCCACGTTACCTTTCTTTGGCAGAGCGACACTTGCTTTACAAATAAGGCAAATAACCTTTAATTGAATGTGACATCACAAACAAATATTCTTCCTCCCATTCTGTGTGGAAGTGGTTTGTCTTTAGCTTTTTGCTCGGTCCCGCACTCATTTTGTTGTTTGTCTCTTGTTAGTCTCTTTAACTTAATTTGAGTTTTCCCGGCACTTGACTGATTTTGTATCGCTTTGCATTCTGGGTTAACAGACTGGAAAGCGATAGGTCGCTTTTTCTGTCAATCAAGTAAACTCCTGAATTAAGTGGCAGGGAGGCCAAGGGAGGAGGGATCAAAACCTGTTTTGTCTATTTTAACGGAACTGGATCTTTTTTTTTATGAATGACTCGCGATCTACCAGCAGTGCCCCCGCGGTCGACCGGTCAACCGCGGTCGACGTACTGGGCACCTCTGGTCTAGACAGACCGCCATTTATCTTAAGCACACTCTCAATGTTCACATACATCACCTTTATCTTGGCTGAGGCCGAACCTCTCCAGCACCTTCCACAGGTAACGGTGCTCAACCCGGTCGAAAGCCTTTTCCTGGTCCAATCAAACCAGACCAGTGTTGAAACCCAATTAACCAGAGACTTCCAAAATATCTCGAATTAGTGACACATTGTCAACAATTGACCTGCCGGGCACACAGTAGGTCTGGGTCTGGTCTACCACCTGGTCCATCACCTTCCTCAGCCTGGAGGACAGGGCCCTGGACAGCAGCTAGTAGTCGGTGCACAGCAGAGAGACGGGCCTCCAGTTCTTTATTTCCTCTAAGTCGCCTTTTTTCGGAAGGAGTGTTAAAACAGCTCTTCTGCAGCTCAGAGGGAGGAAAGAGTCATTAAAACTTTCATTAAAAAGGTCCATTAAATCCTCTTTTAAAAAGTCCCAAAATGTCTTGTAGAACTCTGGGGGGAGGCCATCTATTCCAGGGGCCTTCCCCCCCTGCATGCTCTTGAGTGCTTCACACAGTTCCTCCTCAGTCAGGTGCCCGTCCAGCTCGTTTAAAAACTGAACTCTGGCAGGACCTGAGTTAGGAGCGTATACGTTGATAAAAAACCAGATTAAAAAGCTCATAGTTGACTCTCACCACCAGCAGTCTGCCCTTTACTCTTTCTTCCACTGTGTGTGACTTGGGGATACAACATTTAGCAAACAGGACTGCCACTCCTGCACTGGTGCTGCTAAGAGCACTTAAAACCACCTCCCCATCCCACTCTCTCCTCCAGTCCGTCCCGTTTAAAGTGTCACTCTGCGTTTCTTGTAGCATTGCTACATTTACTTTTTTTTATTTTAAAAGCTCATAAATACAAGCCCTCTTCCCCACATCCCTAGCTCCATTGACATTTAAAGTGCACACTTTAAAATCACTCATTAAAAAGGATGTGAGGAGAGACACACCGCTTAAGAACAACAAGTATGTTAAAACCATCATCCTAACTGCCGTGCATGACCTTTTCTTCTTCATTTAAAATCTCTTGCTGTAACTTCCCTTTCAGGACCTTCAAGCGATAAGACTCCTGCTCAGTAAAAAGATGCATCTGAGCTTTCACTGACTTTAAAAACAAGCTTTTGTCAGTAAAAAACTCTTCTATTTTTACTCCTCTTTTGTTTTTTGTTTCTTTAAGAAAAGCTTTGATTTGCTGCACTTTAAAAAACGGACTTTTAAGTTGTGAGACGGTGAGAGGCTGGCTGGCCTCACAGTCCTCTTCCTCAATTTCTTCATCTTCTTTATCCTCCTCATCCTCCTCCATCAATTCTTCCTCACTTTCCTCCTCCTCTGCCTCCTTCACCTCCTCCACCGTTTCCTCCTCTCTCTCTCCCTCCTCACTCACTGCCACCCTCTTGGCCTGAGAGACTTTCTATTTTTGTTTTCTTTTCTTTGTACAAGCTTGAGCTTCAATGTTCTCTTCACTTGCAGCGGATGCAGACAGTTCTACCGTCTCCACTGCTTCTTTCGGGACAACCTTTTTCCCCACATCAACCAAAAGGTCACTTTTTTCATTCTTTTTCTCATTAGTCTTTTTTTCCCCAGAGTTTTCCTTGTCCTGCTTAGGGAGCTCTGAACCCTCAGCCTTCTTTGGAGGCTTTGATGGACCCTCAATCTTCGTTGGGGGCTTTGGGGGACACTCAGCTTGCTTTGAGGGACTCTCACCCTGCTTCGGGGGCCCCTCAGTGGGGTTTCCTGCTGCTGCTGTTTCAGCAGGAGTGTCTTTTGGATTTTTTCCCTCCTCCTCCTGTTTTGTATTTTTTTCCTGTTTTGTATGTTTTTCCTCCTCCTGTTTTTTATTTTGTTCCTCCTCCCCCTGCTTTTTATTTTTTTCCGGACACGCTCTGGCCAAGTGCCCCTCCTCCCCCGCATTCGAAGTTCCTCGTCTCTTTTGCTCAAAATCATGAGGACACTTCTCCTGTGAGACACAACATGTTTTAGCAGTGGAGATCTGCAGCCCGAGGACAGCTTCCTGATGGAAGACACTATCTTGCCGTACTTAGACAGCTCTCTCACCAGGAAGTCATCCCGTATGAACGGCGGGATATTCGAAATCATAACCCTTGTAGCAGGGGTGGTTAGTGGAGACACGGATATGAAAGTTTCATTCACAACGATCCCGGTCTCCACCACCTTGTTCGCTTTCCCTTCCGTGTCCACAAATATCACCACCCCGCCGTTCATCCGAGCCGCAGATCTAATGCAGCCGTGCCCCACTAATGCCCCCACAGCCAGGAGACATCGGAAACATTTTAAAACCATGTTTGCGGCTCAGCCGGGCATAGTCTATGCCGCAACTGCGTCACACACACCACACACACCCAAACCCATAGCCGCGGGAAGTAGGGGTGCTGGGGGTGGAGCAGCACCCCCTGTTGGCGATTGGTGTACATTTGAAAAACTGAGTGACCACCTAAATAAAAATGATTAAACTACATAAAATAGTTATGATTTTACTTAAAATAAAATTAGCTGTATACAGTAGCATATAATAGTCATAGTATATATTTGTATATATCAGGTGGCTTGAATTTATTTTCCAAATAAGTAAAATCCGAGTCATCTAGGTCGTAGGTCTTGGGAGAGTGACGTAATTGACGCGACACACACACTGCAGAGTGACAACTTTCTAGAATGGCGCAAAAAAGGATTTTGGATTTTTTTCTCCAACAAACAACCCAATAAAAAGAGTGGACCACCAGCTACTCCTCAGCCCACCACCTCTACAACTAGAGTAATATAACACAGAAGAGACTGACACATCTGACTTTGATGCATGTCCATAGTAACATTTTGGACAATGTGGATGTATCTGCTCTAATGAGGGTCTTCCTTAGTGCCACCCCAGGCTACATTTGGAGTTTTGTGAAGCCCCAACACAAGGTAAGACGATTTGTTTTTCCTTTAATGCTGCTGCCGCTGTGCAGTGTTTTGCCTTGTCAATCAGTTAAAATTGAATTCATAGTTTTATTAATATTGTAAATAATATTTTCTGACTATTTGTAATGTTATGTAGGTTTGTAAGACCCATAGTTAGCATGTGGACATGTGCAGCTGTTGCTAAGTGATGTAGGTCCAGGGGCGGATCTACGGGGGGGCCAGGGGGGGCAGCTGCCCCCCCCCACTGTCGAGCCTTGCCCCCCCAGCTGCCCCCCTAACTTTTATTTCCCTAAAACTGTACTAAAACAAACCTACACTATTTCCACAAGCTTCTCAAGCAACAAAACAAGCATTACATTAGTTAAAATTGAATCATTTTAAATATCATTTTAGGCCCGTTAAAAACGCAGCTACGGCCCTGCATTAAACTGCGGAGCGGTGTTCACACAGACCGTGGCTCACACCGCTGCAGAGAGGGAGCGAGCTGTCCCAGCACCTATGGATCAGCTTCCCCTGGGAGCATTTCCCTTTCCACTAGTTTTGTTTTACTAAGGACGAGAGCTTGAAACTAAATATTAATAAAAGGCTGCCGTTTGAATCGATAGCGTTTAACAGACGGGCGCTGTTTGGGGCGTTACGTTACAAAATACTACGCAGACAGCGTTAGCTGGGAGATCGATCACTTTGCTAAACTACGCGGTAGCCTACTATTAAATCCACGTAAACTACACATCACAGCCATGAGGCCAGATCAATGAAACCAGGATACATCCTTTACCGTAAAAACTGGATCCAAACACAGCTGCCTGTGTGCGCTTGATCAATACTTTCTGATGTTATATTTATGATATGCTACATATTAGCTAGGCTACATGGCCCTAACATGTAAAGTTATACAAGCATTTGTACCAGTGCTTTTCACAAGTAGACTCTTGCAGGCCAGAGTATAGGAGTGATTCAACAACAACAAAAAGACATATGAGAAGTGATCAGGATGAACAGAAAGAGGAAAAGGAAAAGAGAGCTGAAGTGACCAGGAGGGTCAGAGCAGGAGGAAGAGGAGGAGATGAAGACATTAGTGAAGAAGAAGAAATATATGTGAGGAATAAAGATGAAGTATCAGAAAGAGGGCCAGAGGCAGGGATCAGGAGGCAGATGAAACTCCAGCTAGACCACATGGTATGTTCTTATTCTCCTTACATATTCCATTACAGCAGCTCAATCTAGCAGCTCTTAGTATTGACAAATATTGATTGAAATGTGTTGCTGCACAGGTCACCTGTAGCTCTCTGAAGAGATGGGTGATGTCATTTGTGTACTTAATTATAATTAAGTACTTACAGTATGCAGAATTCTGAGTATTCTCTGAATCGGGTGCCTTTTGGGTCTTTATATCTTTGAAAAATGAAACCAAAATGTTTGGTCATAACATCTGGTAGTGGACTACTTACATGTTCCCACCTCAGGCACAAAATATAAATAATTACTAGAATTTCCTTGAAAAAATGTAACAGGGTTGAAGTTTTTGACAAAAAGTAGGCATGAGACCTTGTTTAGCTAAGATATGGCACCACATGGAAGTCAAGGACATTACAAAATTGTAATATTTTGCAAAACTATTGTTTATTTTTGTAATAAACAATTATTTACCATTATTAATTCATACAACATAGTTGAAATGTTGAGTTTGTCAATCTTAATCTGAAAATACAAAAACTGAAATATAGGTAAGAGAAGAAACTGACACTTTTGTGATGTAATTCCCTCCATGCAGATCACACACGGACTGATCCATTATTTTAATAGGAGGGTCAATGATATGGCGTGACGGGGTTGAAACAAACTGAGGGACAATATTGCAATTTCATAGATAATTCAAGTATTTTTTCAGAATTGATTTTTGATCAGTTAAAGTTGACAAGCATGTGATTATATTAGCAGCAACATTTTGGGATAATTGGCCATTTTGATTTGTTTAATATTAAATTAGTATGTAATAATGCTTAGTGAGGACATGCAAATATGTCTGTCTAAGACAACCAATTTTTTTTAAAACAAAATATATATTTAATTTGACATTGTAATGCAAAACAACCTGTTCCATTCATTCATTGCTTTAAAATACATTTTGTAGTTTCCTTTCATTTAAAATGGTTGAGGTAAGCTTGGGGGACTCAAAGGGCACCCGATTGTTTGTCTGAACACCTTGTTTCTCTTGTGCATTAAGAACACTTGTGTTAGGGCATGAATTAACAATAAATAGGTTATATACAGTATAAAATGCCACCCTGGCATGGCCTCTTGCCTCCCCTTTGCCCCCCCATGTAAAATGTGCTAGAACCGCCACTGTGTAGGTCTAATGGTTTATTAAGCCTAGTTAAGGTGAGACACCCCAGGTGAATAGGGTAATTTCTCCAGTTAATTACCTACAATAAGGCAATTGTTTCTTATATTACAAGTTTTCTGAATATGCAAATTATCCATTATCTCATTACATTTGCGCATATTTTAACACATTTCAGGAACCGAAATCTGAACTTTGGATAAAGCCAGGTTCAAAATTCTCGTTTCATTTTGTAGTCATATTAGCATCTAAGGCTTTCACAGAAGGGATTTTGGATATCTCTCTTTATCACTCCATAAATCAGAAAATACTGTCAACAGCCCTAAAATATCAATTTTCGCCATGTTTCTAGGTATAACATCTTATATAATTCAGGCTATGAATGATATATGAACAAACCCTTCTGTAAAAGCCTTCATAATATTGATAGGAATATAACTGGAAGGTTTGGTGTATGTACGTGCAACTGAAGTGGACATTTCGGACTCAGAGTAGGAGAAAAAACTCATTTTGAGAAAACGAACTTTAAAGATTGCAGTGAGGCGCTAGCTAAACCCTCTGTTCTTTGGATGATAGCTTGCGCATCGACGCACTCCGTGAAGGTATTTCATGTTCGGGGTCATTTGTGTTTTGTATAACCTTGCTTCGTGCAAGTGACAATTGTTGTTGTCTTCTCTGTGAACGTTTTTTTCGCCGTTCTTTTGCCATTTTGAGATTTACAATTCTAGCGGAAAGTTAACCAGGAAGTGTTTTAGCACACCACGTGATGCATCTGAACGAATCACGTTGTCAGAAATTGACACCAGCCAATGAGATTTCGTTTCTTGGTTTAAGACCCTTTTGTGCTTTCACGATTGGTTGTTGATACAAAGGAAATGACCATATTTGGATCCGATGAGATCATTGTGCAGGAGAGACGGAGCTTTTCCAACGATGACATTGTGCAAACAGCGATCGCGGTACTTTATGTTACGTTAGAAATGCTAACTTTTGGTGAATTTAGGAGAAATATACAGATGCAAATAGACAAACTATAGTAAAATGAACACTTAAATGTGTATTTTGTACGTTTTCCTTCCAAAAGCCTGAAAGAAAACATGTTATGGAATCAAAATAGCACAACATCTCAAAATTGACCAGTGCATGAAAAACGATGTTTTTGCCTGCCGTGTCTCGCCTTTAACAAACAATTTATGCGGCTCGTATCGCTGACAGCCGGGCCCGGCCCGGCCCGGCACCGCCTTTTAACATTTTTTTTAAACGGCTCCGTCCCCACTTTTGGCAGCACCCCCTGAGCAAAATGACTTCCCGCGGCTATGCCCAAACCACCAGAAAACACCAACAATCAAACGTTTAAAGTACCATATAAACAATACACACAACTTACAACATAAAACAATACATATGTTAGTAGAAAACGTGTGAAAAAGTTAGTAACTCACTCACACCACGCTCCTCCGACCGTTCCTCACACACTCACTCAGAGAGAGAGAGAGAGAGAGAGAGAGAGAGAGAGAGAGAGAGAGAGAGAGAGAGAGAGAGAGAGAGAGAGAGAGAGAGAGAGAGAGAGAGAGAGAGAGAGAGAGAGAGAGAGCACATGAGTGTTGATCAATAAAGTGTCCGCTGTACTGTAGGCCTATGCCGCGAGTGCATGTCAGCTTCTTACGTTACATTGCAGTAAATGATACCCCCCTGCCTGGATGACTGATAGGAGCCTGTACATTTCAAATAAAGTGTGCAGCTCCTCCCCTTAATAAAAAAAAAAAGGAAAGGTCTCACATTTCCCCATTTCCTCTTTCCACCCACAACCTTCTCTTCCCGTTATCACGCACACTGCTTCTCTGCAAGAACAGCTTAAACAAGGTGGGTCCCTTCATGTTTTTGTAAATATCCCTGCTTCTAGCATGCAGCTGAAGTCATTCTGCCTCTTTAAATCTGCTTAGCTGTAGAGTAAAATCTGTTTTGATTCTCTCTCTCCTCCCACATCCTAAAACAGTGTTGCAATGGAGGGAACTGAGTCAACAACAAGAGAGAGATCAACAGCAAAGGATGGGAACAAGGCAGCAGACCAAGAGGTGCTGATGTCCAGCAAACCGCTGCATCGCTTCGTCCAAAGAGAGCCCAGAGATGTTGGGGTAACAAATCACACAATCCAGAGCCACAGAAACTAATGTTACATGTTTACACAATGAGCAGCTGCAAACTCTTACTCTACTGTGGGCACTTGAATCCATCCTTCTCCTCCTCCCCAGATTGCCATTCTGATCTTTGGCTGTGCCGAGGTCATGATGGGATTTACGCTGTCCGGGGAGAGGGATGCGTTTACTTCTTTTGGAATCTACACTTCCTTCTGGCAGGGAACTCTGGTACATGACATGTAGCACACACATGCATTGTCTTCACAATTACCATGTACATTTTTTCAAATGTCTCCTTGGTTTCTAAAGTTAAAAGTTCACAATTTTTGGAAATATACTTATATATATCCTGCTTCTCATCCAACTCACGACAAAATAAGGAACAAGAACAAATACGCCTATTTCCCAGTTTTACTCAAGTTCAACCGTTATTAGCACTTGTGTCATATTGAAAATCATTTTTTTAAAGATGTTAAGGGGGACAGGCAAATAGACAGAGGATATTATTGTTTTCTCCACTTAAGTCTTTATTGCATTTCTGAATGAAATTAAAAAAGACATCCAAAATGTCACTCCAGTTCAGGAAAGCTTTCTACAGCTACAATGGTGATAAACATATAAACAAAGGTCATACAGTCATCTAAATGTTTCTTGGGGTGAATGTCAAAGTAAGAATTATTATTTGATTTGATTGTTCTCAGTTTCTTGTCTGTGGAAGCCTGTCTATCTACACTGAGTTACGTCCATCCAAGAAGATGGTAGGTATATTGTGATTGTATGATCTATAGTGGTTATAACTTTATTTCGTCACTGTCAGTCTCTCCCTTTCTTTACTCAATAACTCATCCCATGTTGTTGAACCTCTCTCTTCCAGGTGACTGTGTGTTTGTCTATGTATGTGGTTTCCCTTCTTGGGATCATTGTCTCTTTAGTCTACAGGATACGTCTTTTCTTCTATTTAACGTACATTACGTTCTATCGGAGGGAGTCTTTAAGCCTGCAGAGATTGGTGAGTTACAGACATGTGATCGACACTACATGGACACTTATCCGCATTGTATGAATAACTTCCTCTTTCTTCACCAGATTTGTGCGATTGAAGCCCTTTTGTTCACTTGCTCTCTGTTTGTGGCGGGTCTTCTCATTTTCTTGTGTGTCATCGCACGTTTGGCTCTCAAATCCACACGCACTCAGGTACAGAATTTGTCATCGTTTCTCCATCTGAAACATTCCTTTACCACTGAGTGTGTAGGGGTTCACAAAACGAACTTTTGAACAGCATTACATTTGCACATGAAAATGTTAATGAAAACTTCAAATAAAACATGAAAGATAAAAAAGAATGAGAGAACTGGAGAAAGATATTCTGGACGATCTCTTTGGCAACGAAGCAATGTCTATTTGTTTCCCCTATATTCCTGTTGGCAATGACCCGCCCTCTTGTGTTGTTAATCTTAATAATAATCATAATAATAATAATAATAATAAATGTATTTTGTAAGCGCTTTTACAGGTGCTCAAAGTCGCTTTACAGAGATAGTGAAAATAAAAGAACAACAAATAAATGTAACATGTAATGTAATAAATATAGTTAAAGTCAAATTAAAATCAAGCAATACAACAACCATCACACATTAAAAGAAAGCCAGATTGAAGAGGTGAGATTGTGTACGTTTTTTGAAGGTATGGTCAGTGCAGTCTCTGATGGGTTGTGGGAGTGAGTTCCAGATAGTAATCCCTCCCAAATTCATTCATATAACGTTAATGTCACTCAAAGAGTTGCTGACTGAATAAAAGTCCAGAATGTAATGTCTTTCTATTTAACCAGAAAAGCCTAATTGAAATGATGCAGCATTAACAAAGAGTAAAGCGACACCATGAGACAGATATCACTTCAGTATTAAACAATTAAACAGACATGCAATAAAATAATAGAATCATGATTGATATAATGTCCAGTACACAAATAAATGAGTCCTAAAGACCATCTAAATGGGACCTCAAATACAAACAATACATCTGATCAGTTATATTCACTGTTACCGCCTCCTTCCCTAACACATGCACCCTCCGTATCTTCAACAGATTATTGTCCGGCACATCCCGGCTCCACCGACCGACACGACTGCAACTTAATCTCATCCTTGTGAAGTATTATCGTTATAGTATTATCCATAACACTGGTTTTCCTGCAGCACACTAACTCCTGTACAGTATATCACATGTGAATGTTACACCCAGAGGCTCATCTTTAAGCCCCAGCTTCTTCTCTTAGCACAGTACATGTTACTGCAGTAGGAAATGCATTATAACCACATTTATTTGCTTTTGTTAAAGCTTGTTTTGGAATCTAAAAGATTCCTGTCTTCTCATGTGAGAAAAAAATAATGTGACATGCACTTAAGGGATTAAAGTAGCCACTATTATCTGAAGGAAAGCTTATATACACACGGCATCTATTGCACGTCTGTCCGTCCTGGGAGAGGGATCCCTCCTCTGTTGCTCTCCCTGAGGTTTCTCCCATTTTTTCCTTTAAACTGTGGGTTTTCTCCGGAAGTTTTTCCTTGTACGATGTGAGGGTCTAAGGATAGAGGGTGTCGTTTTTCTCACACTGATATTCTGAACAAACATTGCTGTTGTATTTGCTGTAAAGTATCTCTACTGTAGGCTATTTTATTATATGTACAGCACTTTGGCTCGACCAAAAATCGTTTATAAATGTGCTATATAAATAAAACTTGATTTGATTTGATATATTTGATATACTGAGCTGCAAATATTTCTGCTTTGTGATTTAGTTGCAGCACAGCAGATCCACCTGAGATTGCCACTTTAGAAGAATTACAGTATGTTTTAATACATTTGGCTTTTTATATCCTCGGACACAAACATCCAGCATTATTTTTTTAAGCTTATGACTTCAATATAGTTCACCATTTTCATCTATACGACTTTGAAACATGTTCCCACTTTGGGCCTTTGAATGTGTGAAAAACAAATATTTTTGATTTAGGTTGAGCTTATATGTGCACTAAATGTAATGTATATTGTCTTTGCTAAATAAACAATCAAATGAAATGATTCTCAGGTTGCTGATTATATTACACACATTTGTATCTATACACTAACAGTGACCACTCCACACAGACAGTGCACTATTGATTCATCATCATTGTTTATCATAGAAAGATAACAGTCTGTACCACTTTGAACACATTGTTAGATGGCAAGCAAATAATTAATCGGGGTCTTTGTTTTAGTTTTGAGTAGGCTACAAGTTAAAAGCCTAGCATTGAATTCTGATGTACACATACATTTAAGATAAGTTAGAAGTGAACTAAATCTGAAGGAATTTACAACATATTGAATACAAATAAACTATAATGTGAGCCTTTCACCATTGCCTAAAAGATTAAGAGTTTAGGTACAAAAGATGATCAAATAAGTAATATTAATCATTATGTTCCTATATTAGAAAATGTACAATTGAATACTTTTACTTACAGTTTAACATTTATATTTGTGTAACCAAACTGATCAGCATCAGCACATTTCAGTGTGCTTATTAGCTTCTGATCCTGTGTTGATTTTGAGATTAGATTACATAGAATTCTCTTAAAATGCTATCAGTATCAGTGTTTCCCACAGATATGAAATATACTTGGGCGGGTGGTGGCAAGGGGGGGGGGTGCGCGAAAAAAAAAAAAAAAGTTTTAACAACATTATTTATTGACTTTTCATTCCGGTATAATCATTTTGCGCAAAGATGGCACTGTTTGTCAGAGCACTTCATCCTTCTGGGATTTCATGAAGAACAGCTCCAACGCCTGTGTGTATGGGAATGCCTCTGGTGCTGGTCCATTAACTGCCAGTGTTTCCCACAGATCTGAAATATACTTTGGGGGGTGGTGGTAGCGGGGGGGGGTTGAGGTGACGTGCAACAACATTAACCTTTCTGTTGGTCGCTTGTTAGCAGACCCTTCACGCGATGGCAGAGCGAACAGGTACAGGTACAGGCAGGGTCCATAATGATAGCCCTATAGTTTAAATCTACTACCCACACATGAACATATGGAAATGGGTTACTATTTAAAAAAATAAATGTATTTATTAATGTATTTAGGAACCTATCCATGTGATTTTTAGTGGGGGTCGACCTCAAATCCTCTAGGGGGGTCCAGGGGCATGCCCCCCCGGTAAGATTTTATTTTTTATTTTGGAGTTAAATGCATCAATCTGGTGCACTTTGAGGGGAAAATAAAGAGACTAGATCTATGGAAACACCTATATTTAACAGAACTGTATACATTTCAATAATCATAAAATCAAGGCCATAACCAATAACATACCATTTCCAATATGAAAAAAACACTGAAACTTGTTTATTAATTTAGTTTTGGTTCATTTATAGTTGTGAGTGTGTCTGTGCTCCTGAATCAGCCTCTCCTGTCTCCCTCCTCTCCCCCCTCTCCATCCTCTCCCCCTGCTCCTCTTTGAGGCAGCAGCAAAGACTAGTTTTCTCTCAACAAGTTTTAAAAGTGTATCTTACCTTTTTCACCTAGTTAACTTTTTATTTATTTATTCATGCATATTTTACTAATCACATTACATTTCATTTAGCTGACGCTTTTATCCAAAGCGACTTATAATGACCGATTACAGGGACATTCTCCCTGGAGTAACTAAGGGCTAAGTGCCTTACTCAAGGGCACACTAGTGGTGGTGTTCCTGGCGGGATTTGAACTCACAGCCTTCCGATCTTCAGCCCACCTCACTATCCATTAGACCAATCACTACCCTCTCAAATGGAAATATGTGTTTACATAAATGGTGACCACACCGTTTGAGACCCACTGAGAACTTAGACTAAGTTAACTATCTAAACACTCAGAGAGTGCTTTACCTCACCTGAGCTGAGGTTATCCCGAGCTTGAATGACACACAGAGACCAATCAAGGGCTTTGATTTATGATCTGTATGACAGTGGCCATGTCGGCAGGCCACATCATGTGGACAGCCAGTCACCCTGTGTGAGGCAGGCCACTTAACAGGCCAGAAGGAGGCGAGATCAGAGCAAGGGAGCGAGGGATCATTGTCTACAAGTTAATCGATCGCAGATGGCGTCGTGGTCACGGACGAATAAAAAAAAATAATTTATAAATAAATGGGTCGCGAAATATACTTGGGCGGCCGTTAATATACCTGGGCGGCCCGCCCAAGTATAGTCTATGTGTGGGAAACCCTGAGTATATCCCCATGAATGTTGTGTTTGTTGCACATTGTGGCTGCCTCATTGTCCCTCTGGGCCTGTACTAAGTAATGCATCCATGGTCACATCAACTGAGTTTAATGACATTGTTGACATTTTCTGTGTCCTCCCTGCAGGCAGGAGAATAGTATGCATCTTCTGGTTGGTCTCCTCAGAAATAGTATAGCGATATGCTGTAAAATTATGTGAAAGCATGAATAAAACTACACATCTTCAGATGTTGTACATACATAAGTGTCCTACACTAATAATACAAAGTTATTATGGCTGTGTGTACCTTGTGTGCACCGCCTAGTGGTTAAAGCACGTTATTGAATTATTGTTTTTATGTGTTATATTTGATTAAAAAAATATTAAGAGTACATACTTTCATAGGGGGAAAGTAGAAGGTCTGTGATAGAAATATAGAATATAAAAAATCAAGAAGATACTATAAGTGATCTCTACAATAAAACAGTTTAGTGCAGGATGTACGAAGATATTAATAGGAGGAGGTGCAAAAGAGAAAAACGAATTAACCTTTATTTAAACATTAAATAATACTTTAGATTAAGGTCTTCTTTTAAATAAGAAAAAAAGCTTTGGGGGTATCTACAGATAAATATTAAGCCTGACAAAGTACTTAACGTCTAATATATTGCTTTCCTGCAATGTTAACTATGTTGAAGCATTTATTTTAACTGATATTATACATATTAATTATACTCTTATGTATGTAGATAGTATAATAAATGTGCAGAATATGACAGTTTAATGGTGGAGGTATAGACACATATAGGCAAGGCAAGGCAAGGCAAGTTTATTTATATAGCACTTTCCAACACAAGGCAATTCAAAGTGCTTTACAAAAAATGAAAGAGATTAAGAAAATGGCATTTAAAATCAGTCATTAAAAAGAAAAGCTAATAAAATAAACATTAAAAGAAAAAGTACATGGATAAAAGTTACAGTGCAGTCTAAGATATGAATAATTCAATTAAAAGCAGCGACAAAAAGAAAAGTCTTCAGCCTGGATTTAAAAGTAGTAAGAGTTGCAGCGGACCTGCATATAGATGTCTTGTAATGCACTGTTGAGGAACCTGTGACCCAAGTTTTTCATTCATTGCATACACCGTAGTTGTGTATATGATATGCCAATAAACCTTTAAAAATCTTGAAATCTTGAAAGGGATGTGCAAAATAGCCATAATATACAGTCTTTAATTAACTATTAGTAGAGAATAACGAGTAATGAATATACTTTATTACTCGTTTCCATTCATGTCAATAAAAGATAAATGTTTAGTCTCAGTGGCGTGCACAGACATGTATAGGGGCAGGTGCTCAAGAGAAAAAAAAGGGCACCTTCTGAGTCGTCGTGGCGGTCGCGCCGAAATTGTGCGCTCCGAAATTGTGCGCAAAAATGTGCCGGATAATGGCGGATTTTGTTAGTTTCTTTTCAGTTTTTGGTTACTTTATTTAGGTTTTAGGGTTAGGTTAGGTTAGGGTTATGTTATTTAATTCTTATTTTTGCCTGATTTTACTGATTTATTATCAAAAAATTAATTATTTTAACATTTATTTTTATTATTCTAAATGACTTAGGGGGGTCCGATCTGAAGCTAGGGGGGGGACGAAATCCCCCCCCCCCCCCCGGGATTGACGCCCCTGGTGGAACCGCCGGCTGCCTTTAGTAGTGTGAGATTTATTAAAGGCACATCTTGTATGTCGTAATTGCATATATATTTATTTCAATAACCATGCTGTCTGATGCAGATGCCTATATAAAAAAAATCAAATAGTAGGCTTACTAGCTTCTACACGCTAAAGCAACTGTAGTCAGGGATGCAAACTCATCAGGTATGAAAAAGGTGACAAGGATCCGAGCCCCCCGACCCCACGGAATATCGGCTTTAAAATTAGGAATAACAGAGGATTTTAGCAGTCAGAACAACTAAAGCAGCAGGTAATAATAACAGAAACGCCTGAGTACTGAGTACTTCTGAGTACTTCTACTTTTACTCTAGTAGCCTACAATCTCTATACTTATACCACCTCTGTTTATAGCCTATGAAAAAAACTATTAGAAAACGAAGGCTAAAGCTAACGTTAGCAGATAGTGACAATGATATTGCGACAGAAAAACTTTTCAGTTCACATCACGCTCTGCCGCTCTGCTCTGAACACCTGAACAGACCGTTCTAACAGCTGTTCACCAGCGGCTCACCCCCTAATCCCACCAGGAGCGTCTGCGCTGCGTTGCGCTGCGGCGTTTTTAGCGATCGCGGCCACTCTAGTCAATGGGTGCTATTCCACCAGACACGCTGCGCCGCGCTGCGCCGCGGCTCGAAGCGTCCCAGAAGCTCCTCGCCGCAAGGAATTTCTAAAATATAGGATGAATCTTATTTTTGACGCGGCGCAGGCAGGAAGTGGAATGTTCATCCAACAACTGCGAGGCTGCACACACGACGCTCTGCTTCCGCAACGTTTTGAAACGCGCCTGGTGGGTTAGGACGCAGGAGGAGGTCGCAGCGCGGTCGCAGCGCGGTGCAGTCGCAGCGCAGACGCTTCCAGTGGGATCAGGGGTCAGTCTGTGCCACAGTGACTCCGCACGGTTAACAAACACACCGTAGATAATGTAGCTGACCCTCATCCCGGAGCAGCAGAGTTCAGCCGGCCCGACAGGCAAGAAGACTCGAGCACACAGTTCGCGCTTCATATATTAAAAAAGAACACCATGCGCGTCATGATGGCACATAACAGCTCGCGACCGCAGATTATTTCGGCGATTAGATAAAATGTAAATTATATTTGATGCAACTTTAGTTACATTTCCATGACTTTTCCAAAACTTTGGGGAAAATATTGTTTTCCATAACTTTTCCAGGGCCTGGAATTTGCATTTTGAATTTCCATGACTTTTCCAGGTTTTCAATGACCGTACGAACCCTGTATAGTTTAGTTTGGCATCTGATTTAGGGGATTAAACAATACACTCGTTGTATTTGTTACCTGGTGGTTACTCACTTGGTCGTCACTAGGGCACTTTTAATCGTGTTGCTGCGTGCTGCTGCACCACACACCCGCCGTGGCCTGTCTGACTGACTACTGTCAGCTCTGCGCGCTGCGCGTTCACGTTGAGAGCAGGGAAGGGAGGGGCTGCAGCCAGAGCACGTGCGGGAGTGCCGCGGGGCACGTGTGGGCATGTCTGACAAAATTACAACGCGCATTTGGGGCATTGTTGTATATATTAGAAGCTTTTAATCCAGAATTGATCGATGTTACCATGAGCCACATACAGTACACTCTAAAATAAAAAAATTGCTGCCCTGCACATTGCTGTCCTGAAGGCAAAACGGGCAGGTGCTCAAGCACTACCTAGAGTCTATGTGTGCACGTCTCTGTTTAGTCTTCTCAAGCACCAAGTTGGTGCTTGAGAAGACTAAACAGGTCTACGTTAAGTTCAGCCATAAACCACATAAGTCAGTCATGTATTATATCAAAACCGCTTAGCAAGAAAAATACTAGATTCAAAGGTGACAGCTATCTGCTAGCTTGTAGAAGCAACACTAGATGTAGACCCCTTGAAGGGAAGACGTTAGCGCTATCCAAACTAGCTAGCTATCGCTAGTTTTCATGACAAAATGTAACGAGTCGACTTTAAATAGGCTAATACAATGGTAATTACCTATCAATAGTACTTTCTATAAACACGTAAATGTTAAGTCCTTTCAAATACTACCACATACTTCAGTTAAATCATATCAAAACAGCTTGGTCCGCTTGCTTACCTGTGCTTGTCTTGCTCCCGCGGCTGAGGAGGAGGCTGTCGGGCCCCTACAGGCATTTCTGACGGAACAATCACAGCAGAGCAATCGCTCTGATCCACAGACACGGGACTATCCTACTGCGCGCACTAATATGACTTTACTAGCATTGTTTACACGGCATGTCTGACGGAACAATCACAGCAGAGCAATCGCTCTGATCCACAGACACGGGACTATCCTACTGCGCGCACTAATATGACTTTACTAGCATTGTTTACACGGCATGTCTGACGGAACAATCACAGCAGAGCAATCGCTCTGATCCACAGGCACGGGACTATCCTACTGCGCGCACTAGTATGACTTCACTAGCGTTGTTTACACTGGAACTTTTGACAGGGGCACAAAGGCCACTTTGGCCGTGAATTGCATTTTTTTTCACAGGGCATCACGGCCAAAGTGCGGGGCAACGACGGCCATGGCCGTCTTGGCCGTTGTGAAATTCCCACCCTGGCACCAACTATCAAATATCTCTCCTGATTGTTCGGACTTGACAATCACCTTACCTGAATTTTACTCAGGTGTAACTAAAGTCTGATTTAAGGGTTGTTTATATTTCACATCATTAATCAGAATCTGCAAAGTAACTCAAATAAGTGTAGTGGAGTAAAAATACCAGGTTAACCTCTGAATTGTAGTGGAGTTTACAAAGTAACAATGAGCTGTCATGTGGGTATATATTAATGCTGCGCATTATGGACACAAGCGATTTTCACCCATTTATTAATTATATGTTTTACATTTGATAACACCAATGTGTTTAATACTGGCAACTTCTAATTGTGGGAAAAACGAAAACGTTCAGTAGAGACGTCCCATAGAACATTTTGCGAAACACAATAGCTAGCGTGTAGTTCTGGGGGGGGCGTTCGATTCCAGTTTTGGATAGTCTGGCCTGGTTTCCGTTCCATTTCAAACAGCTGTTTGACGCTCTATGAGTAGTGTAGTGTCTTCGGCCATCCTAAACTCCTAGAGGCCTACGTCTGTTTCCGGTTATTTTTAATTTGAAATTCAGTTGGATGCCAAAAAAGCCAGAGATTATGGAATTAAACCAATAAATAAAAGCAAGGATAATTGTGTGTTATTGGTGAGTAAATAACAGTGTGTTATTTTGAAAAGAATAACAAATTAGAAGGAAAAAAATATTTTAAAAATACAGATTTCAGTATTCTGAGGCTCTGAGCCCCATTTATATTCCTCACAGACGGCAACAAAAGTCCAAAATTATACGATTTAAAATAAAAGCAATAATTGCGGCTTGATATTGAGTAAGAACATGTTTTTATGAACCACACAGCTTCCAGTCTTCCACGACCCGACCGGAGAAAAAGACGTGCTGCAGGCACGAAACACATGACCAGTAGAAATACATTGCTTTTAAAATCGTGCTGTGCAACACGAAAAAAAGGGGGAAATCGTGGTGAACATGAATCAATAGATTAAAAATCGTGTTGGTGAACACGAAATGCCATGAGACTGGGTTGTGTAGCGTTAGCATTTCTCCCCAGGCTTAAGTTGTGTATTATAGAATGATCACACCGGTGTGACATTATTAATAATAATAATAATAATGCATTTTATTTATATATCGCTTTTCACAACTCAAAGACGCTTAAATAGGTTAGGGTTCAACACGGTTGGTGAAACACGATATTGCACTCACTGGTGCCCTAATGCATTGATGTATAATGCCACGGTCCAGAGGAGGCCACAAGAAAGTGGCTTCCTTTGGTGAAAAACTTTGAAGGAATTGACCAATCAGATGAGGGCCCTGTCTTGCCCTTGCCCCCCTTCAGGGGCGGACTGGCCATTGGGAATACCGGGAGTTTTCCCGGTGGGCCGGCGCTGTGCGTGGGCCAAAAATATTTTTTAAATGTTCTTTGCCTAAATCTTACCGGCCCACATTTGTAAGTGTTCCGGCCACACCCCTATGTTCTATCTATCAGATAGTTTAACTTTCACACATCAGGCCCGTAGCAACTGTTTTTGTATAGTTTGTGTTTACAGTATACAGTATTGTAGCGAGCCCTGGGTTCAGAGGGAGGGGCTTGCATAGGAGAGGAGTTGGCAGGGAAACGGGGTTCAGGGGGAGTGGCTGTACCCGTAGGATAGAAAAGGGGGAAGTGACGTCTGACTCAGAGGTCGCGCGGCTGTGGAGAAGAACGTGTTGCCCACATTCTGTTACTGAGTTTAGGCTAGTTAGCTAGCAGGTTTATTGTTTTGGGTGCAGTCACTTTTGCCTCCACTTGCTGTTCAAATAAATGTTGAAAGAAAAAGTAAATCTGTTTACAGTTCTGTTTCATATAGGTGTTGAGAGATGTATCCATAGATTTAGTCCCTAATTTTGCTCTCAAAGTGCACCAGATTGATGCATTTAACTTCAACATTTAAAAAAAAAAAATCCTGGGGAGCATGCCCCCGGACCCCCCTAGAGGAGGTGAGGTCCACCACCTGCCCACACCCCCTGTTAAATTGTCTCACCCACATTGAGGATGCTTCCTACGCCCATGTTTTATTCCATGTGTCAAGTCAGGCAAATTGGGTCCAAATGTTATTGCATCAATTATCTGTTAACATTAAAATGAATAAATATATGCTGTAACTATTTTTGCTCTAGGCAACTCAAGGGCTCAGGTAATGTGATTACTATATGAATAATGGTCCAAAATAACATAAAATGCATAGGTTTTTTTGTTAAGTAACATAGCTACTTTCGTTGCCGGCCGGCCGATACATGCCGCGCATTAAGTGGGCCTGTCTGTCAATTAATCCCCGGGCCACTTTTTCCTCCCAGTCCGCCCCTGCCCCCCTTTGATAGGTTAGGGTTTTCTGATACCTATCTTTCGTAGTGCATAACTTCCGCAGCTAGTTTGCGAGCTAAATATCTATTGATTCTAATGTTGTGGAGGACCTGAAGGCTGGTGGGAAATTATACGACATGATTATTGACCACAGGCCTTCCTCTACTAATAGGGAGAGTGAAATACACACCCACTTCTCTCTCTGACGCTACTGTGTGGTGAGCTTCCCGTTAGCTGTGTGTAGTTTCTGATGTGCTTACTTACTGTGTGCTGCTGGCCTGGAATGACCTTCATCATTTGTTACTCTGTCGAGTACTTGTTTTATTAGAGTTGTTTACTCACAGACAAAGTGAGGCCAGGTTAGCTGAATGATCAGTTTGAGAGCTAATAACAGATAGGAGGGCTCGCTGTGTGTGTTAGAGAGGGGGGGGGGAGAGAAGGTGGACATGTTCTGCTCATAACGGGATTTAAAATGCATTAATTAAAAAGACGTCAATGGAAGTTGTGGGTGTGTGAGAGAGAGACCGAGGCAGAAAGAGAGATTTTTTAGATTTTTTAAAAAACACTTTTATTTAGAATTTCAAATTTCTAAATTATTTGCTTATTTACATTGAGAGAGAAATTCCCTTTTTTTCTTTCCTTACACAAAGACAGAGTTAAAAGTGAGCTCCTCCCCCACCACAGAGCACACAGCTGTAGTGAAACACCGGGTTAAAAACTCTTCCATGTTTCTAATCAGACAGTGAAATCTCAAATCTACGCTCACTCGTGTCTTTACCAAAGATAAAAACATTTGATTGAGTTGCTGACCGGCTGTACTGTTTATTTAGTGTTTCCTGCTTTTGTAGATCGATATTTTTGCCTGCCCCACAATAAAATTCAACAGTTCCCACTTCCCTGCATTCTGTTTGTTGTAGCCAGCACCACAAATAAAAGCAGTCTCTGTAAAAACCTCCCCACAGTCTAAAAACACAGTTTTTAAAACATTAAAAAGAGGCTTCAGTCTGTGACAGTCCAGGTAGCAGTGAGTGATTGTCTCTCTGTGAGTGCAGAACGGACACTCGGAGGACACGGTGGGGTTTATCTTCGACACAAAGGCGTTAACGCCCAGGGCCCGTGGAGGATCCTCCACTGCAGGTCTCCTGACCGCTTGTTCAGTGGAGGTTTGTAGAAGAGCCTCCATACTGGTTCACAGGCCCCCGGGACGTTAAGCCTCTGTTTCCACACCGTGTCTCTCCTCTCGCTTAGTTTCTGTTTGTTCAGGGCCAGAGTACAGTCTATAAAAACCTTTCCCATTAAGCATGTGGAAGTCTGCATGAAGTCTGTGTTTGAGTCCATCCTGGTCTGCTAAAATCCCAATGTCCGGAAAAGGGTCCCCTTCGTCAGGGGTTTCCTTCCTGTTGGAATACTCCCGCAGCATCTCCATCTCATCATCAGATAGTCTTTTAACGTGTATTAAAACCAGGTAAAAACAGGCCCTCATTAAAAGAGCGGATATTGTGTAGCATGGGTTCTATTGCCAGTGCAACAACATGCAACAACATGCCTGACATCGAGCAGCCTTGTCTTATCCCCCTGGTCACATTAACCGAGGTCTACCAACCAAAAATAAAATCCCAAATTGCAAGGGTTGCTGAATAACACGTTGTATTTATACATGGGATAATAGGGCTGCAACAAACGACTAATTTGATAATCGATTAATCTATTGATTAATTAAACGACAAATCGACTATTCAGACTATTACTGTATGCCTTGCACAATTTCTCAAACACTCTTATATAGCCATCAACTTTTAGATTTAGCTTGAGGTTGTTTTAGGCATGTGGAAACTAACAATGAAGACAATAAAGTAGGGCCGGGACTTTAACGCGTTAATTAAGATGAATTAATTACACAAAAATTAACGCGTTAAAAAAATTAACGCATTTTAATCAAACTTATTTTTGCACCGCGGAACGTTTCTCACTGGATGAGTTTCAGGCGTACCGATTATACTGGAGCACCAACTAACGTTCATGACTTCAGACAACAACAAACCACAGTGAACAACAGTGGGAAATGTTGTTTTAAAAAACGGACGGATAGAAGCGTCGATAAGAACACGGTTGTGTGCAAATTATGCAAAAAGGAATTCGCATATCACCGCAGCACATCAAGCCTCAAGTATCACCTCAATGCAAAACATATAGCAGCTAGCGTGGAAGCTAGCCTCTTTTATCGTGTTCACACCAAAAAGAGCCGGTACTAAAATTAGTTCACCCCACGAAAGTCCCTGCTCGAGAGCAGGGACTTTCGTACGGCTCTCTTGTGAGAAGAGAGCTATATGTCTGATTGGCTGGGCGGATTGCAAACCACGCCCCGTAAAACTCCCAAAAAGTTTTGTGAAGCTGCCATTGTCGCCATATCCTCGCGTTAGCATTATTAGCATTAGCCCAGCGCAGAAACGCAGAGAGACTAACTTATGGCAACACAAAATAAAACATGGGAGCGGTGGAGATGAGGAGGTGTCGGCGTTCTGGCGATTTACCCGGAAGGCTTCAGTAGAAGCTGCTGGGACTCCCAGCAGCTTCTACTGAAGCCAGTCCCCAACTCCGGGGACTTCCGGCCGGGGACTTTGGGCGGCAGTATACGCCGTGAAGTGGTTTGCGGCCTGCCAGTAAACCCAAAGCAGAAGAAGAAGAAGTGACGTCAGCGGCTTCATTTGCCTAATCCACCCCCAGGTTCAAAGAGTTCTCATGAACTAAGTTCTCATGAACCTTTGTGGGAAAAGTACTGCGGTGTGAATGCGCCTAATGGTATACTAAAATCCATGTGAAAAAAATTGCTTCTCACTGTTCTCAGGTCAAATATTTACATGTGATTAAAAATGAGATTAATTTCGATTAATTAATTACAAAGCCTCTAATTAATTAGATTAATTTAATTAATTTTAATCGAGTCCCGGCCCTACAATAAAGATTAATACTTGATTCAAAAATACATATATTATTAAAATAACAAATTGTTTACTAAATTAACATAGCTTTTTATTTAAATAAAATAAATAATATTTCACATCAAAAGAAATAACAATGTTTTAACAAATCGTATTAAATAATCTGATGACAGAACTGTAAACAGAATAGCTGAAACTTTAACAAAATAAATAACTCAGTTACCTCTAATCATTAACCCATGTTTGTATAATTGAGTTAACTCGGTGTGTTGCTGCTAGCATACATAACACCTGACGTGGAAACGTTACTCGTGGATGGGGCTACAGAGCTACTAGAAAGACGGTGGAACCCGGTGCATTCCTCCGTCTGAATGTGGTGCACTTTTGCTAAATGTTTAGATAAATTGCTCGTGTTACCGCCCTTACATGCTAAACACTCTTGGCAAGGAGCATTGTCCACCTCAAGACGGGTAACATTTAACCACACCTTGGAGCGCTACTCTCCGCCATGTGTTGCTGCTTGTAGCAGCCGCGTGTGTGTAAACTGCCCCGCCCCCTCGCACACAGACGGGGGAGAGAGATCTCGTCTGGATTGGAAAGGTCGAAAATACACCGACCATTCTTTCACACACACATACGGGTTTTGGGCCGAGGGCGACACCGTACTTCCGGTATCCGCCATTTCACGCGAGGTACAAGCAGAATATCATAGTCTATTGCCTTAATCAATATAGTCAATTCTAAAAATACCACATGTATGCATTGGCATGATAATATTATTATGACAAGTGGGGTATTTCCAGAAGATAGACGTAGATGCTGCCAAAATCGACCGAAGGCCACTTTCGAGGATCGTTTTTCCATACATCTGCAGGCAGTCTGTAAGGGCAATCCGACAACCCACACAGCTCTAGTTTACGCTGGTAACGACCTAGAGCACACCCCTCAAGTCCAGAGATGTAATCCGAAGACATGCAGCGATTTCTTCGGTCGTTAATTCAGGAAAAAAACCTAGTGCGCTCTGCCTTGCTACGTTAGCTAGCTGTTTATATTAGCATCTCCAGGATATTGGCACCTCCAGAAAAATGGCGTATTTACATATATATTAGGGCCGGGACTCGATTAAAAAAATTAATCTAATTAATTAGAGGCTTTGTAATTAATTAATCGAAATTAATCGCATTTTTAATCGCATATAAATATTTGACCTAAGAACAGTGAGAAGCAATTTTTTTCACATGGATTTTAGTATACCATTAGGCGCATTCACACTGCAGTACTTTTCCCACAAAGGTTCATGTGAACTTAGTTCATGTGAACTCTTTAGTTCGCATGAACTAAATACAGATCGCGTTCACACTGGAATAAATCCCTGAGGGAGGATTAGGCAAATGAAGCCGCTGACGTCACTTGTTCTTCTTCTGCTTTGGGTTTACTGGCAGGCCGCAAACCACTTCACGGCGTATACTGCCACCCGGAGTCCCCGGCCGGAAGTCCCCGGAGTTGGGGACTGGCCTTCCGAGTAAATCGCCAGAACGCCGACACCTCCTCATCTCCACCGCTCCCATGTTTTATTTTGTGTTGCCATAAATTAGTCTCTCTGCGTTTCTGCGCTGGGCTAATGCTAATGCTAATAATGCTAATGCGAGGATAATAAAATGGCGGCTTCACAAAACTTTTTGGGAGTTTTACGGGGCGTGGTTTGCAATCCGCCCAGCCAATCAGACATATAGCTATTTTCTCACAAGAGAGCCGTACGAAAGTCCCTGCTCTCTAGCAGCTCTCTGCTCTCTAGCAGGGACTTTCGTGGGGGTAAAAAGGTTCTCATTAATTAATTTTAGTACCGGCTCTTTTTGGTGTGAACGCGATAAAAGAGGCTAACGTCCACGCTAGCTTCCACGCTAGCTGCTATATGTTTTGCATTGAGGTGATACTTGAGGCTTGATGTGCTGCGGTGATATGCGAATTCCTTTTTGCATAATTTGCACACAACCGTGCTCTTATCGACGCTTCCATCCGTCCGTTTTTTAAAACAACATTTCCCACTGTTGTTCACTGTGGTTTGTTGTTGTCTGAAGTCATGAACGTTAGTTGGTGCTCCAGTATAATCGGTACGCCTGAAACTCATCCAGTGAGAAACGTTCCGCGGTGCAAAAATAAGTGCGATTAAAATGCGTTAATTTTTTTAACGCGTTAATTTTTGTGTAATTAATTAATCTTAATTAACGCGTTAAAGTCCCGGCCCTAATATATATATATGGCGCGCGTTGCATTGTGGGTAGCTCGTGACGTCACTGTGTGTGAAAGAATAGACGCATTTGTTTGTCTTTTTGCATGTTAGAAACGAGTTGGCGACACTAAGACTGCGAGATAATGTTTTTGTAGCAATAATACATGACCTTTCTCAACTCGCTACTCGGAGGGAAGTCGCTGTCATATGCCTTGTGAACACTCCGATAATGCCTCTCCACGTTACCTTTCTTTGGCAGAGCGACACTTGCTTTACAAATAAGGCAAATAACCTTTAATTGAATGTGACATCACAAACAAATATTCTTCCTCCCATTCTGTGTGGAAGTGGTTTGTCTTTAGCTTTTTGCTCGGTCCCGCACTCATTTTGTTGTTTGTCTCTTGTTAGTCTCTTTAACTTAATTTGAGTTTTCCCGGCACTTGACTGATTTTGTATCGCTTTGCATTCTGGGTTAACAGACTGGAAAGCGATAGGTCGCTTTTTCTGTCAATCAAGTAAACTCCTGAATTAAGTGGCAGGGAGGCCAAGGGAGGAGGGGAACAAAACCTGTTTTGTCTATTTTAACGGAACTGGATCTTTTTTTGTATGAATGACTCGCGATCTACCAGCAGTGCCCCCGCGGTCGACCGGTCAACCGCGGTCGACGTACTGGGCACCTCTGGTCTAGACAGACCGCCATTTATCTTAAGCACACTCTCAATGTTCACATACATCACCTTTATCTTGGCTGAGGCCGAACCTCTCCAGCACCTTCCACAGGTAACGGTGCTCAACCCGGTCGAAAGCCTTTTCCTGGTCCAATCAAACCAGACCAGTGTCGAAACCCAATGAACCAGAGACTTCCAAAATATCTCGAATTAGTGACACATTGTCAACAATTGACCTGCCGGGCACACAGTAGGTCTGGGTCTGGTCTACCACCTGGTCCATCACCTTCCTCAGCCTGGAGGACAGGGCCCTGGACAGCAGCTTGTAGTCGGTGCACAGCAGAGAGACGGGCCTCCAGTTCTTTATTTCCTCTAAGTCGCCTTTTTCGGAAGGAGTGTTAAAACAGCTCTTCTGCAGCTCAGAGGGAGGAAAGAGTCATTAAAACTTTCATTAAAAAGGTCCATTAAATCCTCTTTTAAAAAGTCCCAAAATGTCTTGTAGAACTCTGGGGGGAGGCCATCTATTCCAGGGGGCCCTGCATGCTCTTGAGTGCTTCACACAGTTCCTCCTCAGTCAGGGGCCTGTCCAGCTCGTTTAGAAACTGAACTCTGGCAGGACCTGAATTAGGAGCGTATACGTTGATAAAAACCAGATTAAAAAGCTCATAGTTGGCAAAAATAAATAAAAACCTTGCTTTTATGTTGGCAATAAAACATCACACAACACAAGGGAGTGGTCAGAGAACCCAACAGGCAATATAGCACACTTTTTAAAAACATTCAAATGGTGCTTAAAACAATAAAAACCTGTCTAGCCTAGCCATTGATAAAAGGTTCTCCCTCGTGTGGACCCATGTGTACTGTCTGTGATGTGTGTGATGCTCTCTCCAGATGTCTGATAGACTATGTATTGCTATTAACTGTGTCATGGCTCTTTTGGATGCAGCATGAGGTTCCCTATGGTTCCTATCTAGCTCGTCATCCTGTGTGCAGTTAAAATCTCCCCCTAAAAATAAAAACTCTTCTGGTTCACACTCACTTAAAACAGCGCTGAGCTCGTTTAAAACCTGAACTCTGGCAGGACCTGAATTAGGAGCGTATACGTTGATAAAAACCAGATTAAAAAGCTCATAGTTGGCTCTCACCACCAGCAGTCTGCCCTTTACTCTTTCTTCCACTGTGTGTGACTTGGGGATAAAACCTTTAGCAAACAAGACTGCCACTCCTGCACTGGTGCTGCTAAGAGCACTTAAAACCACCTCCCCATCCCACTCTCTCCTCCAGTCCGTCCCGTTTAAAGTGTCACTGTGCGTTTCTTGTAGCATTGCTACATTTACTTTTTTTTATTTTAAAAGCTCATAAATACAAGCCCTCTTCCCCACATCCCTAGCTCCATTGACATTTAAAGTGCACACTTTAAAATCACTCATTAAAAAGGATGTGAGGAGAGACACATCGCTTAAGAACAACAAGTATGTTAAAACCATCATCCTAACTGCCGTGCATGACCTTTTCTTCTTCATTTAAAATCTCTCGCTGTAACTTCCCTTTCAGGACCTTCAAGCGATAAGACTCCTGCTCAGTAAAAAGATGCATCTGAGCTTTCACTGACTGTAAAAACAAGCTTTTGTCAGTAAAAAACTCTTCTATTTTTACTCCTCTTTTGTTTTTTGTTTCTTTAAGAAAAGCTTTGATTTGCTGCACTTTAAAAAACGGACTTTTAAGTTGTGAGACGGTGAGAGGCTGGCTGGCCTCACAGTCCTCTTCCTCAATTTCTTCATCTTCTTCATCCTCCTCATCCTCCTCCATCAATTCTTCCTCACTTTCCTCCTCCTCTGCCTCCTTCACCTCCTCCACCGTTTCCTCCTCTCTCTCTCCCTCCTCACTCACTGCCACCCTCTTGGCCTGAGAGACTTTCTCTTTTTGTTTTCTTTTCTTTGTACAAGCTTGAGCTTCAATGTTCTCTTCACTTGCAGCGGATGCAGAGAGTTCTACCGTCTCCACTGCTTCATTCGGGACAACCTTTTTCCCCACATCAACCAAAAGGTCACTTTTTTCATTATTTTTCTCATTAGTCTTTTTTTCCCCAGAGTTTTCCTTGTCCTGCTTAGGGAGCTCTGAACCCTCAGCCTTCTTTGGAGGCTTTGGGGGACCCTCAGCCTTCTTTGGAGGCTTTGAGGGACCCTCAATCTTCGTTGGGGGCTTTGGGGGACTCTCAGCTTGCTTTGAGGGACTCTCACCCAGCTTCGGGGGCCCCTCAGTGGGGTTTCCTGCAGCAGGAGTGTCTTTTTGATTTTTTTCCTGTTTTGTATTTTTTTCCTCCTCCTGTTTTTTATTTTGTTCCTCCTCCCCCTGCTTTTTATTTTTATTTTTTCCGGACACGCTCTGCCCAAGTGCCCCTCCTCCCCGCATTTGAAGCACTTGACAGGCCCCGAATACAAACATTACATAATTAAAATCATCCAACTTTAGACTTAGCAACCAAATTAAGTTCCTCGTCTCTTTTGCTCAAATCATGAGGACACTTCTCCTGTGAGACACAACATGTTTTAGCAGTGGAGATCTGCAGCCCGAGGACAGCTTCCTGATGGAAGACACTATCTTGCCGTACTTATGGCACATTTCCACTGCAGCGGGGTAGCCCCGTTTAAGCGTCCCTACGCGTCCTCGCTCAGGCCTCGGGCTGCTTTCGCTGGCCGTCCGAGGCAGTGGCGCATTTTCCATTACAGTTTAGGACCTGGGGTAGCAACGCCGTGTAGGCGGGGCGATCGGCTTTTTTTTTTGTTCACATTTCGAGTTGTTCCGTCGAGCTCCCGCTGGATTTGATCATCCCCAATGAGATGTAGGAACGTCGTCACCCCTCCTCGGTCGACCACGGTTTGCTTTTTCTTTGACGTTGCCATTTTTGTAGCTCCTCCGTTTACAAAAATGCTGTGTATAAAAATGCTGCAAGCTTGCTTCTAGATATATATGCGACGCTCGGGATGATCTCGTGCGCGATCTTGTGACGATTCTCTCTGACCAATCAGCAGTCGAGAGTGTTGACGTCACTAGTTCAGCCCTGGCCCTGGCCTGATAGAACCACGATTTTATGGGGCCGGAAAAGAGGGAAAATGTACCCGCTAGCCGGTGCCACGCTATATGGAAAGGCCACCAAAAACTGGCCTGGCTGCTTGAGGACGATTAAGGACGCTTAAACGGGACTACCCGCTGCAGTGGAAATGCGCCATTAGACAGCTCTCTCACCAGGAAGTCATCCCGTATGAACGGCGGGATATTCGAAATCATAACCCTTGTAGCAGGGGTGGTTAGTGGAGACACGGATATGAAAGTTTCATTCACAACGATCCCGGTCTCCACCACCTTGTTCGCTTTCCCTTCCGTGTCCACAAATATCACCACCCCGCCGTTCATCCGAGCCGCAGATCTAATGCTGCCGTGCCCCACTAATGCCCCCACAGCCAGGCTGCACTCCTCCACCGAGCACGGTGTCATCGGAGACATTTTAAAACCATGTTTGCGGCTCAGCCGGGCATAGTCCATGCCGCAACTGCGTCACACACACCCAAACCACGAGAAAACACCAACAATCAAACGTTTAAACCAGGCATCCTCAAACTACGGACTCCGGTCCGGATCCGGACCGAACCACCACTGTCTCCGGACTCTGAGCAAATTATACTTTTCATATGTATGATCTCTCTGTATTATATGTGAGACATCGCCACAACGCATTCGCAACGAGTCAAAATTCTCCGCTATGTCCACTGCAAACAGCGCTCTGCATGTCTGACTGTTCCACTGTGTTCCACCTGTGTGTGTCAACGCTTTGGTCCAATCACATTCAGCATCCAGTCAGCGTTTTCCCCCCCAAACAATCTGCGAATCAGAGGCACAGTAGGGCGGGTCTTCGCGGAATGCGGGTGGGAAAAATGTGTGTCTCTTTCAACCTGTCTAAGTCAGAGCGAGAATTAAAACAAAAACAAAAAAAATTCAGAGCGAGAGTTAACAGCTCATCTAGTTCCATCTGTACTGTAGCTAGTAGCCTAGTTTCACCTACCGGGGTGGCAACTGACACCCTAAAAATAGGCCTTGCCACCCCAGCTGCCACCCCAGTTGGCAGCTTTGTTTTGAAAGAAAAGTTGTGGCTCATCGGACATTTATGAGAGAAAGTCTCTAATGTCCGAGTGCAAGTGAATGCAGCACAAGATGCACGTCATGTAACCCCTCCCCCGGTCCTGGCGCGAGCGTGGACATACGATTTGGCGGCGATTTCATTTTTAACTGGACGGCGCAAAACGAGAAGCATTCGGACCCAAGCACTGAAGGAATGAGGTATTTGCGGTCTACAATGACAGAGAAGAGACTGTCAGTTTGGCTGTACTCAGCATTGAATCAAAACGCACTAAAGCTGTTGATCTTAATACGTTTGTGAGGCGTTTCGCTGAACAAGATGGTAATCGCCGCATTCAGCTGTAATAGACATGTCAACTTGATGCTCTGCTCACGGATGAGCATACACAACTATTAAGATGATGACCTTACGTGTGTAAATATATTTTTTTCTTTGAGGGGGTCTGCCCCCAAAAAACAGTTTTAAGTCCTGAGAAAGTCAAATAAGACGGTGTTTAAAACTACACTGCCCAGCCAAAAAAAAGTAACCACTTTGATTTAACTAGGCCGGTAGGTAAGGACTTTCCACTGGATAATAACTGCAGTATAACATAATGCATGACTGAAGTGATGGAGACCATGTTGAAGGCAAACAAAAAGAGGAAATAACAGGTCAAATCAAGCAAATCCCCCTCTCAGATTCCACAGCAACCAGAAGAACATAAATACTGGCTGGTGATTTGATTCATCAGCTTTGTGATGGAATAAAAAATGCAGTGCATTTCCTTAGCTGTGGGTGAGTCCACTGACACCACTGACAATGCTCAGTTGCTGGTGTTTGTGAGTTTTTATGATGAGGCAAAGGGGGAGTTTGTTGAAGATGTGTTGGGCCTGACGAACCTCAGTGGACACACAAGGGGGCAAGACATTTATAAAGCAATAATGGGAATGCTGAATGAAAGAGGGTGCAGCTGCCTTTATTCATAACTGTGCAGCTCTTACACTGCGACTCTGAGGGGTCAAGCACAGAAACAATAACAATGAAAACTGCTGCATACAGATTATTTTTGTTTTTGCAACCTCGTGTTAAGAATCTTGTTGCAATTGTTTAAAAGTTTGAATGACCGTAATAAACGGACCTTTGTCTTATTGAAACATTTATTTTGGACCTTTAAGATTTGTATTTGAGTACCCCTGGTTTAAACCATATAAACAATACACAAAACATAAAACAATAAATATATTAGTAGAAAACGTGTGAAAAACCGACCGTTCCTCACACACTCACTCAGAGAGAGAGAGAGAGAGAGAGAGAGAGAGAGAGAGAGAGAGAGATAGAGAGAGAGAGATAGATAGAGAGAGAGAGAGAGAGAGAGAGAGAGAGAGAGAGAGAGAGAGAGCGAGAGAGAGAGAGCGGAGAGCACCATGAGTGTTAATCAATAAAGTGGTCCGCTGTACTGTAGGCCTATGCCGCGAGTGCATGTCAGCTTCTTACGTTACATTGCAGTAAATGATACCCCCCTGCCTGGATGACTGATAGGAGCCTGTACATTTCAAATAAAGTGTGCAGCTCCTCCCCTTAATAAAAAAAAAAAGGAAAAGGTCTCACATTTCCCCATTTCCTCTTTCCACCCACAACCTTCTCTTCCCGTTATCACGCACACTGCTTCTCTGCAAGAACAGCTTAAACAAGGTGGGTCCCTTCATGTTTTTGTAAATATCCCTGCTTCTAGCATGCAGCTGAAGTCATTCTGCCTCTTTAAATCTGCTTAGCTGTAGAGTAAAATCTGTTTTGATTCTCTCTCTCCTCCCACAACCTAAAACAGTGTTGCAATGGAGGGAACTGAGTCAACAACAAGAGAGAGATCAACAGCAAAGGATGGGAACAAGGCAGCAGACCAAGAGGTGCTGATGTCCAGCAAACCGCTGCATCGCTTCGTCCAAAGAGAGCCCAGAGATGTTGGGGTAACAAATCACACAATCCAGAGCCACAGAAACTAATGTTACATGTTTACACAATGAGCAGCTGCAAACTCTTACTCTACTGTAGGCACTTGAATCCATCCTTCTCCTCCTCCCCAGATTGCCATTCTGATCTTTGGCTGTGCCGAGGTCATGATGGGATTTACCGCTGTCCGGGGAGAGTGATGCGATTGCTTCTTTTGGAATCTATCACTTTCCTTCTGGCAGGGAACTCTGGTACATGACATGTGGCACACACATGCATTGTCTTCACAATTACCATGTACATTTTTTCAAATGTCTCCTTGGTTTCTAAAGTTAAAAGTTCACAATTTTTGGAAATATACTTATATATATCCTGCTTCTCATCCCAACTCACGACAAAATAAGGAACAAGAATCAAATACGCCTATTTCCCGAGTTTTACTCAAGTTCAACCGTTATTAGCACTTGTGTCATATTGAAAATCATTTTTTTTAAAGATGTTAAGGGGACAGGCAAATAGACAGAGGATATTATTGTTTTCTCCACTTAAGTCTTTATTGTACTTCTGAAGGAAATTAAAAAAGACATCCAAAATGTCACTCCAGTTCAGGAAAGCTTTCTACAGCTACAATGGTGATAACATATAAACAAAGGTCATACAGTCATCTAAATGTTTCTTGGGGTGAATGTCAAAGTAAGAATTATTATTTGATTTGATTGTTCTCAGTTTCTTGTCTGTGGAAGCCTGTCTATCTACACTGAGTTACGTCCATCCAAGAAGATGGTAGGTATATTGTGATTTTATGATCTATAGTGGTTATAACTTTGTTTCGTCACTGTCAGTCTCTCCCTTTCTTTACTCAATAACTCATCCCATGTTGTTGAACCTCTCTCTTCCAGGTGACTGTGTGTTTGTCTATGTATGTGGTTTTCCCTTCTTGGGATCATTGTCTCTTTTGGCTACAGGATACGTCTTTTTCTTCTATTTAACGTACATTACGTTCTATCGGAGGGAGTCTTTAAGCCTGCAGAGATTGGTGAGTTACAGACATGTGGATCGACACTACATGGACACTTATCCGCATTGTATGAATAACTTCCTCTTTCTTCTGCTTCAGCACCAGATGTGTGCGATTGAAGCCCTTTTGTTCACTTGCTCTCTGTTTGTGGCGGGTCTTCTCATTTCTTGTGTGTCATCGCACGTTTGGCTCTCAAATCCACACGCACTCAGGTACAGAATTTGTCATCGTTTCTCCATCTGAAACATTCCTTACCACTGAGTGTGTAGGGGTTCACAAAACGAACTTTGAACAGCATTACATTTGCACATGAAAATGTTTAATGAAAACTTCAAATAAAACATGAAAGATAAAAAAGAATGAGAGAACTGGAGAAAGATATTCCTGGACGATCTCTTTGGCAACGAAGCAATGTCTATTTGTTTCCCCTATATTCCTGTTGGCAATGACCCGCCCTCTTGTGTTGTTAATCTTAATAATAATCATAATAATAATAATAATAATAAATGTATTTTGTAAGCGCTTTTACAGGTGCTCAAAGTCGCTTTACAGAGATAGTGAAAATAAAAGAACAACAAATAAATGTAACATGTAATGTAATAAATATAGTTAAAGTCAAATTAAAATCAAGCAATACAACAACAATCACACATTAAAAGAAAGCCAGATTGAAGAGGTGAGATTGTGTACGTTTTTTGAAGGTATGGTCAGTGCAGTCTCTGATGGGTTGTGGGAGTGAGTTCCAGATAGTAATCCCTCCCAAATTCATTCATATAACGTTAATGTCACTCAAAGAGTTGCTGACTGAATAAAAGTCCAGAATGTAATGTATTTCTATTTAACCAGAAAAGCCTAATTGAAATGATGCAGCATTAACAAAGAGTAAAGCGACACCATGAGACAGATATCACTTCAGTATTAAACAATTAAACAGACATGCAATAAAATAATAGAATCATGATTGATATAATGTCCAGTACACAAATAAATGAGTCCTAAAGACCATCTAAATGGGACCTCAAATACAAACAATACATCTGATCAGTTATATTCACTGTTACCGCCTCCTTCCCTAACACATGCACCCTCCGTATCTTCAACAGATTATTGTCCGGCACATCCCGGCTCCACCGACCGACACGACTGCAACTTAATCTCATCCTTGTGAAGTATTATTTTACGATAAATAACACTGGTTTTCCTGCAGCACACTAACTCCTGTACAGTATATCACATGTGAATGTTACACCCAGAGGCTCATCTTTAAGCCCCAGCTTCTTCTCTTAGCACAGTACATGTTACTGCAGTAGGAAATGCATTATAACCACATTTATTTGCTTTTGTTAAAGCTTGTTTTGGAATCTAAAAGATTCCTGTCTTCTCATGTGAGAAAAAAATGTGACATGCACTTAAGGGATTAAAGTAGCCACTATTATCTGAAGGAAAGCTTATATACACACGGCATCTATTGCACGTCTGTCCGTCCTGGGAGAGGGATCCCTCCTCTGTTGCTCTCCCTGAGGTTTCTCCCATTTTTTCCTTTAAACTGTGGGTTTTCTCCGGAAGTTTTTCCTTGTACGATGTGAGGGTCTAAGGATAGAGGGTGTCGTTTTTCTCACACTGATATTCTGAACAAACATTGCTGTTGTATTTGCTGTAAAGTATCTCTACTGTAGGCTATTTTTATTATATGTACAGCACTTTGGCTCGACCAAAAATCGTTTATAAATGTGCTATATAAATAAAACTTGATTTGATTTGATATATTTGATATACTGAGCTGCAAATATTTCTGCTTTGTGATTTAGTTGCAGCACAGCAGATCCACCTGAGATTGCCACTTTAGAAGAATTACAGTATGTTTTAATACATTTGGCTTTTTATATCCTCGGACACAAACATCCAGCATTATTTTTTTAAGCTTATGACTTCAATATAGTTCACCATTTTCATCTATACGACTTTGAAACATGTTCCCACTTTGGGCCTTTGAATGTGTGAAAAACAAATATTTTTGATTTAGGTTGAGCTTATATATGCACTAAATGTAATGTATATTGTCTTTGCTAAATAACAATCAAATGAAATGATTCTCAGGTTGCTGATTATATTACACACATTTGTATCTATACACTAACAGTGACCACTCCACACAGACAGTGCACTATTGATTCATCATCATTGTTTATCATAGAAAGATAACAGTCTGTACCACTTTGAACACATTGTTAGATGGCAAGCAAATAATTAATCGGGGTCTTTGTTTTAGTTTTGAGTAGGCTACAAGTTAAAAGCCTAGCATTGAATTCTGATGTACACATACATTTAAGATAAGTTAGAAGTGAACTAAATCTGAAGGAATTTACAACATATTGAATACAAATAAACTATGTGATCCTTTCACCATTGCCTAAAAGATTAAGAGTTTAGGTACAAAAGATGATCAAATAAGTAATATTAATCATTATGTTCCTATATTAGAAAATGTACAATTGAATACTTTTACTTACAGTTTAACATTTATATTTGTGTAACCAAACTGATCAGCATCAGCACATTTCAGTGTGCTTATTAGCTTCTGATCCTGTGTTGATTTTGAGATTAGATTACATAGAATTCTCTTAAAATGCTATCAGTATCAGTGTTTCCCACAGATATGAAATATACTTGGGGCGGGTGTGGCAAGGGGGGGGGTGCGCGAAAAAAAAAAAAAAGTTTTTAACAACCTTATTTATTGACCTTTTCATTCCGGTATAATCATTTTGCGCAAAGATGGCACTGTTTGTCAGAGCACTTCATCCTTCTGGGATTTCATGAAGAACAGCTCCAACGCCTGTGTGTATGGGAATGCCTCTGGTGCTGGTCCATTAACTGCCAGTGTTTCCCACAGATCTGAAATATACTTTGGGGGGTGGTGGTAAGCGGGGGGGGTTGAGGTGACGTGCAACAACATTAACCTTTCTGTTGGTCGCTTGTTAGCAGACCCTTCACGCGATGGCAGAGCGAACAGGTACAGGTACAGGCAGGGTCCATAATGATAGCCCTATAGTTTAAATCTACTACCCACACATGAACATATGGAAATGGGTTACTATTTAAAAAAATAAATGTATTTATTAATGTATTTAGGAACCCTATCCATGTGATTTTTAGTGGGGGTCGACCTCAAATCCTCTAGGGGGGTCCAGGGGCATGCCCCCCCGGTAAGATTTTATTTTTTATTTTGGAGTTAAATGCATCAATCTGGTGCACTTTGAGGGGAAAATAAAGAGACTAGATCTATGGAAACACCTATATTTAACAGAACTGTATACATTTCAATAATCATAAAATCAAGGCCATAACCAATAACATACCATTTCCAATATGAAAAAAACACTGAAACTTGTTTATTAATTTAGTTTTGGTTCATTTATAGTTGTGAGTGTGTCTGTGCTCCTGAATCAGCCTCTCCTGTCTCCCTCCTCTCCCCCCTCTCCATCCTCTCCCCCTGCTCCTCTTTGAGGCAGCAGCAAAGACTAGTTTTCTCTCAACAAGTTTTAAAAGTGTATCTTACCTTTTTTCACCTAGTTAACTTTTTATTTATTTATTCATGCATATTTTACTAATCACATTACATTTCATTTAGCTGACGCTTTTATCCAAAGCGACTTATAATGACCGATTACAGGGACATTCTCCCTGGAGTAACTAAGGGCTAAGTGCCTTACTCAAGGGCACACTAGTGGTGGTGTTCCTGGCGGGATTTGAACTCACAGCCTTCCGATCTTCAGCCCACCTCACTATCCATTAGACCAGGCATCCTCAAACTACGGACCCAGGTCCGGATCCGGACCGAACCACCACTGTCTCCGGACTCTGAGCAAATTATACTTTTCATATGTATTATCTCTCTGTATTATATGTGAGACATCGCCACAACGCATTCGCAACGAGTCAAATTCTCCGCTATGTCCACTGCAAACAGCGCTCTGCATGTCTGACTGTTCCACTGTCAACGCTTTGGTCCAATCATATTCAGCAACCAGTCCGCGTTTTTTCCCCCCAAACAATCTGCGAATCAGAGGCACAGTAGGGCGGGTCTTCGCGGACTGCGGGTGGGAAAAATGTGTGTGTCTCTTTCAACCTGTCTAAGTCAGAGCGAGAATTAAAAAAAAAAAATTCAGAGCGAGAGTTAACAGCTCATCTAGTTCCATCTGTACTGTAGCTAGTAGCCTAGTTTCTCCTACCGGGGTGGCAACTGACACCCTAAAAATAGGCCTTGCCACCCCAGCTGCCACCCCAGTTGGCAGCTTTGTTTTGAAAGAAAAGTTGTGGCTCATCGGACATTTATGAGAGAAAGTCTCTAATGTCCGAGTGCAAGTGAATGCAGCACAAGATGCACGTCATGTAACCCCTCCCCCGGTCCTGGCGCGAGCGTGGACATACGATTGGCGGCGATTTCATTTTGAACTGG
Organism: Gymnodraco acuticeps; assembly: GCF_902827175.1. Lineage (NCBI taxonomy): Eukaryota > Metazoa > Chordata > Actinopteri > Perciformes > Bathydraconidae > Gymnodraco > Gymnodraco acuticeps. The sequence continues at coordinate 4,287,062 of NW_022990699.1, read as the reverse complement.
ACGGCGCAAAACGAGAAGCATTCGGACCCAAGCACTGAAGGAATGAGGTATTTGCGGTCTACACTGACAGAGAAGAGACTGTCAGTTTGGCTGTACTCAGCATTGAATCAAAACGCACTGAAGCTGTGATCTTAATACGTTTGTGAGGCGTTTTGCTGAACAAAATGGTAATCGCCGCATTCAGCTGTAATAGACATGTCAACTTGATGCTCTGCTCACGGATGAGCATACAAAACTATTAAGATGATGACCTTACGTGTGTAAATATATTTTTTTCTTTGAGGGGGTCTGCCCCCAAAAAACTGTTTTAAGTCCTGAGAAAGTCAAATAAGACGGTGTGTAAAACTACACTGCCCAGCCAAAAAAAAGTAACCACTTTGATTTAACTAAGCCAGTAGGTAAGGACTTTCCACTGGATAATAACTGCAGTATAAAATAATGCATGACTGAAGTGATGGAGACCATGTTGAAGGCAAACAAAAAGAGGAAATAACAGGTAAAATCAAGCAAATCCCCCTCTCAGATTCCACAGCAACCAGAAGAACAGAAATACTGGCTGGTGATTTGATTAATCAGCTTTGTGATGGAATAACAAATGCACAGTGCATTTCCTTAGCTGTGGGTGAGTCCACTGACACCACTGACAATGCTCAGTTGCTGGTGTTTGTGAGTTGTTATGATGAGGCAAAGGGGGAGTTTGTTGAAGATGTGTTGGGCCTGACGAACCTCAGTGGACGCACAAGGGGGAATACATTTATAAAGCAATAATGGGAATGCTGAATGAAAGAGGGTGCAGCTGCCTTTATTCATAACTGTGCAGCTCTTACACTGCGACTCTGAGGGGTCAAGCACAGACACAATAACAATGAAAACTGCTGCATATACAGATTATTTTTGTTTTTGCAACCTCGTGTTAAGAATCTTGTTGCAATTGTTTAAAAGTTTGAATGACCGTAATAAACGGACCTTTGTCTTATTGAAACATTTATTTTGGACCTTTAAGATTTGTATTTGAGTACCCCTGCATTAGACCAATCACTACCCTCTCAAATGGAAATATGTGTTTACATAAATGGTGACCACACCGTTTGAGACCCACTGAGAACTTAGACTAAGTTAACTATCTAAACACTCAGAGAGTGCTTTACCTCACCTGAGCTGAGGTTATCCCGAGCTTGAATGACACACAGAGACCAATCAAGGGCTTTGATTATGATCTGTATGACAGTGGCCATGTCGGCAGGCCACATCATGTGGACAGCCAGTCACCCTGTGTGAGGCAGGCCACTTAACAGGCCAGAAGGAGGCGAGATCAGAGCAAGGGAGCGAGGGATCATTGTCTACAAGTTAATCGATCGCAGATGGCGTCGTGGTCACGGACGAATAAAAAAAAAAAAAGTATAAATAAATGGGTCGCGAAATATACTTGGGCGGCCGTTAATATACCTGGGCGGCCCGCCCAAGTATAGTCTATGTGTGGGAAACCCTGAGTATATCCCCATGAATGTTGTGTTTGTTGCACATTGTGGCTGCCTCATTGTCCCTCTGGGCCTGTACTAAGTAATGCATCCATGGTCACATCAACTGAGTTTAATGACATTGTTGACATTTTTCTGTGTCCTCCCTGCAGGCAGGAGAATAGTATGCATCTTCTGGTTGGTCTCCTCAGAAATAGTATAGCGATATGCTGTAAAATTATGTGAAGCATGAATAAAACTACACATCTTCAGATGTTGTACATACATAAGTGTCCTACACTAATAATACAAAGTTATTATGGCTGTGTGTACCTTGTGTGCACCGCCTAGTGGTTAAAGCACGTTATTGAATTATTGTTTTTATGTGTTATATTTGATTAAAAAAATATTAACAGTACATACTTTCATAGGGGGAAAGTAGAAGGTCTGTGATAGAAATATAGAATATAAAAAATCAAGAAGATACTATAAGTGATCTCTACAATAAAACAGTTTAGTGCAGGATGTACGAAGATATTAATAGGAGGAGGTGCAAAAGAGAAAAACGAATTAACCTTTATTTAAACATTAAATAATACTTTAGATTAAGGTCTTCTTTTAAATAAGAAAAAAAGCTTTGGGGGTATCTACAGATAAATATTAAGCCTGACAAAGCACTTAACGTCTAATATATTGCTTTCCTGCAATGTTAACTATGTTGAAGCATTTATTTTAACTGATATTATACATATGAATTATACTCTTATGTATGTAGATAGTATAATAAATGTGCAGAATATGACAGTTTAATGGTGGAGGTATAGACACATATAGGCAAGGCAAGGCAAGGCAAGTTTATTTATATAGCACTTTCCAACACAAGGCAATTCAAAGTGCTTTACAAAAAATGAAAGAGATTAAGAAAATGGCATTTAAATCAGTCATTAAAAAGAAAAGCTAATAAAATAAACATTAAAAGAAAAAGTACATGGATAAAAGTTACAGTGCAGTCTAAGATATGAATAGTTCAATTAAAAGCAGCGACAAAAAGAAAAGTCTTCAGCCTGGATTTAAAAGTAGTAAGAGTTGCAGCGGACCTGCATATAGATGTCTTGTAATGCACTGTTGAGGAACCTGTGACCCAAGTTTTTCATTCATTGCATACACCGTAGTTGTGTATATGATATGCCAATAAACCTTTGAAAATCTTGAAATCTTGAAAGGGATGTGCAAAATAGCCATAATATACAGTCTTTAATTAACTATTAGTAGAGAATAACGAGTAATGAATATACTTTATTACTCGTTTCCATTCATGTCAATAAAAGATAAATGTTTAGTCTCAGTGGCGTGCACAGACATGTATAGGGGCAGGTGCTCAAGAGAAAAAAAAGGGCACCTTCTGAGTCGTCGTGGCGGTCGCGCCGAAATTGTGCGCTCCGAAATTGTGCGCTCCGAAATTGTGCGCAAAAATGTGCCGGATAATGGCGGATTTTGTTAGTTTCTTTTCAGTTTTTGGTTACTTTATTTAGGTTTTAGGGTTAGGTTAGGGTTATGTTATTTAATTCTTATTTTTGCCTGATTTTACTGATTTATTATCAAAAAATTAATTATTTTAACATTTATTTTTATTATTCTAAATGACTTAGGGGGGTCCGATCTGAAGCTAGGGGGGGACGAAATCCCCCCCCCCCCCCCCCCGGGATTGACGCCCCTGGTGGAACCGCCGGCTGCCTTTAGTAGTGTGAGATTTATTAAAGGCACATCTTGTATGTCGTAATTGCATATATATTTATTTCAATAACCATGCTGTCTGATGCAGATGCCTATATAAAAAAATCAAATAGTAGGCTTACTAGCTTCTACACGCTAAAGCAACTGTAGTCAGGGATGCAAACTCATCAGGTATGAAAAAGGTGACAAGGATCCGAGCCCCCCGACCCCACGGAATATCGGCTTTAAAATTAGGAATAACAGAGGATTTTAGCAGTCAGAACAACTAAAGCAGCAGGTAATAATAACAGAAACGCCTGAGTACTGAGTACTTCTGAGTACTTCTACTTTTACTCTAGTAGCCTACAATCTCTATACTTATACCACCTCTGTTTATAGCCTATGAAAAAAACTATTAGAAAACGAAGGCTAAAGCTAACGTTAGCAGATAGTGACAATGATATTGCGACAGAAAAAACTTTTCAGTTCACATCACGCTCTGCCGCTCTGCTCTGAACACCTGAACAGACCGTTCTAACAGCTGTTCACCAGCGGCTCACCCCCTAATCCCACCAGGAGCGTCTGCGCTGCGTTGCGCTGCGGCTGCGGCGTTTTTAGCGATCGCGGCCACTCTAGTCAATGGGTGCTATTCCACCAGACACGCTGCGCCGCGCTGCGCCGCGGCTCGAAGCGTCCCAGAAGCTCCTCGCCGCAAGGAATTTCTAAAATATAGGATGAATCTTATTTTTGACGCGGCGCAGCGCGGCGCAGGCAGGAAGTGGAATGTTCATCCAACAACTGCGAGGCTGCACACACGACGCTCCGCTTCCGCAACGTTTTGAAACGCGCCTGGTGGGTTAGGACGCAGGAGGAGGTCGCAGCGCGGTCGCAGCGCGGTGCAGTCGCAGCGCAGACGCTTCCAGTGGGATCAGGGGTCAGTCTGTGCCACAGTGACTCCGCACGGTTAACAAACACACCGTAGATAATGTAGCTGACCCTCATCCCGGAGCAGCAGAGTTCAGCCGGCCCGACAGGCAAGAAGACTCGAGCACACAGTTCGCGCTTCATATATTAAAAAAGAACACCATGCGCGTCATGATGGCACATAACAGCTCGCGACCGCAGATTATTTCGGCGATTAGATAAAATGTAAATTATATTTGATGCAACTTTAGTTACATTTCCATGACTTTTCCAAAACTTTGGGGAAAATATTGTTTTCCATAACTTTTCCAGGGCCTGGAATTTGCATTTTGAATTTCCATGACTTTTCCAGGTTTTCAATGACCGTACGAACCCTGTATAGTTTAGTTTGGCATCTGATTTAGGGGATTAAACAATACACTCGTTGTATTTGTTACCTGGTGGTTACTCACTTGGTCGTCACTAGGGCACTTTTAATCGTGTTGCTGCGTGCTGCTGCACCACACACCCGCCGTGGCCTGTCTGACTGACTACTGTCAGCTCTGCGCGCTGCGCGTTCACGTTGAGAGCAGGGAAGGGAGGGGCTTGCAGCCAGAGCACGTGCGGGAGTGCCGCGGGGCACGTGTGGGCATGTCTGACAAAATTACAACGCGCATTTGGGGCATTGTTGTATATATTAGAAGCTTTTAATCCAGAATTGATCGATGTTACCATGAGCCACATACAGTACACTCTAAAATAAAAAAATTGCTGCCCTGCACATTGCTGTCCTGAAGGCAAAACGGGCAGGTGCTCAAGCACTACCTAGAGTCTATGTGTGCACGTCTCTGTTTAGTCTTCTCAAGCACCAAGTTGGTGCTTGAGAAGACTAAACAGGTCTACGTTAAGTTCAGCCATAAACCACATAAGTCAGTCATGTATTATATCAAAACCGCTTAGCAAGAAAAATACTAGATTCAAAGGTGACAGCTATCTGCTAGCTTGTAGAAGCAACACTAGATGTAGACCCCTTGAAGGGAAGACGTTAGCGCTATCCAAACTAGCTAGCTATCGCTAGTTTTCATGACAAAATGTAACGAGTCGACTTTAAATAGGCTAATACAATGGTAATTACCTATCAATAGTACTTTCTATAAACACGTAAATGTTAAGTCCTTTCAAATACTACCACATACTTCAGTTAAATCATATCAAACAGCTTGGTCCGCTTGCTTACCTGTGCTTGTCTTGCTCCCGCGGCTGAGGAGGAGGCTGTCGGGCTCCTACAGGCATTTCTGACGGAACAATCACAGCAGAGCAATCGCTCTGATCCACAGACACGGGACTATCCTACTGCGCGCACTAATATGACTTTACTAGCATTGTTTACACGGAATGTCTGACGGAACAATCACAGCAGAGCAATCGCTCTGATCCACAGGCACGGGACTATCCTACTGCGCGCACTAGTATGACTTCACTAGCGTTGTTTACACTGGAACTTTTGACAGGGGCACAAAGGCCACTTTGGCCGTGAATTGCATTTTTTTTCACAGGGCATCACGGCCAAAGTGCGGGGCAACGACGGCCATGGCCGTCGTGGCCGTTGTGAAATTCCCACCCTGGCACCAACTATCAAATATCTCTCCTGATTGTTCGGACTTGACAATCACCTTACCTGAATTTTACTCAGGTGTAACTAAAGTCTGATTTAAGGGTTGTTTATATTTCACATCATTAATCAGAATCTGCAAAGTAACTCAAATAAGTGTAGTGGAGTAAAAATACCAGGTTAACCTCTGAATTGTAGTGGAGTTTACAAAGTAACAATGAGCTGTCATGTGGGTATATATTAATGCTGCGCATTATGGACACAAGCGATTTTCACCCATTTATTAATTATATGTTTTACATTTGATAACACCAATGTGTTTAATACTGGCAACTTCTAATTGTGGGAAAAACGAAAACGTTCAGTAGAGACGTCCCATAGAACATTTTGCGAAACACAATAGCTAGCGTGTAGTTCTGGGGGGGCGTTCGATTCCAGTTTTGGATAGTCTGGCCTGGTTTCCGTTCCATTTCAAACAGCTGTTTGACGCTCTATGAGTAGTGTAGTGTCTTCGGCCATCCTAAACTCCTAGAGGCCTACGTCTGTTTCCGGTTATTTTTAATTTGAAATTCAGTTGGATGCCAAAAAAGCCAGAGATTATGGAATTAAACCAATAAATAAAAGCAAGGATAATTGTGTGTTATTGGTGAGTAAATAACAGTGTGTTATTTTGAAAAGAATAACAAATTAGAAGGAAAAAAATATTTTAAAAATACAGATTTCAGTATTCTGAGGCTCTGAGCCCCATTTATATTCCTCACAGACGGCAACAAAAGTCCAAAATTATACGATTTAAAATAAAAGCAATAATTGCGGCTTGATATTGAGTAAGAACATGTTTTTATGAACCACACAGCTTCCAGTCTTCCACGACCCGACCGGAGGAAAAAGACGTGCTGCAGGCACGAAACACATGACCAGTAGAAATACATTGCTTTTAAAATCGTGCTGTGCAACACGAAAAAAAGGGGGAAATCGTGGTGAACATGAATCAATAGATTAAAAATCGTGTTGGTGAACACGAAATGCCATGAGACTGGGTTGTGTAGCGTTAGCATTTCTCCCCAGGCTTAAGTTGTGTATTATAGAATGATCACACCGGTGTGACATTATTAATAATAATAATAATAATGCATTTTATTTATATATCGCTTTTCACAACTCAAAGACGCTTAAATAGGTTAGGGTTCAACACGGTTGGTGAAACACGATATTGCACTCACTGGTGCCCTAATGCATTGATGTATAATGCCACGGTCCAGAGGAGGCCACAAGAAAGTGGCTTCCTTTGGTGAAAAACTTTGAAGGAATTGACCAATCAGATGAGGGCCCTGTCTTGCCCTTGCCCCCCTTCAGGGGCGGACTGGCCATTGGGAATACCGGGAGTTTTCCCGGTGGGCCGGCGCTGTGCGTGGGCCAAAAATATTTTTTAAATGTTCTTTGCCTAAATCTTACCGGCCCACATTTGTAAGTGTTCCGGCCACACCCCTATGTTCTATCTATCAGATAGTTTAACTTTCACACATCAGGCCCGTAGCAACTGTTTTTGTATAGTTTGTGTTTACAGTATACAGTATTGTAGCGAGCCCTGGGTTCAGAGGGAGGGGCTTGCATAGGAGAGGAGTTGGCAGGGAAACGGGGTTCAGGGGGAGTGGCTGTACCCGTAGGATAGAAAAGGGGGAAGTGACGTCTGACTCAGAGGTCGCGCGGCTGTGGAGAAGAACGTGTTGCCCACATTCTGTTACTGAGTTTAGGCTAGTTAGCTAGCAGGTTTATTGTTTTGGGTGCAGTCACTTTTGCCTCCACTTGCTGTTCAAATAAATGTTGAAAGAAAAAGTAAATCTGTTTACAGTTCTGTTTCATATAGGTGTTGAGAGATGTATCCATAGATTTAGTCCCTAATTTTGCTCTCAAAGTGCACCAGATTGATGCATTTAACTTCAACATTTAAAAAAAAAAAATCCTGGGGAGCATGCCCCCGGACCCCCCTAGAGGAGGTGAGGTCCACCACCTGCCCACACCCCCTGTTAAATTGTCTCACCCACATTGAGGATGCTTCCTACGCCCATGTTTTATTCCATGTGTCAAGTCAGGCAAATTGGGTCCAAATGTTATTGCATCAATTATCTGTTAACATTAAAATGAATAAATATATGCTGTAACTATTTTTGCTCTAGGCAACTCAAGGGCTCAGGTAATGTGATTACTATATGAATAATGGTCCAAAATAACATAAAATGCATAGGTTTTTTTGTTAAGTAACATAGCTACTTTCGTTGCCGGCCGGCCGATACATGCCGCGCATTAAGTGGGCCTGTCTGTCAATTAATCCCCGGGCCACTTTTTCCTCCCAGTCCGCCCCTGCCCCCCTTTGATAGGTTAGGGTTTTCTGATACCTATCTTTCGTAGTGCATAACTTCCGCAGCTAGTTTGCGAGCTAAATATCTATTGATTCTAATGTTGTGGAGGACCTGAAGGCTGGTGGGAAATTATACGACATGATTATTGACCACAGGCCTTCCTCTACTAATAGGGAGAGTGAAATACACACCCACTTCTCTCTCTGACGCTACTGTGTGGTGAGCTTCCCGTTAGCTGTGTGTAGTTTCTGATGTGCTTACTTACTGTGTGCTGCTGGCCTGGAATGACCTTCATCATTTGTTACTCTGTCGAGTACTTGTTTTATTAGAGTTGTTTACTCACAGACAAAGTGAGGCCAGGTTAGCTGAATGATCAGTTTGAGAGCTAATAACAGATAGGAGGGCTCGCTGTGTGTGTTAGAGAGGGGGGGGGGGAGAGAAGGTGGACATGTTCTGCTCATAACGGGATTTAAAATGCATTAATTAAAAAGACGTCAATGGAAGTTGTGGGTGTGTGAGAGAGAGACCGAGGCAGAAAGAGAGATTTTTTAGATTTTTTAAAAAACACTTTTATTTAGAATTTCAAATTTCTAAATTATTTGCTTATTTACATTGAGAGAGAAATTCCCTTTTTTTCTTTCCTTACACAAAGACAGAGTTAAAAGTGAGCTCCTCCCCCACCACAGAGCACACAGCTGTAGTGAAACACCGGGTTAAAAACTCTTCCATGTTTCTAATCAGACAGTGAATCTCAAATCTACGCTCACTCGTGTCTTTACCAAAGATAAAAACATTTGATTGAGTTGCTGACCGGCTGTACTGTTTATTTAGTGTTTCCTGCTTTTGTAGATCGATATTTTTGCCTGCCCCCACAATAAAATTCAACAGTTCCCACTTCCCTGCATTCTGTTTGTTGTAGCCAGCACCACAAATAAAAGCAGTCTCTGTAAAAACCTCCCCACAGTCTAAAAACACAGTTTTTAAAAACATTAAAAAGAGGCTTCAGTCTGTGACAGTCCAGGTAGCAGTGAGTGATTGTCTCTCTGTGAGTGCAGAACGGACACTCGGAGGACACGGTGGGGTTTATCTTCGACACAAAGGCGTTAACGCCCAGGGCCCGTGGAGGATCCTCCACTGCAGGTCTCCTGACCGCTTGTTCAGTGGAGGTTTGTAGAAGAGCCTCCATACTGGTTCACAGGCCCCCGGGACGTTAAGCCTCTGTTTCCACACCGTGTCTCTCCTCTCGCTTAGTTTCTGTTTGTTCAGGGCCAGAGTGCAGTCTATAAAAACCTTTCCCATTAAGCATGTGGAAGTCTGCATGAAGTCTGTGTTTGAGTCCATCCTGGTCTGCTAAAATCCCAATGTCCGGAAAAGGGTCCCCTTCGTCAGGGGTTTCCTTCCTGTTGGAATACTCCCGCAGCATCTCCATCTCATCATCAGATAGTCTTTTAACGTGTATTAAAACCAGGTAAAAACAGGCCCTCATTAAAAGAGCGGATATTGTGTAGCATGGGTTCTATTGCCAGTGTGTACAACATGCCTGACATCGAGCAGCCTTGTCTTATCCCCCTGGTCACATTAACCGAGGTCTACCAACCAAAAATAAAATCCCAAATTGCAAGGGTTGCTGAATAACACGTTGTATTTATACATGGGATAATAGGGCTGCAACAAACGACTAATTTGATAATCGATTAATCTATTGATTAATTAAACGACAAATCGACTATTCAGACTATTACTGTATGCCTTGCACAATTTCTCAAACACTCTTATATAGCCATCAACTTTTAGATTTAGCTTGAGGTTGTTTTAGGCATGTGGAAACTAACAATGAAGACAATAAAGTAGGGCCGGGACTTTAACGCGTTAATTAAGATGAATTAATTACACAAAAATTAACGCGTTAAAAAAATTAACGCATTTTAATCGCACTTATTTTTGCACCGCGGAACGTTTCTCACTGGATGAGTTTCAGGCGTACCGATTATACTGGAGCACCAACTAACGTTCATGACTTCAGACAACAACAAACCACAGTGAACAACAGTGGGAAATGTTGTTTTAAAAAACGGACGGATAGAAGCGTCGATAAGAACACGGTTGTGTGCAAATTATGCAAAAAGGAATTCGCATATCACCGCAGCACATCAAGCCTCAAGTATCACCTCAATGCAAAACATATAGCAGCTAGCGTGGAAGCTAGCCTCTTTTATCGCGTTCACACCAAAAAGAGCCGGTACTAAAATTAGTTCACCCCACGAAAGTCCCTGCTCGAGAGCAGGGACTTTCGTACGGCTCTCTTGTGAGAAGAGAGCTATATGTCTGATTGGCTGGGCGGATTGCAAACCACGCCCCGTAAAACTCCCAAAAAGTTTTGTGAAGCTGCCATTGTCGCCATATCCTCGCGTTAGCATTATTAGCATTAGCCCAGCGCAGAAACGCAGAGAGACTAACTTATGGCAACACAAAATAAAACATGGGAGCGGTGGAGATGAGGAGGTGTCGGCGTTCTGGCGATTTACCCGGAAGGCTTCAGTAGAAGCTGCTGGGACTCCCAGCAGCTTCTACTGAAGCCAGTCCCCAACTCCGGGGACTTCCGGCCGGGGACTTTGGGCGGCAGTATACGCCGTGAAGTGGTTTGCGGCCTGCCAGTAAACCCAAAGCAGAAGAAGAAGAAGTGACGTCAGCGGCTTCATTTGCCTAATCCACCCCCAGGTTCAAAGAGTTCTCATGAACCTTTGTGGGAAAAGTACTGCGGTGTGAATGCGCCTAATGGTATACTAAAATCCATGTGAAAAAAATTGCTTCTCACTGTTCTCAGGTCAAATATTTACATGTGATTAAAAATGAGATTAATTTCGATTAATTAATTACAAAGCCTCTAATTAATTAGATTAATTTTTTTAATCGAGTCCCGGCCCTACAATAAAGATTAATACTTGATTCAAAAATACATATATTATTAAAATAACAAATTGTTTACTAAATTAACATAGCTTTTTATTTAAATAAAATAAATAATATTTCACATCAAAAGAAATAACAATGTTTTAACAAATCGTATTAAATAATCTGATGACAGAACTGTAAACAGAATAGCTGAAACTTTAACAAAATAAATAACTCAGTTACCTCTAATCATTAACCCATGTTTGTATAATTGAGTTAACTCGGTGTGTTGCTGCTAGCATACATAACACCTGACGTGGAAACGTTACTCGTGGATGGGGCTACAGAGCTACTAGAAAGACAGTGGAACCCGGTGCATTCCTCCGTCTGAATGTGGTGCACTTTTGCTAAATGTTTAGATAAATTGCTCGTGTTACCGCCCTTACATGCTAAACACTCTTGGCAAGGAGCATTGTCCACCTCAAGACGGGTAACATTTAACCACACCTTGGAGCGCTACTCTCCGCCATGTGTTGCTGCTTGTAGCAGCCGCGTGTGTGTAAACTGCCCCGCCCCCTCGCACACAGACGGGGGAGAGAGATCTCGTCTGGATTGGAAAGGTCGAAAATACACCGACCATTCTTTCACACACACATACGGGTTTTGGGCCGAGGGCGACACCGTACTTCCGGTATCCGCCATTTCACGCGAGGTACAAGCAGAATATCATAGTCTATTGCCTTAATCAATATAGTCAATTCTAAAATACCACATGTATGCATTGGCATGATAATATTATTATGACAAGTGGGGTATTTCCAGAAGATAGACGTAGATGCTGCCAAAATCGACCGAAGGCCACTTTCGAGGATCGTTTTTCCATACATCTGCAGGCAGTCTGTAAGGGCAATCCGACAACCCACACAGCTCTAGTTTACGCTGGTAACGACCTAGAGCACACCCCTCAAGTCCAGAGATGTAATCCGAAGACATGCAGCGATTTCTTCGGTCGTTAATTCAGGAAAAAAACCTAGTGCGCTCTGCCTTGCTACGTTAGCTAGCTGTTTATATTAGCATCTCCAGGATATTGGCACCTCCAGAAAAATGGCGTATTTACATATATATATATGGCGGGCGTTGCATTGTGGGTAGCTCGTGACGTCACTGTGTGTGAAAGAATAGACGCATTTGTTTGTCTTTTTGCATGTTAGAAACGAGTTGGCGACACTAAGACTGCGAGATAATGTTTTTGTAGCAATAATACATGACCTTTCTCAACTCGCTACTCGGAGGGAAGTCGCTGTCATATGCCTTGTGAACACTCCGATAATGCCTCTCCACGTTACCTTTCTTTGGCAGAGCGACACTTGCTTTACAAATAAGGCAAATAACCTTTAATTGAATGTGACATCACAAACAAATATTCTTCCTCCCATTCTGTGTGGAAGTGGTTTGTCTTTAGCTTTTTGCTCGGTCCCGCACTCATTTTGTTGTTTGTCTCTTGTTAGTCTCTTTAACTTAATTTGAGTTTTCCCGGCACTTGACTGATTTTGTATCGCTTTGCATTCTGGGTTAACAGACTGGAAAGCGATAGGTCGCTTTTTCTGTCAATCAAGTAAACTCCTGAATTAAGTGGCAGGGAGGCCAAGGGAGGAGGGAACAAAACCTGTTTTGTCTATTTTAACGGAACTGGATCTTTTTTTGTATGAATGACTCGCGATCTACCAGCAGTGCCCCCGCGGTCGACCGGTCAACCGCGGTCGACGTACTGGGCACCTCTGGTCTAGACAGACCGCCATTTATCTTAAGCACACTCTCAATGTTCACATACATCACCTTTATCTTGGCTGAGGCCGAACCTCTCCAGCACCTTCCACAGGTAACGGTGCTCAACCCGGTCGAAAGCCTTTTCCTGGTCCAATCAAACCAGACCAGTGTCGAAACCCAATGAACCAGAGACTTCCAAAATATCTCGAATTAGTGACACATTGTCAACAATTGACCTGCCGGGCACACAGTAGGTCTGGGTCTGGTCTACCACCTGGTCCATCACCTTCCTCAGCCTGGAGGACAGGGCCCTGGACAGCAGCTTGTAGTCGGTGCACAGCAGAGAGACGGGCCTCCAGTTCTTTATTTCCTCTAAGTCGCCTTTTTTCGGAAGGAGTGTTAAAACAGCTCTTCTGCAGCTCAGAGGGAGGAAAGAGTCATTAAAACTTTCATTAAAAAGGTCCATTAAATCCTCTTTTAAAAAGTCCCAAAATGTCTTGTAGAACTCTGGGGGGAGGCCATCTATTCCAGGGGGCCCTGCATGCTCTTGAGTGCTTCACACAGTTCCTCCTCAGTCAGGGGCCTGTCCAGCTCGTTTAAAAACTGAACTCTGGCAGGACCTGAATTAGGAGCGTATACGTTGATAAAAACCAGATTAAAAAGCTCATAGTTGGCAAAAATAAATAAAAACCTTGCTTTTATGTTGGCAATAAAAACATCACACAACACAAGGGAGTGGTCAGAGAACCCAACAGGCAATATAGCACACTTTTTAAAAACATTCAAATGGTGCTTAAAACAATAAAACCTGTCTAGCCTAGCCATTGATAAAAGGTTCTCTCTCGTGTGGACCCATGTGTACTGTCTGTGATGTGTGTGATGCTCTCTCCAGATGTCTGATAGACTATGTATTGCTATTAACTGTGTCATGGCTCTTTTGGATGCAGCATGAGGTTCCCTATGGTTCCTATCTAGCTCGTCATCCTGTGTGCAGTTAAAATCTCCCCCTAAAAATAAAAACTCTTCTGGTTCACACTCACTTAAAACAGCGCTGAGCTCGTTTAAAACCTGAACTCTGGCAGGACCTGAATTAGGAGCGTATACGTTGATAAAAACCAGATTAAAAAGCTCATAGTTGGCTCTCACCACCAGCAGTCTGCCCTTTACTCTTTCTTCCACTGTGTGTGACTTGGGGATAAAACCTTTAGCAAACAAGACTGCCACTCCTGCACTGGTGCTGCTAAGAGCACTTAAAACCACCTCCCCATCCCACTCTCTCCTCCAGTCCGTCCCGTTTAAAGTGTCACTGTGCGTTTCTTGTAGCATTGCTACATTTACTTTTTTTTATTTTAAAAGCTCATAAATACAAGCCCTCTTCCCCACATCCCTAGCTCCATTGACATTTAAAGTGCACACTTTAAAATCACTCATTAAAAAGGATGTGAGGAGAGACACATCGCTTAAGAACAACAAGTATGTTAAAACCATCATCCTAACTGCCGTGCATGACCTTTTCTTCTTCATTTAAAATCTCTCGCTGTAACTTCCCTTTCAGGACCTTCAAGCGATAAGACTCCTGCTCAGTAAAAAAGATGCATCTGAGCTTTCACTGACTGTAAAAACAAGCTTTTGTCAGTAAAAAACTCTTCTATTTTTACTCCTCTTTTGTTTTTTGTTTCTTTAAGAAAAGCTTTGATTTGCTGCACTTTAAAAAACGGACTTTTAAGTTGTGAGACGGTGAGAGGCTGGCTGGCCTCACAGTCCTCTTCCTCAATTTCTTCATCTTCTTCATCCTCCTCATCCTCCTCCATCAATTCTTCCTCACTTTCCTCCTCCTCTGCCTCCTTCACCTCCTCCACCGTTTCCTCCTCTCTCTCTCCCTCCTCACTCACTGCCACCCTCTTGGCCTGAGAGACTTTCTCTTTTTGTTTTCTTTTCTTTGTACAAGCTTGAGCTTCAATGTTCTCTTCACTTGCAGCGGATGCAGAGAGTTCTACCGTCTCCACTGCTTCTTTCGGGACAACCTTTTTCCCCACATCAACCAAAAGGTCACTTTTTTCATTATTTTTCTCATTAGTCTTTTTTTCCCCAGAGTTTTCCTTGTCCTGCTTAGGGAGCTCTGAACCCTCAGCCTTCTTTGGAGGCTTTGGGGGACCCTCAGCCTTCGTTGGGGGCTTTGGGGGACCCTCAGCCTTCGTTGGGGGCTTTGTGGGACTCTCAGCTTGCTTTGAGGGACTCTCACCCTGCTTCGGGGGCCCCTCAGTGGGGTTTCCTGCTGCTGCTGTTTCAGCAGGAGTGTCTTTTGGATCTTTTTCCTGTTTTGTATTTTTTTCCTCCTCCTGTTTTTTATTTTGTTCCTCCTCCCCTTGCTTTTTATTTTTTTCCGGACACGCTCTGCCCAAGTGCCCCTCCTCCACGCATTCGAAGCACTTGACAGGCCCCGAATACAAACATTACATAATTAAAATCATCCAACTTTAGACTTAGCACCAAATTAAGTTCCTCGTCTCTTTTGCTCAAAATCATGAGGTCACTTCTCCTGTGAGACACAACATGTTTTAGCAGTGGAGATCTGCAGCCCGAGGACAGCTTCCTGATGGAAGACACTATCTTGCCGTACTTATGGCACATTTCCACTGCAGCGGGGTAGCCCCGTTTAAGCATCCCTAAGCGTCCTCGCTCAGGCCTCGGGCTGCTTTCGCTGGCCGTCTGAGGCCGTGGCGCATTGTAGGCGGGGCGATCTGCTTTTTTTTTGTTCACATTTCGAGTTGTTCCGTCGAGCTCCCGCTGGATTTTATCATCCCCAATGAGATGTAGGAACGTCGTCACCTCCTCGGTCGACCACGGTGTGCTTTTCTTTGACGTTGCCATTTTTGTAGCTCATTTACAAAAATGCTGTGTATAAAAATGCTGCAAGCTTGCTTCTAGATATATATGCGACGCTCGGGATGATCTCGTGCGCGATCTTGTGACGATTCTCTCTGACCAATCAGCAGTCGAGAGTGTTGACGTCACTAGTTCAGCCCTGGCCTGGCCTGATAGAACCACGATTTTATGGGGCCAGAAAAAGAGGGAAAATGTACCCGCTAGCCGGTGCCACGCTATATGGAAAGGCCACCAAAAACTGGCCTGGCCGCTTGAGGACGATTAAGGACGCTTAAACGGGGCTACCCGCTGCAGTGGAAATGCGCCATTAGACAGCTCTCTCACCAGGAAGTCATCCCGTATGAACGGCGGGATATTCGAAATCATAACCCTTGTAGTGGTTAGTGGAGACACGGATATGAAAGTTTCATTCACAACGATCCCGGTCTCCACCACCTTGTTCGCTTTCCCTTCCGTGTCCACAAATATCACCACCCCGCCGTTCATCCGAGCCGCAGATCTAATGCTGCCGTGCCCCACTAATGCCCCAACAGCCAGGCTGCACCCCTCCACCGAGCACGGTGTCATCGGAGACATTTTAAAACCATGTTTGCGGCTCAGCCGGGCATAGTCCATGCCGCAACTGCGTCACACACACCACACACACCCACACCACGAGAAAACACCAACAATCAAACGTTTAAAGCATATAAACAATACACACAACTTACAACATAAAACAATAAATATATTAGTAGAAAACGTGTGAAAAACCGACCGTTCCTCACACACTCACTCAGAGAGAGAGAGAGAGAGAGAGAGAGAGAGAGCACATGAGTGTTAATCAATAAAGTGTCCGCTGTACTGTAGGCCTATGCCGCGAGTGCATGTCAGCTTCTTACGTTACATTGCAGTAAATGATACCCCCTGCCTGGATGACTGATAGGAGCCTGTACATTTCAAATACAGTGTGCAGCTCCTCCCCTTAATAAAAAAAAAAGGAAAAGGTCTCACATTTCCCCATTTCCTCTTTCCACCCACAACCTTCTCTTCCCGTTATCACGCACACTGCTTCTCTGCAAGAACAGCTTAAACAAGGTGGGTCCCTTCATGTTTTTGTAAATATCCCTGCTTCTAGCATGCAGCTGAAGTCATTCTGCCTCTTTAAATCTGCTTAGCTGTAGAGTAAAATCTGTTTTGATTCTCTCTCTCCTCCCACAACCTAAAACAGTGTTGCAATGGAGGGAACTGAGTCAACAACAAGAGAGAGATCAACAGCAAAGGATGGGAACAAGGCAGCAGACCAAGAGGTGCTGATGTCCAGCAAACCGCTGCATCGCTTCGTCCAAAGAGAGCCCAGAGATGTTGGGGTAACAAATCACACAATCCAGAGCCACAGAAACTAATGTTACATGTTTACACAATGAGCAGCTGCAAACTCTTACTCTACTGTAGGCACTTGAATCCATCCTTCTCCTCCTCCCCAGATTGCCATTCTGATCTTTGGCTGTGCCGAGGTCATGATGGGATTTACGCTGTCCGGGGATAGGGATGCGATTACTTCTTTTGGAATCTACACTTCCTTCTGGCAGGGAACTCTGGTACATGACATGTGGCACACACATGCATTGTCTTCACAATTACCATGTACATTTTTTCAAATGTCTCCTTGGTTTCTAAAGTTAAAAGTTCACAATTTTTGGAAATATACTTATATATATCCTGCTTCTCATACAACTCACGACAAAATAAGGAACAAGATCAAATACGCCTATTTCCCAGTTTTACTCAAGTTCAACCGTTATTAGCACTTGTGTCATATTGAAAATCATTTTTTTAAAGATGTTAAGGGGGACAGGCAAATAGACAGAGGATATTATTGTTTTCTCCACTTAAGTCTTGGTGATAAACATATAAACAAAGGTCATACAGTCATCTAAATGTTTCTTGGGGTGAATGTCAAAGTATTATTTGATTTGATTGTTCTCAGTTTCTTGTCTGTGGAAGCCTGTCTATCTACACTGAGTTACGTCCATCCAAGAAGATGGTAGGTATATTGTGATTGTATGATCTATAGTGGTTATAACTTTATTTCGTCACTGTCAGTCTCTCCCTTTCTTTACACAATAACTCATCCCATGTTGTTGAACCTCTCTCTTCCAGGTGACTGTGTGTTTGTCTATGTATGTGGTTTCCCTTCTTGGGATCATTGTCTCTTTAGTCTACAGGATACGTATTTTCTCCTATTTAAGGTACCTTACGTTCTATCGGAGGGAGTCTTTAAGCCTGCAGAGATTGGTGAGTTACAGACATGTGATCGACACTACATGGACACTTATCCGCATTGTATGAATAACTTCCTCTTTCTTCACCAGATTTGTGCGATTGAAGCCCTTTTGTTCACTTGCTCTCTGTTTGTGGCGGGTCTTCTCATTTTCTTGTGTGTCATCGCACGTTTGGCTCTCAAATCCACACGCACTCAGGTACAGAATTGTTCATCGTTTCTCCATCTGAAACATTCCTTTACCACTGAGTGTGTAGGGGTTCACAAAACAAACGTTTGAACAGCATTACATTTGCACATGAAAATGTTAATGAAAACTTCAAATAAAACATGAAAGGTAAAAAAGAATGAGAGAACTGGAGAAAGATATTCTGGACGATCTCTTTGGCAACGAAGCAATGTCTATTTGTTTCCCCTATATTCCTGTTGGCAATGACCCGCCCTCTTGTGTTGTTAATCTTAATAATAATAATAATAATAATAATAAATGTATTTTGTAAGCGCTTTTACAGGTGCTCAAAGTCGCTTTACAGAGATAGTGAAAAGAAAAGAACAACAAATAAATGTAACATGTAATGTAATAAATATAGTTAAAGTCAAATTAAAATCAAGCAATACAACAACAATCACACATTAAAAGAAAGCCAGATTGAAGAGGTGAGATTGTGTACGTTTTTTGAAGGTATGGTCAGTGCAGTCTCTGATGGGTTGTGGGAGTGAGTTCCAGATAGTAATCCCTCCCAAATTCATTCATATAACGTTAATGTCACTCAAAGAGTTGCTGACTGAATAAAAGTCCAGAATGTAATGTCTTTCTATTTAACCAGAAAAGCCTAATTGAAATGATGCAGCATTAACAAAGAGTAAAGCGACACCATGAGACAGATATCACTTCAGTATTAAACAATTAAACAGACATGCAATAAAATAATAGAATCATGATTGATATAATGTCCAGTACACAAATAAATGAGTCCTAAAGACCATCTAAAATGGGACCTCAAATACAAACAATACATCTGATCAGTTATATTCACTGTTACCGCCTCCTTCCCTAACACATGCACCCTCCGTATCTTCAACAGATTATTGTCCGGCACATCCCGGCTCCACCGACCGACACGACTGCAACTTAATCTCATCCTTGTGAAGTATTATTTTACGATAACTAACACTGGTTTTCCTGCAGCACACTAACTCCTGTACAGTATATCACATGTGAATGTTACACCCACTAGTAGAGGCTCATCTTTAAGCCCCAGCTTCTTCTCTTAGCACAGTACATGTTACTGCAGTAGGAAATGCATTATAACCACATTTATTTGCTTTTGTTAAAGCTTGTTTTGGAATCTAAAAGATTCCTGTCTTCTCATGTGAGAAAAAAATGTGACATGCACTTAAGGGATTAAAGTAGCCACTATTATCTGAAGGAAAGCTTATATGTATTTACTGTACGAGTCATACAGTAGTAAACTAAAGCTAAGGCCATTACTTTGAATTAAAGCCTCGAGGCAAACAGGGCTGATACTGATCACTGATACATACACCAACATGTAAAGTATTGTAACAGTACTGTTATTGTAATTTATATAAATATAAAGAATTATATCAAAATACATCAACATATGTGATTATTATCTACATTACCTGAATTATTTTTAATGTGCAGAAAATGAGCATCGTTTTGAACTGCAGCTTTTGATAATCATTGTGAACCTCTTCTTATTATAGAAACATGCATTTCCAAAGATTTGGTCTACCGATGCTGTAAAAGCATTATCTTTTCAATTTACACACGGCATCTATTGCACGTCTGTCCATCCTGGGAGAGGGATCCCTCCTCTGTTGCTCTCCCTGAGGTTTCTCCCATTTTTTCCTTTAAACTGTGGGTTTTCTCCGGATGTTTTTCCTTGTACGATGTGAGGGTCTAAGGATAGAGGGTGTCGTTTTTCTCACACTGATATTCTGAACAAACATTGCTGTTGTATTTGCTGTAAAGTGTCTCTACTGTAGGCTATTTTTATTATATGTACAGCACTTTGGCTCGACCAAAAATCGTTTATAAATGTACTATATAAATAAAATTTGATTTGATTTGATATATTTGATATACTGAGCTGCAAATATTTCTGCTTTGTGATTTAGTTGCAGCACAGCAGATCCACCTGAGATTGCCACTTTAGAAGAATTACAGTATGTTTTAATACATTTGGCTTTTTATATCCTCGGACACAAACATCCAGCATTATTTTTTTAAGCTTATGACTTCAATATAGTTCACCATTTTCATCTATACGACTTTGAAACATGTTGCCACTTTGGGCCTTTGAATGTGTGAAAAACAAATATTTTTGATTTAGGTTGAGCTTATATGTGCACTAAATGTAATGTATATTGTCTTTGCTAAATAAACAATCAAATGAAATGATTCTCAGGTCGCTGATTATATTACACACATTTGTATCTATACACTAACAGTGACCATTCCACACAGACAGTGCACTATTGATTCATCATCATTGTTATCATAGAAAGATAACAGTCTATACCACTTTGAACACATTGTTAGATGGCAAGCAAATAATTAATCGGGGTCTTTGTTTTAGTTTTGAGTAGGCTACAAGTTAAAATCTTAGCATTGAATTCTGATGTACACATACATTTAAGATAAGTTAGAAGTGAACTAAATCTGAAGGAATTTACAACATATTGAATACAAATAAACTATAATGTGAGCCTTTCACCATTGCCTAAAAGATTAAGAGTTTAGGTACAAAAGATGATCAAATAAGTAATATTAATCATTATATTCCTATATTAGAAAATGTACAATTGAATACTTTTACTTACAGTTTAACATTTATATTTGTGTAACCAAACTGATCAGCATCAGCAGATTTCAGTGTGCTTATTAGCTTCTGATCCTGTGTTGATTTTGAGATTAGATGACATAGAATTCTCTTAAAATGCTATCAGTATATCCCTATGAATGTTGTGTTTGTTGCACATTGTGGCTGCCTCATTGTCCCTCTGGGCCTGTACTAAGTAATGCATCCATGGTCACATCAACTGAGTTTAATGACATTGTTGACATTTTCTGTGTCCTCCCTGCAGGCAGGAGAATAGTATGCATCTTCTGGTTGGTCTCCTCAGAAATAGTATAGCGATATGCTGTAAAATTATGTGAAAGCATGAATAAAACTACACATCTTCAGATGTTGTACATACATAAGTGTCCTACACTAATAATACAAAGTTATTATGGCTGTGTGTACCTTGTGTGCCTAGTGGTTAAAGCACGTTATTGAATTATTGTTTTTATGTGTTATATTTGATTAAAAAAATATTAAGAGTACATACTTTCATAGGGGGAAAGTAGAAGGTCTGTGATAGAAATATAGAATATAAAAAATCAAGAAGATACTATAAGTGATCTCTACAATAAAACAGTTTAGTGCAGGATGTACAAAGATATTAATAGGAGGAGGTGCAAAAGAGAAAAACGAATTAACCTTTATTTAAACATTAAATAATACTTTAGATTAAGGTCTTCTTTTAAATAAGAAAAAAAGCTTTGGGGGTATCTACAGATAAATATTAAGCCTGACAAAGTACTTAACGTCTAATATATTGTTTTCCTGCAATGTTAACTATGTTGAAGCATTTATTTTAACTGATATTATACATATGAATTATACTCTTATGTATGTAGATAGTATAATAAATGTGCAGAATATGACAGTTTAATGGTGGAGGTATAGACACATATAGATGTCTTGTAATGCACTGTTGAGGAACCTGTGACCCAAGTTTGTCATTCATTGCATACACCGTAGTTGTGTATATGATATGCCAATAAACCTTTGAAAATCTTGAAAGGGATGTGCAAAAGAGCCATAATATACAGTCTTTAATTAACTATTAGTAGAGAATAACGAGTAATGAATATACTTTATTACTCGTTTCCATTCATGTCAATAAAAGATAAATGTTTAGTCTTCTCAAGCACCAACTATCAAATATCTCTCCTGATTGTTCGGACTTGACAATCACCTTACCTGAATTGTACTCAGGTGTAACTAAAGTCTGATTTAAGGGTTGTTTATATTTCACATCATTAATCAGAATCTGCAAAGTAACTCAAATAAGTGTAGTGGAGTAAAAATACTAGGTTAACCTCTGAATTGTAGTGGAGTTTACAAAGTAACAATGAGCTGTCATGTGGGTATATATTAATGCTGCGCATTATGGACACAAGCGATTTTCACCCATTTATTAATTATATGTTTTACATTTGATAACACCAATGTGTTTAATACTGGCAACTTCTAATTGTGGGAAAAACGAAAACGTTCAGTAGAGACGTCCCATAGAACATTTTGCGAAACACAATAGCCAGCGTGTAGTTCTGGGGGGGCGTTCGATTCCAGTTTTGGATAGTCTGGCGTGGTTTCCGTTCCATTTCAAACAGCTGTTTGACGCTCGGCGTAACCTTGGCGCACTGCCACTCCAACATCCAATTCCAGAGCTTGAAGATTAATCACGGGGACTGTAGTCCTAAACGATAGCTGGGGATTATGGGTAGTGTAGTGTCTTCGGCCATCCTAAACTCCTAGAGGCCTACGTCTGTTTCCGGTTATTTTTATTTTGAAATTCAGTTGGATGCCAAAAAAGCCAGAGATTATGGAATTAAACCAATAAATAAAAGCAAGGATAATTGTGTGTTATTTGTGAGTAAATAACAGTGTGTTATTTTGAAAAGAATAACAAATTAGAAGGAAAAAAAGATTTAAAAAATACAGATTTCAGTATTCTGAGGCTCTGAGCCCCATTTATATTCCTCACAGACGGCAACAAAAGTCCGAAATTATACGATTTAAAATAAAAGCAATAATTGTGGCTTGATATTGAGTAAGAACATGTTTTTATGAACCACACAGCTTCCAGTCTTCCACGACCCGACCGGAGAAAAAGACGTGCTGCAGGCACGAAACACATGACCAGTAGAAATACATTGCTTTTAAAATCGTGCTGTGCAACACGAAAAAAAGGGGGAAATCGTGGTGAACATGAATCAATAGATTAAAAATCGTGTTGGTGAACACGAAATGCCATGAGACTGGGTTGTGTAGCGTTAGCTTTTCTCCCCAGGTTTATCAATATCAAAATTAATTTAAAATAATGCCTTGCAGCTTTTTTAAAAGACCAGCAGGGGGCTCTACACACTTTAGCTTATGCCAGAGGCTGGATGCTACCAGGTTGTTGATGACCAGCACCCTGCCTCTGTAGGACATGTGGGGAAGCAACCAGCGCCACTTGTTGAGTTTCCCCTCCACCTTTTCTAAAACTCCTTCCCAGTTTTTCACCAGTGTGACCTCATCTCCAAGATGGACCCCCAGATATTTTAGACCACCCCTCTTCCATGTCAATCCACCTGGGAGTTGAGGCCCACTGCTAGGGCCTCACTCTTAGCCCAGTTGACCTTTGCAGAGGAGATATTTTGGAAAGTGTCCACTACCTGTCCTAAATTTAAAACATCCTGTTGATTTTTTATAAAAACAATGATGTCGTCTGCATAGGCCGATAAAATAAAACGTGTATTAAAACCAGGTAAAAACAGGCCCTCATTAAAAGAGCGGATATTGTGTAGCATGGGTTCTATTGCCAGTGTGTACAACATGCCTGACATCGAGCAGCCTTGTCTTATCCCCCTGGTCACATTACAGGGTCTAGACCAGGGGTGCCCACACTTTTTGGGCTGGTGAGCTACTTTTGAAATGACCAGCTCACCGAGGTCTACCAACCAAAAATAAAATCCCAAATTGCAAGGGTTGCTGAATAACACGTTTTATTTATACATGGGATAATAGGGCTGCAAGAAACGACTAATTTGATAATCGATTAATCTATTGATTAATTAAACGACTAATTGACTATTCGGACTATTACTGTATGCCTTGCACAATTTCTCAAACGCTCTTATATAGCCATCAACTTTTAGATTTAGCTTGAGGTTGTTTTAGGCATGTGGAAACTAACAATGAAGACAATAAAGATGAATACTTGATTCAAAAATACATATATTATTAAATTAACAAATTGTTTACAAAATTAACATTGCTTTTTATTTAAATAAAATAAATAATATTTCACATCAAAAGAAACAACAATGTTTTAACAAATCGTATTCAATAATCTGATGACAGAACTGTAAACAGAATAGCTGAAACTTTAACAAAATAAATAACTCTGTTACCTCTAATCATTAACCCATGTTTGTATAATGTATTTAACTCCGTGTGTTGCTGCTCGCATACATAACACCTGACGTGGAAACGTTACTCGTGGATGGGGCTACAGAGCTAATAGAAAGACAGTCGAGCCCGGTGCATTCCTCCGTCTGAATGTGGTGCACTTTTGCTAAATGTTTAGATAAATTGCTCGTGGTACCGCCCTCACATGCTAAACACTCTTGGCAAGGAGCATTGTCCACCTCAAGACGGGTAACATTTAACCACACCTTGGACCGCTTCTCTCCGCCATGTGTTGCTGCTTGTAGCAGCCGCGTGTGTGTAAACTGCCCCGCCCCCTCGCACACAGACGGGGGAGAGAGATCTCGTCTGGATTGGAAAGGTCGAAAATACACCGACCATTCTTTCACACACACATACGGGTTTTGGGCCGAGGGCGACACCGTACTTCCGGTATCCGCCATTTCACACGAGGTGCAAGCAGAATATCATAGTCTATTGCCTTAATCAATATAGTCAACTCTAAAATACCACATGTATGCATTGGCATGATAATATTATTATGACAAGTGGGGTATTTCCAGAAGATAGACGTAGATGCTGCTAAAATCGACCAAAGGCCACTTTCGAGGATCGTTTTTCCATACATCTGCAGGCAGTCTGTAAGGTCAATCCGACAACCCACACAGCTCTAGTTTACGCTGGTAACGACCTAGAGCACACCCCTCAAGTCCAGAGATGTAATCCGAAGACATGCAGCGATTTCTTCGGTCGTTAATTCAGAAAAAAAACCTAGTGCGCTCTGCCTGGCTACGTTAGCTAGCTGTTTATATTAGCACCTCCAGGATATTGGCACCTCCAGAAAAATGGCGTATTTATATATATATATATGGCGCGCGTTGCATTGTGGGTAGCTCGTGACATCACTGTGTGTGAAAGAATAGACGCATTTGTTTGTCTTTTTGCATGTTAGAAACGAGTTGGCGACACTAAGACTGAGAGATAATGTTTTTGTAGCAATAATACATGACCTTTCTCAACTCGCTACTCGGAGGGAAGTCGCTGTCATATGCCTTGTGAACACTCCGATAATGCCTCTCCACGTTACCTTTCTTTGGCAGAGCGACACTTGCTTTACAAATAAGGCAAATAACCTTTAATTGAATGTGACATCACAAACAAATATTCTTCCTCCCATTCTGGGTGGAAGTGGTATGTCTTTAGCTTTTTGCTCGGTCCCGCACTCATTTTGTTGTTTGTCTCTTGTTAGTCTCTTTAACTTAATTTGAGTTTTACCCGGCACTTGACTGATTTTGTATCGCTTTGCATTCTGGGTTAACAGACTGGAAAGCGATAGGTCACTTTTTCTGTCAATCAAGTAAACTCCTGAATTAAGTGGCAGGGAGGCCAAGGGAGGAGGGAACAAAACCTGTTTTGTTTATTTTAACGGAACTGGATATTTTTTTTTATGAATGACTCGCGATCTACCAGCAGTGCCCCCGCGGTCGACCGGTCGACCGCGGTCGACGTACTGGGCACCTCTGGTCTAGACAGACCGCCATTTATCTTAAGCACACTCTCAATGTTCACATACATCACCTTTATCTTGGCTGAGGCCGAACCTCTCCAGCACCTTCCACAGGTAACGGTGCTCAACCCGGTCGAAAGCCTTTTCCTGGTCCAATTAAACCAGACCAGTGTCGAAACCCAATGAACCAGAGACTTCCAAAATATCTCGAATTAGTGACACATTGTCAACAATTGACCTGCCGGGCACACAGTAGGTCTGGGTCCGGTCTACCACCTGGTCCATCACCTTCCTCAGCCTGGAGGACAGGGCCCTGGACAGCAGCTAGTAGTCGGTGCACAGCAGAGAGACGGGCCTCCAGTTCTTTATTTCCTCTAAGTCGCCTTTTTTCGGAAGGAGTGTTAAAACAGCTCTTCTGCAGCTCAGAGGGAGGAAAGAGTCATTAAAACTTTCATTAAAAAGGTCCATTAAATCCTCTTTTAAAAAGTCCCAAAATGTCTTGTAGAACTCTGGGGGGAGGCCATCTATTCCAGGGGCCTTCCCCCCCTGCATGCTCTTGAGTGCTTCACACAGTTCCTCCTCAGTCAGGGGCCCATCCAGCTCTTTGTTTGTCTCTTCAGAGACTGTTGGTAGGCCCCTGCAGAACAGATTAAACCCTCCATCATCTTCATTGTACTCAGTGGTGAAGAGGTCGCAGTAGAAGTCCACCGCTCTCTGCCGGATCTGGCTGTTCCCTGTCAGCTGCTGTCCTCCTGCTGACCTCAGAGCGTGGATCAGCCTGCCCTGCCCGTTCTTCTTCTCCAGACTGAAGAAGTACGTTGTTGGTGAATCCATCATGGAAGCGCTCTGGAATCGGGACCGGACCAGTGCCCCCTGTGCTCTAGAACCCAGCAGGTCTGCCAAAATGGCTTTTTTTTAGATTTGAGGTCTTCAATACAACCTGGATTTCCTGTGTACTCTGCAAAGCTCTGCAGTTCCACTATTTCCATCTCCAGATCTCTCATAGACTTGGTGATATCACGAGAAACATTGAGAGTGTACTGAAGACAAAGCTGCTTGATGTCGGCTTTCCCACAATCCCACCACTGCTTCAAAGAATTAAAATCCCCCTTCCTTTCTCTAAAACCATTCCAAAAATAAATAAAAACCTCTCTAAAATGTGTGTCTAAAAGCAGAGCAGTGTTAAAATGCCAATACGCAGATTTGCTTTTTATGTTGGCAATAAAAACATCACACAACACAAGGGAGTGGTCAGAGAACCCAACAGGCAATATAGCACACTTTTTAAAAACATTCAAATGGTGCTTAAAACAATAAAACCTGTCTAGCCTAGCCATTGATAAAAGGTTCTCCCTTGTGTGGACCCATGTGTACTGTCTGTGGTGTGTGTGATGCTCTCTCCAGATGTCTGATAGACTATGTATTGCTATTAACTGTGTCATGGCTCTTTTGGATGCAGCATGAGGTTCCCTATGGTTCCTATCTAGCTCGTCATCCTGTGTGCAGTTAAAATCTCCCCCTAAAAATAAAAACTCTTCTGGTTCACACTCACTTAAAACAGCGCTGAGCTCGTTTAAAAACTGAACTCTGGCAGGACCTGAATTAGGAGCTTATACGTTGATAAAAACCAGATTAAAAAGCTCATAGTTGGCTCTCACCACCAGCAGTCTGCCCTTTACTCTTTCTTCCACTGTGTGTGACTTGGGGATAAAACCTTTAGCAAACAGGACTGCCACTCCTGCACTGGTGCTGCTAAGAGCACTTAAAACCACCTCCCCATCCCAGTCTCTCCTCCAGTCCGTCCCGTTTAAAGTGTCACTGTGCGTTTCTTGTAGCATTGCTACATTTACTTTTTTTAATTTTAAAAGCTCATAAATACAAGCCCTCTTCCCCACATCCCTAGCTCCATTGACATTTAAAGTGCACACTTTAAAATCACTCATTAAAAAGGATGTGAGGAGAGACACACCGCTTAAGAACAACAAGTATGTTAAAACCATCATCCTAACTGCCGTGCATGACCTTTTCTTCTTCATTTAAAATATCTCGCTGTAACTTCCCTTTCAGGACCTTCAAGCGATAAGACTCCTGCTCAGTAAAAAGATGCATCTGAGCTTTCACTGACTGTAAAAACAAGCTTTTGTCAGTAAAAAACTCTTCTATTTTTACTCCTCTTTTGTTTTTTGTTTCCTTAAGAAAAGCTTTGATTTGCTGCACTTTAAAAAACGGACTTTTAAGTTGTGAGACGGTGAGAGGCTGGCTGGCCTCACAGTCCTCTTCCTCAATTTCTTCATCTTCTTCATCCTCCTCATCCTCCTCCATCAATTCTTCCTCACTTTCCTCCTCCTCTGCCTCCTTCACCTCCTCCACCGTTTCCTCCTCTCTCTCTCCCTCCTCACTCACTGCCACCCTCTTGGCCTGAGAGACTTTCTCTTTTTGTTTTCTTTTCTTTGTACAAGTTTGAGCTTCAATGTTCTCTTCACTTGCAGCGGATGCAGAGAGTTCTACCGTCTCCACTGCTTCATTCGGGACAACCTTTTTCCCCACATCAACCAAAAGGTCACTTTTTTCATTATTTTTCTCATTAGTCTTTTTTTCCCCAGAGTTTTCCTTGTCCTGCTTAGGGAGCTCTGAACCCTCAGCCTTCTTTGGAGGCTTTGGGGGACCCTCAGCCTTCTTTGGAGGCTTTGAGGGACCCTCAATCTTCGTTGGGGGCTTTGGGGGACTCTCAGCTTGCTTTGAGGGACTCTCACCCTGCTTCGGGGGCCCCTCAGTGGGGTTTCCTGCAGCAGGAGTGTCTTTTTGATTTTTTTCCTGTTTTGTATTTTTTTCCTCCTCCTGTTTTTTATTTTGTTCCTCCTCCCCCTGCTTTTTATTTTTATTTTTTCCGGACACGCTCTGCCCAAGTGCCCCTCCTCCCCGCATTCGAAGCACTTGACAGGCCCCGAATACAAACATTACATAATTAAAATCATCCAACTTTAGACTTAGCACCAAATTAAGTTCCTCGTCTCTTTTGCTCAAAATCATGAGGACACTTCTCCTGTGAGACACAACATGTTTTAGCAGTGGAGATCTGCAGCCCGAGGACAGCTTCCTGATGGAAGACACTATCTTGCCGTACTTATGGCACATTTCCACTGCAGCGGGGTAGCCCCGTTTAAGCGTCCCTACGCGTCCTCGCTCAGGCCTCGGGCTGCTTTCGCTGGCCGTCCGAGGCAGTGGCGCATTTCCATTACAGTTTAGGACCTGGGGTAGCAACGCCGTGTAGGCGGGGCGATCGGCTTTTTTTTTGTTCACATTTCGAGTTGTTCCGTCGAGCTCCCGCTGGATTTGATCATCCCCAATGAGATGTAGGAACGTCGTCACCTCCTCGGTCGACCACGGTTTGCTTTTCTTTGACGTTGCCATTTTTGTAGCTCCTCCGTTTACAAAAATGCTGTGTATAAAAATGCTGCAAGCTTGCTTCTAGATATATATGCGACGCTCGGGATGATCTCGTGCGCGATCTTGTGACGATTCTCTCTGACCAATCAGCAGTCGAGAGTGTTGACGTCACTAGTTCAGCCCTGGCCCTGGCCTGATAGAACCACGATTTTATGGGGCCGGAAAAAGAGGGAAAATGTACCCGCTAGCCGGTGCCACGCTATATGGAAAGGCCACCAAAAACTGGCCTGGCTGCTTGAGGACGATTAAGGACGCTTAAACGGGACTACCCGCTGCAGTGGAAATGCGCCATTAGACAGCTCTCTCACCAGGAAGTCATCCCGTATGAACGGCGGGATATTCGAAATCATAACCCTTGTAGCAGGGGTGGTTAGTGGAGACACGGATATGAAAGTTTCATTCACAACGATCCCGGTCTCCACCACCTTGTTCGCTTTCCCTTCCGTGTCCACAAATATCACCACCCCGCCGTTCATCCGAGCCGCAGATCTAATGCTGCCGTGCCCCACTAATGCCCCCACAGCCAGGCTGCACTCCTCCACCGAGCACGGTGTCATCGGAGACATTTTAAAACCATGTTTGCCGCTCAGCCGGGCATAGTCCATGCCGCAACTGCGTCACACACACCCAAACCACGAGAAAACACCAACAATCAAACGTTTAAACCATATAAACAATACACAAACATAAAACAATAAATATATTAGTAGAAAACGTGTGAAAAACCGACCGTTCCTCACACACTCACTCAGAGAGAGAGATGAGCGATCGAGAGATATGATGAGAGAGAGATAGAGATGATAAGAGAGAGCGAGAGGAATATGAGCAAAGAGTGTCGTAGAGAGAGAGAGAGAGAGAGTCTAGATATACTAGATGTCACCGCGATCTTCATGTCCCGCTTGAGATGAGACGCTATCGATGCGAGAGGAGAGAGAGAGAGGAGAGATGCAATAGAAGTTGTTGCTCAATAAGTGTCGCTGTACTGTAGCCTATGCCGCGAGTGCATGTCAGCTTCTTACGTTACATTTCATTGCAGTAAGTGATACCCCCCTGCCTTGGATGACTGATAGGAGCTCTGTACATTTCAAATAACGTGTGCAAGCTCCTCCCCTTAATAAAAAACAAGGAAAAGGTCTTCACATTTCCCCATTTCCATCGTTATCCACCACACAACCTTCTCTCCGTTTATCACGCCACACTGCTTCTCTGCAAGAACAGCTTAAACAAGGTGGGTCCCTTCATGTTTTGTAAAATATCCCTGCTTCTAGCATGAGCCTGAAAGTTCTATTTTTCTGCTTCTTTTAATCGGCTTAGCTGTAGAGTAAAATCTGTTTTGATTCTCTCTCTCCTCCCACAACCTAAAACAGTGTTGCAATGGAGGGAACTGAGTCAACAACAAGAGAGAGATCAACAGCAAAGGATGGGAACAAGGCAGCAGACCAAGAGGTGCTGATGTCCAGCAAACCGCTGCATCGCTTCGTCCAAAGAGAGCCCAGAGATGTTGGGGTAACAAATCACACAATCCAGAGCCACAGAAACTAATGTTACATGTTTACACAATGAGCAGCTGCAAACTCTTACTCTACTGTAGGCACTTGAATCCATCCTTCTCCTCCTCCCCAGATTGCCATTCTGATCTTTGGCTGTGCCGAGGTGATGATGGGATTTACGCTGTCCGGGGAGAGTGATGCGATTGCTTCTTTTGGAATCTACATTTCCTTCTGGCAGGGAACTCTGGTACATGACATGTGGCACACACATGCATTGTCTTCACAATTACCATGTACATTTTTTCAAATGTCTCCTTGGTTTCTAAAGTTAAAAGTTCACAATTTTTGGAAATATACTTATATATATCCTGCTTCTCATCCAACTCACGACAAAATAAGGAACAAGATCAAATACGCCTATTTCCCAGTTTTACTCAAGTTCAACCGTTATTAGCACTTGTGTCATATTGAAAATCATTTTTTTTAAAGATGTTAAGGGGGACAGGCAAATAGACAGAGGATATTATTGTTTTCTCCACTTAAGTCTTTATTGCATTTCTGAAGGAAATTAAAAAAGACATCCAAAATGTCACTCCAGTTCAGGAAAGTTTTCTACAGCTACAATGGTGATAAACATATAAACAAAGGTCATACAGTCATCTAAATGTTTCTTGGGGTGAATGTCAAAGTAAGAATTATTATTTGATTTGATTGTTCTCAGTTTCTTGTCTGTGGAAGCCTGTCTATCTACACTGAGTTACGTCCATCCAAGAAGATGGTAGGTATATTGTGATTTTATGATCTATAGTGGTTATAACTTTGTTTCGTCACTGTCAGTCTCTCCCTTTCTTTACTCAATAACTCATCCCATGTTGTTGAACCTCTCTCTTCCAGGTGACTGTGTGTTTGTCTATGTATGTGGTTTCCCTTCTTGGGATCATTGTCTCTTTTGGCTACAGGATACGTCTTTTCTTCTATTTAACGTACATTACGTTCTATCGGAGGGAGTCTTTAAGCCTGCAGAGATTGGTGAGTTACAGACATGTGATCGACACTACATGGACACTTATCCGCATTGTATGAATAACTTCCTCTTTCTTCTGCTTCAGCACCAGATGTGTGCGATTGAAGCCCTTTTGTTCACTTGCTCTCTGTTTGTGGCGGGTCTTCTCATTTTCTTGTGTGTCATCGCACGTTTGGCTCTCAAATCCACACGCACTCAGGTACAGAATTTGTCATCGTTTCTCCATCTGAAACATTCCTTTACCACTGAGTGTGTAGGGGTTCACAAAACGAACTTTTGAACAGCATTACATTTGCACATGAAAATGTTAATGAAAACTTCAAATAAAACATGAAAGGTAAAAAAGAATGAGAGAACTGGAGAAAGATATTCTGGACGATCTCTTTGGCAACGAAGCAATGTCTATTTGTTTCCCCTATATTCCTGTTGGCAATGACCCGCCCTCTTGTGTTGTTAATCTTAATAATAATAATAATGATAATAATAAATGTATTTTGTAAGCGCTTTTACAGGTGCTCAAAGTCGCTTTACAGAGATAGTGAAAAGAAAAGAACAACAAATAAATGTAACATGTAATGTAATAAATATAGTTAAAGTCAAATTAAAATCAAGCAATACAACAACCATCACACATTAAAAGAAAGCCAGATTGAAGAGGTGAGATTGTGTACGTTTTTTGAAGGTATGGTCAGTGCAGTCTCTGATGGGTTGTGGGAGTGAGTTCCAGATAGTAATCCCTCCCAAATTCATTCATATAACGTTAATGTCACTCAAAGAGTTGCTGACTGAATAAAAGTCCAGAATGTAATGTCTTTCTATTTAACCAGAAAAGCCTAATTGAAATGATGCAGCATTAACAAAGAGTAAAGCGACACCATGAGACAGATATCACTTCAGTATTAAACAATTAAACAGACATGCAATAAAATAATAGAATCATGATTGATATAATGTCCAGTACACAAATAAATGAGTCCTAAAGACCATCTAAATGGGACCTCAAATACAAACAATACATCTGATCAGTTATATTCACTGTTACCGCCTCCTTCCCTAACACATGCACCCTCCGTATCTTCAACAGATTATTGTCCGGCACATCCCGGCTCCACCGACCGACACGACTGCAACTTAATCTCATCCTTGTGAAGTATTATCGTTATAGTATTATCCATAACACTGGTTTTCCTGCAGCACACTAACTCCTGTACAGTATATCACATGTGAATGTTACACCCAGAGGCTCATCTTTAAGCCCCAGCTTCTTCTCTTAGCACAGTACAAGAGTGTGTATTGCATTATAACCACATTTATTTGCTTTTGTTAAAGCTTGTTTTGGAATCTAAAAGATTCCTGTCTTCTCATGTGAGAAAAATATTTGACATGCACTTATTAAAGGTGGGTTATGTAATTTATTTCAGAAACACTTTTTGTTATATTCCATGGAATGCTCTTAACATCCCGATAGCAATTAATACATTAAATGCTTTGACAATAAATACATTTAAAAAATCAATCTGTGGAAGGAAGCCGTAGCGCTGTAAAAAGCACGACCAATCATCTGAGCCGGCCCGGCTAAAATAACTGGATGGCCTACCTGCCTGTCAGCCTTCCATCTGTGCACAAACTTATCTCGTGCCCTCTATTATGGGCTCAGAACTATGGGCTCAGAACAGTCTCATAATACACACATCCATACTCATTGGTCATGTGCGCGTTCGTGTGTGTTGGAGGAGGGGCTCATAAGGAAGTCTGAAGGAAGAGGCAGATTTTTTCCGGTTGTGTACTTTCAAATTCTAGCGCACTCGAGCTGGTTTCTCCAAAATTACATACCCCACCTTTAAGGGATTAAAGTTACCACTATTATCTGAAGGAAAGCTTATATGTATTTACTGTACGGGTCATACAGTAGTAAACTAAAGCTAAGGCCATTACTTTGAATTAAAGCCTCGAGGCAAACAGGGCTGATACTGATCACTGATACATACACCAATATGTAAAGTATTGTAACAGTACTGTTATTGTAATTTATATAAATATAAAGAATTATATCAAAATACATCAACATATGTGATTATTATCTACATTACCTGAATTATTTTTAATGTGCAGAAAATGAGCATCGTTTTGAACTGCAGCTTTTGATAATCATTGTGAACCTCTTTATATATTTGATATACTGAGCTGCAAATATTTCTGCTTTGTGATTTAGTTGCAGCACAGCAGATCCACCTGGGATTGCCACTTTAGAGGAATTACAGTATGTTTTAATACATTTGGCTTTTTATATCCTCGGACACAAACATCCAGCATTATTTTTTTAAGCTTATGACTTCAATATAGTTCACCATTTTCATCTATACGACTTTGAAACATGTTGCCACTTTGGGCCTTTGAATGTGTGAAAAACAAATATTTTTGATTTAGGTTGAGCTTATATGTGCACTAAATGTAATGTATATTGTCTTTGATAAATAAACAATCAAATGAAATGATTCTCAGGTCGCTGATTATATTACACACATTTGTATCTATACACTAACAGTGACCATTCCACACAGACAGTGCACTATTGATTCATCATCATTGTTTATCATAGAAAGATAACAGTCTGTACCACTTTGAACACATTGTTAGATGGCAAGCAAATAATTAATCGGGGTCTTTGTTTTAGTTTTGAGTAGGCTACAAGTTAAAAGCCTAGCATTGAATTCTGATGTACACATACATTTAAGATAAGTTAGAAGTGAACTAAATCTGAAGGAATTTACAACATATTGAATACAAATAAACTATAATGTGATCCTTTCACCATTGCCTAAAAGATTAAGAGTTTAGGTACAAAAGATGATCAAATAAGTAATATTAATCCTTATGTTCCTATATTAGAAAATGTACAATTGAATACTTTTACTTACAGTTTAACATTTATATTTGTGTAACCAAACTGATCAGCATCAGCACATTTCACATGTGCTTATTAGCTTCTGATCCTGTGTTGATTTTGAGATTGGAGTAACACATTTAGATGACATAGGATTCTCTTAAAATGCTATCAGTATATTCCCATGAATGTAGTGTTTGCATATTGTGGCTGCCTCATTTAGTTTTTTCAGAGACATCCTCTTTAATTGTCATTAAGTTAACAAACAACTCCACACAGAATCAAGTGTGATTTGATTCTGGTGCTCACTCGTGTGGCCTGCATTTAAAAAATAAAAAACAGGAATCAACCTCAGGAATGGGTTTAGCGTAAGGTGGGGGTAAACTTGCATTAGCTGTATGGCCATGTGCCACAATTGAGTCATATTGCAATATATTATTCAGTTGTGTGTGAAACCCAGCACAATTATGCTAGGATCCAATAGCTTTTCACCCTCTGTTTAACATTGTTAAGAAAAACAAAAAGGCTCTCAGTTGAGTTATTGCTGACAATTAATAAAATGTGACCCTCTGAAATCCAAAGAACAGATGACATCACCAATATTTTGGTCACTTACATTTATTTTTCATGCATTTCATTGAGTAGAAAGGTATTTCAACATTATAATGGAGGTCTTCCCCTGGTGTTGGTAGGGAAGTCCAGCAGAGGCATTTCTCTGCGTCATATTTGGTCCATGTGCAATTACGTTCAGTTTTTAATAAATGTAGCTGGCTGAGAACAGAGACTTCATGGAGGCCTGGTCAGCTGAGCCGGAGGCCTTGTACTCTCCTTTGGAAGCCAGGCCGTTGATCTGAGGAGAACAACAGAGGGCAAAGTCAAATCTGAGTGTTAATGATCAGCCTGGCCCACATTAGTGCAAGACTGAATGGACAAGCTTTTAAGAATCAATCATTTACAGGTCAGTATAAAGTTTGGTAGTACAAGGTGAGAGTAATTTTAAAGCCAGTTTATTCACCGTCAACAATTTTAAATTGATAATAATAATAATAATAATAATCCTTATATTTATTATAGCGCTTTATCAATGACTCTCAAAGCGCTTTACAAATACACATTACACATACAGATCATACATACATGTAATGGTCATCTACTGTGGACAATACCCACAGGAGCAAATTCGGGTGAAGTGTCTTGCCCAAGGACACAACGGCCTGACATGACGGCCTGATAAGGAGGAAGTCATTTATTACTGTCTATTCAGTGGAAGTGATAGCTTCATGACCTCTGAGACTCACCTTGGCCCGGCTGCAGAAAGCTTCCTGTGCAGCGGCTTTGTTGGCAGTTTTGCCCTGCCAGGCTGCGAGAGCAGAGGCCTGGAGCGCACGGCCGTAAGAGAAGCTCAGCTTCCAGGGGCGGTTGAGGGGCACCTGGTTGATGGCGTTCAGGTTGAGGGAGGCCTCCTCCTCGCTCTGGCCTCCAGACAGGAAGCAGATACCTGGAAAGACCCATAGAGAGGCAAGCCACTGAGAAAATGTGTCTTCCACATTTTTCTCAAATAGGTTTGTTAAGGGTAAAGCTGGCTTAGTGACACTTACCAGGCACAGAAGCTGGAACAGTGCGCCTCAGAGCGGTCACTGTGGCCATGGCAACCTCCTGAGGGGTGAACTTCTTTGCACAGGACTGTCCAGCTGTGACCATGTTGGGCTTCAGCAGAGTGCCCTCCAGATACACATGGTGATCAGACAGAGCCTTGTACACAGCAGCCAGAACCTAAACATACAGAAGCAGATGTATAACTAATCATGAAAAACTCACTTTTTCAGTGTTGGGGCACACATATTTTAGTATCTGAATAAGATAAGTCAGTTTTTTGTGGGGTGCCATGCTCAGAAAATATGGGACTTAAGGGAAACTTATTCCGAATGGCTTGTCGACCATTCTGATATAGCTTCCCTTCCCTACAGCCTTTGTCTGACTGTCTTAAATGAAATGCAGCAACCAACCTTTTCAGTGACGTACTGGCAGCGCAGCAGGTCGTGGGTTCCGTCAGGCAGAATCTCTGGCTCCACAATAGGCACCAGGCCATTCTGATAGAAAATATTAATGTCAATTGAAACATGTAAAACTTTCCAATAATATTTATGAGCGAGTCTTTTCTATGGAGACTATGGCACACACACACCTGTTGGCAGATGCTGGCATATCTGGCAAGGACGTTGGCGTTCTCAGCGATGGCCACAGAGGTTGGGCAGCTGTCTGAGATCTTCAGCACACACCTCCACTTGGCAAAGTCACAGCCGTCTTTCTTATACTGGGCACAGCGCTCAGAGAGGCCGTCCAGACCTATCAAAAAATAACAAGACACAGAAATGATAGTATGGGGGTTGTGTTCATTCAATATGTTTGCTATAATACACAAAGAGATGTACAGATTTAGCAAAAGGCTTGCAATTTTGCACAACAGAAATACAATTAATGTTCACCTTGTGTGGTGGTCTCTCCATCTGTTCCATTAAGACCGGCTGTGCCTTTGTCAACCTGAAGCAGGAAAATCAGAAAACACATTAACTCACAAAAGGTCAACATGTAGAAGACCTAAAAATGTGTGTAATTCGGGACGGTTTAATGGCCACGTTTAGGCTCCTCACCTTGATGCCAACAACAATGCCCTTATCTTTGATGACCTGGGGGAAGAGCTTGCCGCTGTCTGATTTCTGGTAGAGCGTCTCATGGAAGAAGATGATCCCACCCACACAGTTGGAGATTGAGGGGTCAGTGGAGAAGAGAAGGTCGCGGAAGTAACGACGGTTCTCCTCGCTGTTCTCCACCTTAATTTTCTCAAGACGCTTTCCCATGGTTCCTTGAAAGAAGAACGACAATTATTTCAGTTGCACTTAGTAGTCACCCCCCTTCACTTATATCAACTATATATTTGAGGCCCACCTGTTGATTCATCTGCAGCCAGGATGCCCTTTCCTGGAGCTACGATCCTCTGAGCAATGTCAGAGAGCTCCTTCTTCTGCTCCGGAGAGAGGGACGGGAACTGATGAGTCATGCTAGAGTAGGGAAAAAAGTTATTTCATAGTTTATAAAAAAAACTCTTCAAGGCTTAACAATGAAAAAAGTACGTTATATGTTATCCTATCAACACACAATGAACCTTTGTTGCCTCTAACTTCCTGCCTCTCTTGCATCACCTCTGTAAATATTTGGCTTGACTGGTTGAACTTTGGCTCTCAGGCAGATAATTTCTAGCTTTAGATGTGTAGTTCTGCAGAAAAACCCACACTTAACAAAAAACAGCTTAATATGAAGGACACTAATTCATACCACGAGCATCATTAGCACACATATGGCACACCTGATGAGCAACTTCAGGTTGAACGCGGATATGTTTCTAACAAGCATTTGCACACAAACCAAAGATGCATTGCACTACCAACCTTGTTTGTTTGTAGCCTTTATTTAACCAGGTGAAGCCCCTTGAGATCAAAAGATCTCTTTTTCAAGGGTGACCTGCAGACCTCCGTCAAATAGAACACGTCGACATTCAATATGCAACCCTTTCAAAATAAAATACCCTCAAATCTAAAGTGCAAAAAGAAAGAGTAATGTTGTTCGATCATACAGACTTGACAGCTGATATTTCCGGTTGTGCAAAGTTGACATTTTTGAAATCGTGCAATTTATACCATAATTTCAACATTACTTTAAGAACTGCACATTTAAAAACACGAGGGCACGTGAAAACATGGACTTATCTAGCATAAGCCAGGCGAAATATGTCAGTTCAGAATCAGAAACCGAATGAGAATGCAAAAACCAAAACATGTCTTACTTTAGAGTTTGGTCAAACGGCGACGGCAACAGAAGTGGAACGTGAGCACGGCCTCCCTGCAGCAAGTTGACTGATGGAGAATGCCGGAAATGTGCACAAAGCTGTATTTATTGCATTTTCTGTTCCGGGGAGGAGGGGCCCGTGATGTAGAGGGGCGTGTGTCACCCCGGGGGTGCAATTGGCCCGGTCCGACAGACAGGGGCGGTGTTTACATGATACGACGACAACGCTGCTATGTGGACTTTATGCTTGTGTCAGAACCGTCTATGGTCAGTACCTGTTGCGGATTTTTTGAAAACACGAAGGGAACACGGTGTTTCGTCTGAAAAAAAAATCTAAATGTGCATGCACGCGCCACGCAGTCCTGGAACAGCCCCGCCTCCATGTTTTTCTTTGATTGATTTACACTCAGAGGAAAGAATGAAATGCAATTTGAGAGGCCCGTTGCAATGTTGCAATACAAGTTTCTTTGTTTCCATTGTCCTGTGTTGATAGCAAAAGTATGGCTGTTTGTCTCATTTGATTTGAGAAAATTCAATGGACAGTCATAGTTTTTCATTTTATATATGTTGATGTGTCATGTTCATTATTGATACATTCAAGAAGGAAAATCTAATATGTAAAATTGCTTCTCATTTAATCTCGTTTTTTAGTCCAAAGTCCCTTGGAATGGAACACATGCTGTATGTCTTTAGATACTTTAACAGTTGTTTTTATATATTTTAGATAGATTCAATCTTTTGTTTCTCCCTGCACATGCATGTCCATTTTTTTGTATATAGTTTGCTAGTTTTTATCCTGTTTTGATTTTTTTTAAAGATATTTTATCAGCCCTGTCTACATTTAGAACATTATCAAACGTGAAACTTTTGTCATAATATTTTTGCTTTCAGCTTTAATCTGTAATTACAGTAGTAGGTGACTATGTGTGTACATTTATTGGATACAAATATGGCAATAGTTAGAACAGAAATAACTGCTTTTTCATGCTGGCTTGTGTGTCTGCCTCATGCGTCACATTGCTTGTCAACACGTCATGCATAAACAGTCCTCATATCGATTATGAAAATGGCCAAAAACAGGTGTGTTTGAAATGCTCTCACTGGTCCATTAGTGACCTCAGCACAAACAGATATTTGAACCCATAGAATAGGGTATATATATTTGTAATTAATTACCTTTACACAACCTGGACTTTGCCTCACTGTGCAATGCACTCCTTAATAGTGCTGATCAAAGTTCAGTCTTTGTCCATGAGTATCCTTTTACATAAGGAGAAAAAAAGAGACAGGAAAGAGGAAAATGTTAATTTAAATAATTTACCAAAGGAATGTTGATGTTGTCTTGCTTGCAAAATCATTGTTTAAACCCAAGCATTTTAACATATAAGCATTACAATCAAACACTACAATCAAAGTGTCTCTTCTGTGAAGCCTGTGAATTTGGACGTTTTTGATATGTCTCAAAAGCCGCAGCTTCATTGTGTGTTGGTAATTTGAATGTGTATTTGGATCAAAATCATCCTGCAATATTTTAGTTATATTGTGGCCCTTGATTTGAGATTGTTTTGACCATGATTCAAATAGTTGTTTAAGTTGCCTATTTTAAATTCCTTTAAACACACTTGAAATGAGTCAAAATAAAGCAGCTCCCAAAGATTCAGTGGATTTTGCATCTCATCTAAAAGTTAAGGGAACAGCAAACTTAAGTGCCCTTTACCCAGTTCACAAGGCTATTGATTTTAGGGACAGTAAGTATAAGACAATGAATTCCTGCCCTTAAGTAGTTCAAATACACAAACAGTCAAAGATAAGGAGGGCCCTCCCTGTGTTGAATAAATACCTTATACGTTTATAACAGAGACAAGGAACTCAGATCTTGTACTTAAGAAAAAGTAGAACTACCTCAGAATAGGAATACTCTCAAGTAAAAGTCCTGAATTCAAAATGTTACTCAAAAAGCAGAAACGTATTAGCATCAAAATATACTTAAAGTACCAAAAATAAAAGTAGGCTACTTATGCAGATCGGCCCATTTCAGAATCATATATATTTTAGCTTATGAATGTTACTCAAGTCCTAAAGTCCTTTTTCAGTGTTGATTATATTTTATATAACATATTATTATTCCAAATCTGCAAAGTAACTTAATATGAAATAATTGTAGTGGAGTAAAAGTACACTTTGTACCTCTGAATTGTGGTGGAAGTACTAAGTAGCATGACATTTAAATACTCAATTAAAGTACAAGTCTCTCAAAATTGTAGTTGAGAAAATGTACTTTGTTACATCATTACACCACTGGACTATTATAGTTATTCCTGTGTGGAAATGTTTTCTTACTGTTTCTTATTGTTTCATCAAATCGACACCCACTCGCTGAACAGTAAGTTTAGTGCCTAGTATCGTGACTGAAGTGAGAGCAGTGCCCCTCCCGGACGGCAGCGGGCGCCATGTCAGGTGCAGCTCGCCCCACCAACAGCGTCCACACTTCCGTTTACTAAAGACAGGGAGCCGCAACATCAACAGCCACAGACAACCATATCAGTTAATAACATAAAACTCGTATCATTACAAGCGGTAAGACTTAGATTTGGTTATGTATATTGTCAGTAATACAACGTTAATGCACTTATGGTTGGGGTCAGCTTCTCTGAGCACCAGCAGCATCTAAAGCTGGAGTTAGCACACAGCTAACGTTAGCCTGACGCTACACTGACTGATTAAATCATCCTGGTCAGGTTTTAAAACGATTTGTGAATATGGTTTCAGAGTAAAAATCCTAGTAGTTATTTTTGTATCACTTTATTGTCATCTACCTGCAGGTGCACGTAGCTTTCATCAGCATAACCTTCTGAATCTAACAGTCCTTCACTTTGTTTTATCAATGTTTTTATCTGTCTGATTCAGGAGTGAGTATGTCGGGGCAGAAGCGTCCTTCGGACCCCTGCGGCCCCTCGTCCTCCGGGGCGCCGCCGGAGAAGCGGAGGGAGAGGGAGGGAGAGGACGGAGCCCCCGGTGTCAGTACCGGGGGGAGCACCGCGGTGGAGACGGTCATCAAACTGGGAGGGGTGTCCAACTCAGTGAGCCCCCTTTTGTTAATATCCACTACTGCTAATATATGTGTTCACATCTCTAGTGGCTCTCTATTTGTTTACCTACTTGTCTTTTCACACTAAAGTTTGAATTATTTATTTCCAGGAAGAA
The DNA here is from genome assembly GCF_902827175.1 of Gymnodraco acuticeps. Taxonomy (NCBI): domain Eukaryota; kingdom Metazoa; phylum Chordata; class Actinopteri; order Perciformes; family Bathydraconidae; genus Gymnodraco; species Gymnodraco acuticeps. Next base: position 4,245,538 of record NW_022990699.1, on the reverse strand, counting down.
CAAGACATCAGGGCTCTCCAGACAAAGAACCGAAAGTTGGGAGAATCTCTTGATCAAAGACAGGTAAATTACCAATATCTTTGTACACCTTCAAATGCACACACACACACACACACACACACACACACACACACACACACACACACACACACACACACACACACACACACAGAGGAAGCTGTACTCTCATGTTTGTAGAGAGGGTCACCCCTTTGCTTGTTGCTTTGCAGGTCATTGAGGATGAATTGCGAGAGCGAATTGAGAGACTGGAGACCCGCCAGGCCACTGATGATGCCAGTCTGCTGATCCTCAACAGATACTGGAACCAGGTAAACAAGTTCAGAGACTAAAGAGGAAAAACCCAGAATACATGTCCAGGATTAACACTCTCCTCCAGAATTAAGATCAAAAAGTCTGAATGGGATCCCCTTTTCTCCTTCAGTTTGATGAAAACGTTCAACTGACCATCAGACGTTATGACCAAGCGAGCAGCGAGCCTGAGAAATCTCAGACTGGTGAGGGACGGAGCCTGAAGCCGGATACTCCAGAACCTGATGGCGACTCCAACCAGGAGCGGGCCAAGGACAGAGGTAAAGAAAAGATCATGACTTTAAAAGCAATATGTTGGTTTTGATGAACAAACCAGATATTAAAGCCAACACTGTCTTTCCTGCTGTTGTCACTCAGGCAACCAGGGAGAGCCAAACAACTCTTTCCTGGCCACGTTGGCGAGCAGCAGCAGTGAGGAGATGGAGGCTGAGCTCCAGGAGAGGGTGGAGAAAAGCCAGAAGCAGGCCAGCCACGTGGTGGAGATTTATGAGTGTCTGAAGAGGACCGTGGACCAACTGAAGACAGAGCTGGACTCTGGAGCTGGTGAGATGAAAGGAGACATAGGTTTGGGTATAGGAAAAAGTGATGATATTGCAAATGTGAAAGGCTAAGGATGAAGTATGATTGGAAGAAATTCATTAAGTTAGGTTATGTATTTATTTAACATTTAAAATGTATATATTGTTGCTTTTCTTTCCAGACAGCAGTCTGTGGCAGGCAGCTTCCAAACAGAATACACTCCTGACCAATGAAAACAAGCGGCTGCAACAGCTGACAGAGGACTTTAAGCAGAAGCACAGTCACATGACCAGTCAGGTACAAATGGTTTAATTCTGTTTATTAACATAAAGAAAATGATTTTAATATTATACTTATATTGTATGCACTTCCATATTCACAATCGCAGTAAATGTGTTTGAAGTATAATTCTTAACAATCGCTTGGACTCGATAGTAAAGTTGTTTGCCACCAAAACGCATTATATTCGTAAGAGAATTAAGGCACTTTGAGTCTTTGAATAATAAATCACACTCAATCATAAAGCATCAATCATGGAGAGTAGATTCAGTAACTTATTATAATATTGTCACCCACTGTGTTTAGTAAATTATCAAATACTTATTTGGTTTCCTGTTAATAATAATCCTTTAGTAACATCTGCTTAGTTGCACAGTACCAGTGTTTCCGCCAGACCAGGGCTGAGAGGGCGTCCACCCCAAGATTTTGACTTGAGCCGTCCTTTATAGATACTGTCTTTTTACGTTAGTGAGCCGGATCATTTGGCTCGGCTCTCTTATGGCGCGTTTCCACTGCAGGCCTCGCTCGGTTTGGTTAGGCCTTATTAGGCCCGGCTCATGTTAATGCTGCGTTTCCATTACAGTTTAGGAACTGGGGCAGTTACTATAGTAATGCAGTGTAGGCGGAGCCGTGACGTCATCTTCAATGAGAGCCCCAGAAAAACAACACAGCCGTTAGCTCTTAGCACTCAGAGCTCACAGCTCCTCATATCTGTTCAGAAACTAGACAAAAGTTAAACAAGTACAAACCACAGACTGCCTGTGTCATGGCGAATACAGTCGCTGGTTTATTTATGTCTGTATAGGCCGTTGTTGTGAGTGTGGACGGTCGGAGCATATATAACGTTAGCTTAGTCAAGCTACATTCAGAAAACACGCATTTTAAAAGGGTTTTTCGCCTGCCGTCTGTCTGCAGACTTGTCAAAGCATTAATTCATGGTTTTTACTAACCGGTATCAGTATGTTGTTACTTCGGCATCATTTTGAAACGTGTATTACAATTAAATCACGGTCAAATATGTTCATCTTGTTGTAGTTGTAGCCCCCTTGCCAGCGATTCTCTCTCTAGTTTAGCATACTCAGCCCGACTCAGCCTGGTTGTTTCTGGCCCTAGAACCACGATTTAGTCGGGCCAGAAAAAAGGTGAAAAAGTAGCCCCGGCCAAAACTAGGCCAAGTGGAAACGCAAACAAAAACGGGCCCCGCACGGCTCGGCACGCTTAAAGCGAGCTGCAGTGGAAACGCGCCATTAAAGCGCCGGCTGTTTCGGCTCCCAAACGGCTCTTCATGTTACCACAGTTTACCACGGAGCCTCAGTTTCGCCGCTGCGTGGCCCTGGTGCTCGCAGCTCACGCGCGTGCTCCACTAGCACCGCTCATCCCGTCCAAATCGAGCACGTTCTGTGTTGTCCTGTAGCAGGCACCGCCGATGTCGGGGAAACGATCTTCAATACTCCGAAAAGAATCCCCCCAGACTCCTTTGCCCTTCCAACAGAGGGATGTCCTTGTGCTTTTTCCTTTTCGTTATTTCAAGCGATAAAAACTCTCGATCTTCTCTCGAATTATTAATATTTTTGGACGCCCTCGTCTCGAGTTCAGGGCGTCCCGAGCTGAATAAGGGCGTCAAATGACAGCAAGACGGCCCCCTGGCGGAAACGCTGCACAGTACTATCTTATGTTTCTAATGGATGGCATGTGTCTGTGTTCCTGTCCAGACTCGTCCTCTGGGTCGTGCGGCTAACAAAGCGGACCAGCGTGTCAGCGAGCTGCAGGTCCTGATCGAGGAGCTGCAGTGGGACATGGAGAAGATCCGCCGCCGCGAGAACAGACTGAACGCTCACCTGACTGAGATACTGGAGAGGGTGAGGATGTGATCTCTCTCTCGCTGCATGTGTGTCTGAGGAAGTTGTCCTTGACACCATCGTGCAAGTCTTTATATTATACTAAATTCTTTATAACACTTCCTGTAATGCGTCCCAGGTGAACAGCAAAGGCTATAAGGTGTGTGGGGAGGCCAGCAGCGTTTGTGGGACCATCACTATTAACAAGAGAAAGGTATGAATTGTATATTTTGATGAGAGAAGTGTGAAGACCTTTATCCTGTACTTTTTCTTTCCATGCCTTGCTGTTCATACTTGCTGACATGTCCCCCATCTCTCCTGTGAAGTTTGAAGAAATGAACAGTGATATGGAGGAGAACACGGAGCTGGCAGACAACCGCTTCGTCGAGCTTCAGAAGCTCCAGCAGGACCTGCAGAGTGTGCACCAGGAGAACAACAACATGAAGGTACACGAATGTTTCACAACTTTCTTCTGGCTTTCATTTGAAAAAGGACACATTGATTGATAATTGTATTCCAGGAAATGTGGTTGCACGTAGGCCTGTCACGATCATTCATTTTGTTGGACGATAAATGTTCAAATTATTGCGATAAACGATAATATTGTCGGCACCGTTGTAAGACCATTTTAGACCACTGACATAATGATAATATATAATAATAATACTTCAAGTACATCCTTTCAAACAGAACTTTGTATTGAACTTTCAACTTTGCAAATGAAATGTGAAATAATATTCAAATATATAAATTATATATAATAAATAAAATAAATACATTTAATTATAACAAATTAATTAAAATCACACACAACCAAAACAATCAATTAAATAGACTCAGGCTGGAAAACAGAACTCTCTCTCTCTCATATATATAAATAAATATGAGCACACATTGTCTCACAAGCAAAAAAAACCTCCTTAAAACAACAGTCAAGTGTACAGTCCACTGTCTATACAAAGACCCAGATGCCTCAACAGGCCATATCCAAATCTGTATTTCAAAGATTTCGAGCAAGGAACACCAACATGTTTGCATTGTTGGGCAAATGCATCTTTGATTGCAAACTGTAGGGAAGGTGGGGGCTCTCCATCTCCAGCTGCCGTGTTTGCTCCCAGCTGGGAAAACGGAATGGGGTGGTTGTGTTTCAGGTGCAGTTTGAGGTTGGTCGTAGGCTCTCGTATTGCTACATTTATTGCTACCTTTTTTAAACAAATGCGACACACCGCCCGGCTCATTCAAGTCCGTAGGTTCGCCTCGTTGATTTGGCTTAAATCCAAAATATTCCCACACCGGAGATGGAGTTTCCATTTAAAATCCATTTAACTTCAAATTCCCCTCGAGTAAGTCCACACGTTGTCTCCTGCTTGTCTCTATATTGTTCATTTGGCTGCTGCACGCGGAGTGTCCTGACCTGGCTGTGTGTGAGCCCCGCCCCTCACAGCGCACCGGGCTGGCAGCCACAGCGCTCCTGGCTAAAATGCTGGTCACATCCTTATGTACACAAACACGCATGTAAACGGCAATTTATCGAGCTCAGAAAAGTTATGGAGTCCATTTTTATTTATCGTACGATAAGTTAATTTATTGATTATTGCGACAGGCCTAGTTGCACATGTTAAATGTACTGCTATGTTGAAAAGAGAAGGGGACATGGGTCAAAAATAATCATTGGAAGAAACTGCCTCAATTTAAAGGCTTACCCTTAAATCTCGCTGGTAACTTTTATACTGCAAACAAAAGCTGCCTACTTTACTGTTTTTAACACGTTTTCTTTTGCTGTCTCTTTCTCTCTCAGGCGGAGCTGCTGATCCGAGCAGAGGGCGTGGTCAAAGAGACTGCTGAGTATCGCTGCTTACAGTCACAGTTTTCTGTGCTCTACAACGAGTCTCTGATCCTGAAGTCTCAGTTAGATGAGACACGTGCTCGTCTCAACACCACCAGGACGGCGAGGCTCCGACAGCTGGAGCACATGGAGGTCAGTGGGTGCATCTGAACCTGAGTGCCTATCTATGTTGCTGTTCGTCCTTTTCTCACTCTCATCCGCTCTGTACGCAGAATGACGAGGTGGCTCTGCAGAGGAAGGTTCGTACGGAGGTGTTTCAGCTGGAGGACACACTGGCTCAAGTCAGGAAGGAGTACGAGATGTTGCGCATTGAATTTGAACAGACGCTTGCTGCCAACGAGCAAGCAGGTAACCAACAGGTTCCATCTTAAATAGTGAATGAAGTGCACAAATTAGCTCCTTGCTGAAAGAAATGAAATAATCTGTATTCTCTTTTGTTCCCCTAACTACCTGCCTCCTTCTCTCAGGTCCCATCAACAGGGAGATGCGTCACCTGATCAGCACGTTGCAAACACACAACCAGCAGATGAAGGTAGAGGTGGTGAAATACAAGATCAGACTGAGAGAGACGCAAGCTGAGCTCAACCAGGTAGGTCAACTAGAGAAACTTGTACAATCACCAGCCACAGAAATGAGATGGAGAGAGATAGAGAAAACTGTATTCAGACATTTGTGCTCCTAAAGTGAAACTAAACTATAACAAAGCTTGTTTTGCAGAAAAGAAGGTTTCCATGTTGACACCTTACTATTTTTATATGGACTCCTGAATCATTGTCTATCTGGTTGTTGTTGTTGTTGTTTTAATGTCTCGTGGTCAATCACTTCTCACATGTAAAGGGCTGTGTTTTGGTAACCTTCAAATGAGGTGGTTAGTGCAACACTGTGTGCTCATGGTGTCATCATAGTCCACACAAGGGTCCATGACCTTTTGGAAAAGGCTCCAAATCACAGTATTCATTAAAGTTATCGGTCAGTTTGATAACACATTTGATGGGTATAGTATAAGAAAGCGCATCATGCACATGAATCTGTTACTTCTTTAGGTCCGCGCCTCAAAGGGAAATGCCATCCTCCAGTCCCAGTCCAGCACAGAGATGGACGTGAAGGATGAGACCACCTCTCCTTCGACACCAGCCGTCTCCGGGGAGCCTGTGGTCAAATCAGAGGCTGACAACGGCTCCTCCACGCCCAGCAGCACTGGTAGCTATCACCGAGTGGATCAACTTTGATGTAACAAATAGATTAGATGGCTTTTTGTATCCTGGTTTCCCGCTGTTCTCACAGCGGATATTAAGTACATCAGGACTGTCCTCATTGACAAGTCTTTACTTTCTTCTCTCTATAGGAGCCTCTGTGAAAACTGAGCCTGGAGCAGAACCTGAAGCAACAGTAAAAGAGGAGGAGAAAGATGAGAAGAAAGAAAAGGAGGAAAAGAGAGAAAAGGACATTATAAAGAAAGAGGAGAAAGACAGAGAGCGTGAGAAAGAGAAGGAAAAGGAGAGAGAGAGGCCGACTCGCAGCAGTGTGATGAAGGAGGAGAGGACCGGCTGCAGCAGCCAGCCGGAGGAGTCGGCCGGGGAGCGCCCCTCCATCGGGGGGTCCAAGAGGAAAGAGATGGAGCAGCTGAAGATCATAAGAGCCGAACTCAAGTAAGTGGCCTCCTGGGAAGTTTTCATTATATATATCTCTGTTAGGATTCTCTCTATAAACATCAGGAACATACTGTAAACCAATATGAACTCAGGCTGTAAGACATTTAAAGTTTCTTTCAATCTTCTCCAGTCAAATAATAATAATAACATGAAAATAAAACAATTGTTTGTTAAATCATGCTAGTTTTTTAATCTATCAATTAGATCAAAAGAACTGTGTGGCCTAGTGGTTAATATGACGAGGTTGTTAGTGTGTCAGAGAGTATTGAATCATGCTGCATCATTACATATTCGTCATAGATTTTTACAAACAATTCTTTAATTACATAGAAGTACGTAAACAAAAAATGCTAAATTATGCGATCGCATAATCGCATTTTCCTGGAGGGTCTACATAGGGCTACCAAGGCTGAAATACTTTTCCCTTTGCTGTGCAGGAAAGCCCAGGAGTCCCAGCGGGAGATGAAGCTGCTGCTGGACATGTACCGCTCAGCGCCAAAGGAGCAGAGGGACAAGGTCCAGCTCATGGCTGCAGAGAAGAAGTCCAAGTCAGAGGTGATTATTCTTTAAAAAGTCAAACATGATTTTTGCTGCTGAAGTCACTTTTAAATCTGTTTTGTGGCACCCCAATAATAACAATGCTGTTTCCAGGGAGAGGAGCTGCGGCAGAGGCTGAGGGAGCTTGAGGAGAGGGAGAGGAGGGAGGGCAAAAAGATGGCGGACGAAGAAGCTCTGAGGAAGATCCGCTCTGTGGAGGAGCAGATCGACATCCTCAACAAGAAGCTCTCCATAGCAAAACAGGTGTGTCATCTGGTCGTTGTGTTCGAATGCACTAACAATAACCCCTCTGTCTCTCTAACTCTCTTTCTGCCTCCCTCTGCAGGAGGAGGACGCCCTGCTGAGCGAGATGGACGTAACGGGGCAGGCCTTCGAGGACATGCAGGAACAGAACATCCGTCTGATGCAGCAGCTCAGGGAAAAAGACGATGCCAACTTCAAGCTGATGAGCGAGCGGATCAAGTCCAACCAGATCCACAAGCTGCTGAAAGAGGAGAAGGAGGAGCTGGCAGACCAACTGCTGACTTTAAAAACGCAGGTGAGCCTCCAGTCAACACCAGGTGCAATCTGTCAAGGGTTTGTACACACCAACACAAACACACAGTTCAACTGCAGTGATAACAACCTGGAGTCACTTCATCCTTTCTTTGCATGCCGTAGGGATTAGATATATTTAATTTGAGTGCTCAATTTTCTTTTCAATAGCGTGTCGGAGAATAAAGAAAGAAAGCTTGAATAAAAAGTCTAATGTGCATTCAATTGACATCCTGATGCTGCTTTTTGTTTGTGTGCTTTCACTCGTTTACCATCTTTTCCCTTAAAATGTCAAATCTGTGTTTTCGAATTTAAAAAAACCTTTGTTTACCATCCACATTTGTTGGGTTTGTTCCCATTTGTCAGGTGGATGCCCAGCTGCAGGTGGTGAGGAAGCTTGAGGAAAAGGAGCGCCTCCTGCAGGGCACCATCAGCACTGCTGAGAGAGAGCTGGCCCTTCGAACACAAGCGTTAGACATGAACAAACGCAAGGTAACACATTCAGATATGCACAGTTATGAACAGAAACATTGACGTTGAGGCAGAATAACACCTTCTCCCATCCTCCAGGCTCAGGAGTCTGCGGTGCTGTCGGAGGAGGTGCGAACCCAGCTGGAGCAAGTTCAGCAGAGGCTCAAACTGGTCAGAGAGGAGGTCATAGAGAACAGCATCTCCAGGGAGAAAGAGTCCTTTAACGCCAGACGAGCACAGGTAACATCCGCAAATAAACACGCACAAAATCAAGTCAGAACGTTTCATAAAGTGGGTGGAATTATAAAGGCAAGACGTGGTCTATACATGGTGTTTAACAGATGGGATAAGGTTTCAAAACGTTCTTTGTTTCCATAACCGTGATACACATGTGGCACAGTGCGGTTAACACAGCAAGAAGAAAGTATTCTGTTGACTTACAGATCACCCTTTCATATCTTAAACTACATAAATGTAATGTGTTTCAGGAGGACATCTCCAAACTAAGGGGAAAGATTGAGAAGGCCAAGAAACCCGCAGAGAAAATCAGCAACGGAGACGACATCCTTAATGAAGAAATCAGTGACTATAAGGTAGGTTTCTGTGATGCAAAGAAACTAAAAGACGTTCTGTTCATAGGTCTGCTTCTGGAAGTCAGAGTTACTGTAACATGATGTTGGTCAGGGTTTAAGGCACACCCACATCAGCTAAGCATGCCAATTGCAGACAGTAACCTCATGTTGTGCATTAACACACTAGAGTGGTATCAGTCTTATGTAACGGCAAGAAAAACTAAATGGGACTTTCATTGCTCTCTTCATTTTCTAACTAGGCAGTAACTGAATGGGTTATCCTTATTACTGTAGTTTCCCCCAAATGAGACCAGCTGTCAGTGTGATCACACTATTTCGACAGAAACACACATGCACTGTGCAAATACTTAACATCAGACATTATAAATGACTCACTTGTACAAATAGTAGCTAGTGTCCATTTAGATCTGGTAGCACAGACAGACATCTAAATGGATCATCCCAGATTTCTCCAGATTTGATCATGAACTGTAAAGGTGTTTGTTGTCATCATGAAGGGGAAATACTCTGAGGCAAGTCTATATGTGCTCTCTGTTCTGTACATGGTCTTGCAATCAGTATAGGCATGGGAGGATAGGATTATGGCAACAACAAAAAAAGTACAATTCAAGATATTATTCCGATTGTCATCAAAACTCTTGAAAAAAGACATACTGGAATTGCTGGAAACCTTTTTTGATGTTGCACAGACAGGAAATCTGTTCCCCTCGCATCAGCCTTCATATCATGTGGTTTGTCCTGCTTAAGGGCAGTTGAAGATTTTTGAGTCCACTTATCACAAAACCTCTCAGCTCAGCACTAAAATGGCTTCTTTACATTACATTTCATTTAGCTGACGCTTTTATCCAAAGCGACTTACAATGACCGATTACAGGGACATTCTCCCTGGAGTAACTATGGGCTAAGCGCCTTACTCAAGGGCACACTAGTGGTGGTGTTCCAGGCGGGATTTGAACTCACAACCTTCTGATCTTCAGCCCACCTCACTTATCCATTAGACCTCCACTTCTCAGTTTATTGTTCAAACGGTTCCCTCCCCCCTCTCTCTGCCTCTCTCCCCCAGGCGCGCCTAACGTGTCCTTGCTGCAACTCCCGGGTGAAGGATGCAGTCCTGACAAAGTGCTTCCACGTCTTCTGCTTCGAGTGCGTAAAGACGCGCTACGACACACGCCAGAGGAAGTGCCCCAAGTGCAACGCCGCCTTCGGAGCGAACGACTTCCACCGCATATACATCGGCTAAAGCTGCGTTTCCCAGTGCACACTCGAAGGAAGAGGAAAAAGGTCAACAAGAAAAATTGGTGGTGCAAACAGTGCCAGGAGCGAGACTCATCACTGCCTCCTCTGAACACGTGCCTCCCCCCCGCTGCTGTGTGTGTGCAGGAAAGCATCAGTGTGACTTCTTCCGATGATTCCAGCGTCAGAGGGCCGCCGTGATGCTCTGAAATGAACGCTTTAATATTTCTTTTGTTCTTAATAATGACTGAATTCAGCTTCTCCCATCCACAACTGTACTGCTTTAACGATTCCAGAAACTGGGGCAGAAAGAATCTAGAGGAATAAGACACTGCGAGTTTGCATTTTTGTGGAGTGTGTGCGTGAGTGAGAACAGCCAATTACACAAACCAGTATACAAAGAAAAAGATTAGTAAAAGTGTAGTGGATGTTTGTTTTAATGTTGGTATGTGTGTCATTCATCATTTCTTATTACGTTTATTTTTTTATTATTTGAAAATCTCTCTTGATGCTGTGTAATTGCTGTTCTATTAGTTATTAAAGTGACATCTTAACTGTCTGGATTCTGTTTCCAAATCACCATTTTCTGCATCTCACATGGTTAATAAACCCAGAGAATAATCATAACATTTGACCTAGAGTATTAAACGACAACCCCCAGTGTGCAAATCTCACTTTCCTCCACCCCTCCTCCTCCTGAATATTCAGACGTGTTTGCATACAGGAATCTGTCGTTAGAAACGCTGGAAGGAAGGGAGCGCCATGCAGGGACAGCGACAAGGGAGGTTTCTTTCATAGATTGTGGCACATAATCCATCAGGGCAGACCATTTGATGCAAGCTCAGAGACAAAGGAGCACCAAACCTGACTCGCGTGGAGCTCAGAGCTGAAATAAGAAGCTTTAGAGACTCGTGGTCAGCTCAACGTCACCGCGTTTTAGCGTTTTCTCATACGCGCAAAGCTACAACAGAAAAACTTACGAGGGGCATTTCTGAACTATATCTATTTTTTGAATGACTTTTAGCTGCATTTGCACTCCCGATCAGATATCTGGATCGGTGCTGTTTCTTAAGTCTTTGACAGTTTCTTACCAAATATAGCCACTGTTAATGCTGGAGTGTCCTTGACGGAGCTGAGCGGTCCTAAATTGGGTATTTGCAGCACTTCCAAAGTTTATAATTAAATCCTGGAAACATTTTGGAGTCCTAACGGTGTGTATATTTTTTTTTACAACATATTTTGTCTAATTAGCCAATTGGATGATTCGTTGTTGTGCTTTTTATAAGGTGACGCATATTTCCTGCCTATTGTGAACTGCAGCGTGTTGGTTTAAAACTCGCTCTGTAGCCGATGCTCCCAAAAAGGAGCCATTTTTAAGTCTTTGAACTACAGTCACAAGAGCTGCTTAACCGGCTCTGGGCTAAAGCTTTTGAACCCGGGCACACACATTTTGGCACCTTTTTTGTTTCTTTTGTTCTCAAATCCCTCACGATGACTTTTGGTGCGTCTGGCTCTGGGCGCGGTGGATGTTCCTCGGCTCGGTTGTTCCTCCTCTCCACCACCTATGTGTTGGTGCTGGCGCTGGCAGGAGCCGGAGCCGAACAGGGCCAGCCGGGCGGGGGGAGCCCTCCGCCGGTCACCCTCGGCACTCTGATCTCGGGAAGCTGCCTGGAGGTCCAGCGGTACGCGGAGTCAGTGGTGGGGAGCGGCGTGATCCGGTCAGCTGCCGAGGTACAGACAATAAGTGCCCCAATGGTTGCTATCACTACTGTTTATCTCACCAGGAAGTGGCTTCACTCATCTTTTTCCTTACATTTTAATATCCTGGGTGTTTTTGGTCTAACTTAACTGTTTGCTCTAATTTTCCTTTCATCTCTCCGTCCATTTTCCTCCCCCTTCACACATTCCTCTCTCCATCATGCCCTTCAACTTGTTAATCTCTCCCCTGATCCCCCTCATCTTTATGCCCTCGTTTGACATCTTATACCCATGCATTCCCCTCACCCCACGACACACTCTTCTGCTTCCACTCGGCTCTGGCTCCCTTTTCCCCAGAGTGCAGTGGTGTTTCTTGAGTCATTGCTTGGCCAGGAACACATCTATACAGGGGCCATGGTAAGAAACCTCCCCAGCTAGTGCCCTGACATGGTTCTTAAAACAGAGTCCTCTCCTGTGGATCTGTTTTGCTCATGTCACGTTATAGTTAGTGCAAAGAGTAGGAGCTATAGTGGCGCTGTGGCTTTGTGTGTGTTTATGTACAGTGGTGTTTGCATGAAAGGGCCACAAAATAGTCCTATTTGTTGTGTGTGTTTGCATGCTGATAAGAAGGCTTGTTTAACATGACTGGTAGCTGCAAAATAAAGGGTGTGTATGATCCCTTGATAACAAATAGCTTTCTAATGAATGAGTCCTGAATTTGGTTTTATATGGTACTCTTTCCATGGCAAAAACCCCATTTTTAAATGGAAAAATAATGTGATACTGTGATCAAATTGAATCCATATGGCAAAAGTTAGATAAAGATTGCATGCCACACTGACAGCGCCCAATAATGTTACAGAGCAACATTTCATCAAGGTATATGTCATCCACTACTGTACAGTGAATAAGTCCTTTGTATCATTTTTGGCTTCTGCTGGTTTTGAATCCACTTGTAAACACTTTTGATAAATGTTTAAGCTCTACACTCGATAATCAGCTTTTGAACATGTATATGAAATTGCAACAAATATATAACAATTAAGTACAACAATGGCTGTTTGCAAGTCTATTAAAAGACACTGCAATGTTGCATTAGTGTTGTAAAACTCACTCAAACATCTAATTGGTTGGCAATTTGATCCTAATTTGAGCTGTAAATGATTAATATATTTTCAGGTTGAATACACACTGACACGAAGTGGCAGATGCTTGACAGTGCCCTTGTATGAGCCAGTGTGTAGCGCAACAGGTGTACTGTAGATAAGATACTTGTTCCACTTACAGGGCTTGACCTTGCCTGATGAAGTGTGTGTGTGTATGGTTTCTGATTTGGGGGGTGGTGAGCAGAGACTCTACAGGAATAGAGAGGGTCACTGTCCAGCTGTCACTTGCATGCACAGCTGTTTGCCCAAGTCAACAATACAACACTTCTTCTATCTTAAGGTGCAGCTCAGCCACACTTTTAGTCATAGTCACATATATAAAGTCACATACGAGTACTCTATTAATTTAATCATCAAGTTGGTATAAACATGCTGTGAATATCAGTCAGAATGTACTGTATCTGCCTGTGCATTTGAGCAATGACAATATATAGGTAGGTTGTTCTCTGCATGATTATAGATATGTTTAGAATGCTGCTTTTCTTCATTGCTATCTTGTTTAATAACATATGTCTCCACCCTCTCTGCACCACCACAGTTTTTGCAAATGGTGATCCGTTTCCTCGCTGAAGGAGCTGCCAGCGGCCTGAACGTCATCGCTGTTTACGTCGCAGAGATCCTCCGGGTCACAGGATTTGATGGTGGGTACCGGGATGTCCCGTGTTTATGTGTGTGTAACTGAGCAACTTCAGGCTTTGCAGCAAGCTCCACTTTTTCTTCATTGTTTATGTTTATTGCTGCAAATGGTCTGCTATAAGAGAGGAGGGAAAGTGCCTAGTGAAAATATGCAGACGTGCCTCTCCCTCAGGCAATTTGTATGCCACTCCTTTTTCTTTTAAGTGTGAATGTTTACCACTGTTGCTTCCTGACTAGTATTTTCAAGCCTTATTCCTGATGAACATCTCTCTCCACAGTTGCTCTTACTTTGCCCCGCTTCACTCCGGAGGGCGTGGCGGCCATCGCCCAGTGGGGTCTGGTGGCCCTCATTGGCTACTGGGTGCTGACCATCGTTCTCCGTGTGCTCATTTGCTTGGTGAAGCGGGTGTTCTGGGTAGTGAAAACCGTCTTGGCGCTCTGGCTTTTCGGACTAATCGTGACGGAGAAGAACGCCACTGCAGACACTACAGCGGTCCGAGTGGGGGGCCTGGTGCTGGGATGTGTGCTGTTGACTCTGCTCACTTCCTGCTCTGAAAAGACTTGTACAGTGGAGCAGAGGCTGAGCACCCTCGAGAGCCGGGTGAAGAGTGTTGAGAAGAAGAAAGGGGAATAGAGATGGACAAAAGTGGTGGGAATGTCTTTTAAGAAAACAATATCATTGATGTTTTCTATATGTTTGTTAAACTTTTATGGGAAATAAAGTAATCTGTGGGATTTTTAAACGAGAAATTCACTCTTTGTTTGCACTGAGAGAAAGCCAAAATAATGACACCACAGATTATTTGTACTATAATAAAGAACTGTAATCACTGACACACAAAAGTAGTAAAAGGGCTACAATAGCAAGACCATTTTGTAGATCTACGAATAACAATGAAGGCAACATTTTACATAATTCTCAATTAAATAAGACAGTCATCAGTATGCCAACAGCCACAGTGACAATGTTAACATGCTGATGTTTACAAGGTAATGCTAAAGTATTGGACATTTCCAAATTTGACCTGAGGGTGGCCTTTCATAAAAAGTGTCTTTAAAGTCATTCTTTATTCATTTATGTGGCACCATTCATTCATTCTTCATCTTACAAAATGTCATAGCAATCCATCCAATATTTGGCGAGATGATTCAGTCCTGCCCAAAACAGCTGACCGACAAACGGACCCCCATTATGTTTTTGGGTTTGATATTCAACAGATATTCTTTCTGGTATTCTAACTCAGTTTCACAGATTCTAGGCACTCAGAGGATGGTTAGCTCACAGCCGATTTTAATCTACCCTCTATTTTATATTAAAATGTTTTGATGAAAATTCAGCAGTTTTCCATTGGAAAGTTTCAACCTTTTCAATGGCTTTTATGTCAGGTTGCCCTGTGACTCCAAATCCAGTCAAAAATAATGTGTTCCTATTTGTCCAGTGCAGTAATACAATTCTGCATTAATTTGTAGTCACTGTGTCACATGACTGTTCAAAAAGGCAACTGCTGAATTTCCATTAGAATGTTTGTATAAAATAGATAAATCACTAAAAACCAATACCAATAATAGGTGTACCCTACTTTTCCAATGTAGTAATACAATGCTTTATTGATTTGAAGTCAGTGTGTCACATGACAAGGAAGCTATAAAAAACAAGACTTCATTCAAATTAAAATGCTTTTAATACCAATATTCTTAAAAGAAGTGCATTTGTCCAATATAGTAATATGTTATGGTATAGATTGGGAATTAATAGGTTACATTACATAGAAGCTATTAAAAAGAAATGAGACTTTACAATAAAAAAATACAGAATTTTCCCAAGAACATTTATATAAAAATTAGGGCCGGGACTCGATTAAAAAAATTAATCTAATTAATTAGAGGCTTTGTAATTAATTAATCGAAATTAATCGCATTTTTAATCACATATAAATATTTGACCTGAGAACAGTGAGAAGCAATTTTTTTCACATGGATTTTAGTATACCATTAGGCGCATTCACACCGCAGTACTTTTCCCACAAAGGTTCATGAGAATTTAGTTCATAAGAACTCTTTGAACCTGGGGGAGGATTAGGCAAATGAAGCCGATGACGTCACTTCTTCTTCTTCTGCTTTGGGTTTACTGGCAGGCCGCAAACCACTTCACGGCGTATACTGCCGCCCAAAGTCCCCGGCCGGAAGTCCCCGGAGTTGGGGACTGGCTTCAGTAGAAGCTGCTGGGAGTCCCAGCAGCCTTCCGAGTAAATCGCCAGAACGCCGACACCTCCTCATCTCCACCGCTCCCATGTTTTATTTTGTGTTGCCATAAGTTAGTCTCTCTGCGTTTCTGCGCTGGGCTAATGCTAATAATGCTAATGCGAGGATAATAAAATGGCGGCTTCACAAAACTTTTTGGGAGTTTTACGGGGCGTGGTTTGCAATCCGCCCAGCCAATCAGAAATATAGCTATTTTTCACAAGAGAGCCGTACGAAAGTCCCTGCTCTCTAGCAGCTCTCTGCTCTCTAGCAGGGACTTTCGTGGGGGTAAAAAGGTTCTCATGAACTAATTTTAGTACCGGCTCTTTTTGGTGTGAACGCGATAAAAGAGGCTAACGTCCACGCTAGCTGCTATATGTTTTGCATTGAGGTGATACTTGAGGCTTGATGTGCTGCGGTGATATGCGAATTCCTTTTTGCATAATTTGCACACAACCGTGCTCTTATCGACGCTTCCATCCGTCCGTTTTTTAAAACAACATTTCCCACTGTTGTTCACTGTGGTTTGTTGTTGTCTGAAGTCATGAACGTTAGTTGGTGCTCCAGTATAATCGGTACGCCTGAAACTCATCCAGTGAGAAACGTTCCGCGGTGCAAAAATAAGTGCGATTAAAATGCGTTAATTTTTGTGTAATTAATTAATCTTAATTAACGCGTTAAAGTCCCGGCCCTAATAAAAATAAAAAGAGCACTAAAATCCAATAAAAAGGTGTGACCTACTTGCATAATTTGGAGTCTCTTGTTCACGTGATTTGGAAGCTGTGGTGAAGACGTTCCCCTGTTTGGCTGCAAGTGAAAGACTTCAGTAAGCGTCCCGTTGTCAGGGGGGGTTTTATGTCCCTATGGGGATCAGATAGGAATCCAGCCTCCACTGAAGGGCTACCATTCGAAAAAGGACCTAGCACTAAAAGTGATTAGAGTTCAGCTGAACCATGTACTGGAAATTATACATTTGTATCTTCAAATCTGCTGGAACTGCTACCCCCGCGACCCGACCACGGATAAGCGGGAGAAGATGGATGGATCTTCAAACCAAGCCAACCTAGCTCTCCATGGCCTCTTTAGTCCCCTGTGTATGGTTGGTTCACGCTGCTCAGTCAACTGGAAGCTTTTCCTCCGGATCCACACTAACGGCCTTCAACCCCCACTGCCACTCCAGCCGAGTGGAACAACCTGACCTCGGTGCCAGAATGATCATTCCTGCTAGCTCAGCCTGCAGCAGTAAGACTCACTCCCCCCTACGCTTTGTTGTGTTACAGTGCAGAGTGGAAATATATGAATCCACATTGAAACTAACTCCCTGTGTCACCACCTCACTGCATCATCACAGACAAATAAGATAGGGAAGGTCATCTGATTCTAGACAAAAATGCATTTACAAAATAATTATTTGAAGATGTTATTGTAAAAATAAAACATCTAATATTAGAAGATCAGACAGAAGATCAGCTGGTTGTGCAAATGGAGCCTTTGGCTTTAAAGCTGCTATGATTGACCAACATTTTTATAATTACAATGAATTAAATGACTATATGGGATGTGAAATGTGTCACTTAATCTTGACTCTTTAATTAGGCTCAGTGAGCTAAAGTGTCTTTCAGCTCATTCATTTTGATATCTTAGTTCACTCTCAATCACTTTTCATCGGCAGCAACAGCACAAAAAGTGTTCTTAAAATTCAAGTGCAAACAACCAGACTTAGCGAGCTGGTGAACAATGTTGAGCAATTAGCAATTAGCGTAGACTAAAACGGAGCTAACTGCTGTTATGATTATTATTTTTTAATACTTAATAATCCCAAATAGGGAAATCTTTTCGTTACATCAGCATCTGTTGTACATAATTAGAAAGAAAAAAAAGAGTACAAAACGAACAATTATACAAAGTAAACATCTCAAAAATAGAAGATAACACAGAACCAAAAGAGTGAAAATATAGAAGTTGAGCGTTAAGAAAAAATATGTAAAGTATCTGATAAATAAAACACCATTGAAGGGCTAAATTACAAATAAAACGATATAAAAGTGGAATATTATTTACATTTAGTGTGCAAGAATATGTCAAATAAATAGAAATGTAAAATGTAGTGTGAAGTTATAAATCC
This sequence comes from Gymnodraco acuticeps, assembly GCF_902827175.1. Taxonomy (NCBI): domain Eukaryota; kingdom Metazoa; phylum Chordata; class Actinopteri; order Perciformes; family Bathydraconidae; genus Gymnodraco; species Gymnodraco acuticeps. The sequence goes on along the minus strand of NW_022990699.1, from coordinate 4,227,819 downwards.
ATAAGCAACCATCTGCTATCTAGTTAGCCAAAACAACTTAAAAGATAACACTGAATCTCAGTTTTCACCACCACCAAGTGGCTTACAGCACTAGCTATTTTGATTTGACCTGTACAAAGTGGAAACAAATATTGTTGTATGCACCCTTTGATGACATTTCAACACCTATACTTAAAAAATAAATAGTTGAACATAGTCATACTGTATTTTCATATGCTACACTATTTGTTACAGTGCTTTTCAGGCGATCATCCTTTTTGGACCGGTTGGTATTGTTCGAAGGGAATCAAAATGCATGGATACACTTTTGGCTTTGCGCTGACATGGATTGGATTGGTGGTGCGTGTAGTGGCGTAACAAAACTACAATACATTTTAAATATATTTTTTATTGTAAGGCTTAGTGATAGCATGCCTCATTTCAGATAATTAACCACAAAGGACAATCAATACAGGAAAGTGAACCCTAACCATGCACAGATTAGACAGTTTAACTAATTTGTCAGATAATAACATATCTCAGGTCCTTGTCGCTGATATCTTCTGACATTTCCCTCCCTTCCAGTTATTTTCCCAGAACATTTTTTTTAATCGTGTGTAATAACATTTATTGCACCTCATACAAATGTATATTGAGTAGTGCTGCGTACCGGTACGCCGAACCGGTACTGGACTTGTAAAAAGTTTCGGTTCAAATCCGGTTAAAACCGGAACGTCGGGAACCGGTACTTGGACTCGCAAAAAAACTAGCACTTACGTATATTCTGGTGTCTGTGGTTATTTAAACATTCCCTGATAAACGTTATTCAGCGTCAATACATGAGTGCTAATCCCAGTGTGCTCAGTGTACAACATCACATGTCATTTCACCTTCGATTCACGGTTTGAAAACGTAGCATTTCGCCACATGCTAATGCTAACCGGAAGTGAAGAATTTCAGAATAAAAGTATTAAGTTAATAGTGTGAATTTCCGTTTTTTTTCAGAATAAAACTGATTTAAATTAAATAGTGTATTTAATTCAAAATTACGCCATATCAACATTGATTTTAATTTCTAACAGTAGGCCTATGTATGTACATCACTATGTATGTAGTATGTACTGTATAATGTATACATGTAGAGTTGTAGAAAATACATGGTGTACAGACAGTACAGTACACTTTGACTGTACAGTCAGTCACTACAGTGTAGCCTATACTGTATAGTAGGTGTGTAACAGTGTAATGCATATAGTCTACTCTACACTCTACCTTTCAGCAACGTTTTAGGGATTTAGGCTCAGTCAGCTCAGGGACTATTTTGGTTACTTTAGTTTGGTAAATGAAATAAATGTTTGAACTTTGTAGTAGTTCACTGAAGTTGCTGTCATAAGTCATTTGTAGACTAAGTGGCAAAAAGTTTATTTTTTACATTTGTACTTTGTAGAGAAATTTAGACACAAGTTGGAAGGGAGCACAATAAACCTCACGAGTTTGAATTTGAGTTGATTATGAGTTAATTTTCAATTGATAATTAGCTCACAATAAGTTCACTTTAGTTACTCACACAACTTTACACAAGCCATGGGTTCAGGTCCGGACTTATAAGTCCGGACCTGAACCTGAACCTCTGGACTTGAGTCCGGACCTGAACCTGAATGTGAGTCCAGGTACGCAGCACTAATATTGAGTAATGCACTTATGGTACAATGTTGACATAAGTGCAGTGCAGAGGTGTTTTTATGCCATTGAAATTATGTACAAGGCAACTGGTGCTTGTGATTTTACTATCAAACAATCACTTTACAAGACACATAATATACATTAGCACATTTCAATCTGTGTATGTGTTTGAGACTTGCCCTAAGACAATGAAATACAGTGGTTAGTACATATCAATAGACATAAACATCTACAGCTCCTTCAGAAGTTAATTTAATTCACATATACGCTTCACTGTATAATAAATGAACGTTTTAAATGCACTCAAGCTGAATTACATGCAGAGTGCCAAGCAAATGTCCAAATAACTCAAGTAACATGAGGACTTTTCAACTTTTAAAGAGGCCCTATTATGCCTTTCCTGGAGTGTGTTTTATAGGTTTGTGTGCATGTAAATGGCTAACCAATCAGAGAAGACTGGGCTCTGGTTTCAGACAGAAGATGAAAAAAGGCAGTATCAGAAAAAATAAAGCACTTTTGAACATTAAAACATGTAAACATGTTCTAAGAGAGGCACACAATGCACATATGAACCTGAGCATTCACATTGGAGTAAATACAGAGAGCTTTGCATCAATTAAGGCTACTTTAGGAATGCTTTCTACCTACACATATTCAGTTAAGCTGCAGTAAATGGTTCATCCCTGACACTTTAAAGCTATTTATTCAAAAATAGGAGAAACAAATGAGCTACTTGAGTGTCACCCTTGAAGTGAGGTAGGAAAGAGAGATTTATCATTGTAAAAGTTCCCTTTTGGTATGGAATGTGTGATCCTCAGGCACAAAGTCATATGTTCTGGTCTGTAAAACTAAAATAACAGCCAGCAGCAGGTTAGCCTAGCCAGCCTAGCCTAGCTGGGTTGCGTTGTCTAAAATGCTATAGTCACGAAATTAATTTAATCTATTGATTCGTGTTCACCAACACGATTTTCCCCTTTTTTCGTGTCACATAGAACGATTTTAAAAGAAATGTATTTCTATTGGTAGTATGTTTCGTGCCTGCACCACGTCTTTTTGTCCGGTCGGGTCTTGGAAGACCAGAAGCTGAGTGGTTCATAAAAACATTTTCTTACTCAATATCTTACCCTAAGCCTAACCCTATCCCTTTTATTTTAAATTGTATAATATCTGAGTTGTTTTGCCGTCCGCGAGGAAAATAAATGGGGCTCAGAGCCTCAGAATACTGAAATTTGTATTTTTTGTCATCTTTTTTTCCTTCTAATTTGTTATTATTTACATTGCTTTTGAAAAAAATGGCAAAATCTTGTTGGTGAACACGAATCAATAGTTTAATTTCGTGACTATAACACGAAATGCCGTGAGACTGTGTTGTTTATGGACAGGACTTGGCTGGGACCAGTTTCTAGCTGAGAGTCCAGGAAGCCTCTGATGAATATAAATATTTCCCAAAACCTTTGCCATAATATGAATGAGCTTACACATTTGAGTGTATCTTTCAAAATCAAGGCTCTCAGAGGAAGTTGAGTTTACTCGAGGTATAAACAGCAGAGATAGTTGAGTCTGAACTGAGTGGGGGAGCGGAGGGAAAGGTCATCCCCTTCACCTCGAACCGCGGCTCAGGGTCAGAGTGGACGGGGAAAGTTGGAGCGTCTGTTTGCCCTGATGCAGGAAAAATCTGCGAGACAAATATGTCAAAGAAGTATCACAAGCAAGATCATATTGAGGCAAAACAGATAAATAAAAGACTTAAGTACAAACATTACATACTGCTGTTTAAAAAGAGGCTACGTGGAGAATATTTTTAAATAAAATGATAAACTAGCATGAATCCATTAGTTTCAGAATATATGCTATCGGCATATGAAAAAAACTAAATATACACATTCAGGAGTTAGATGCTGGCAGGGCAGCTATATGAGACTAGGGTTACTGAAATGAACAGTAGAATAATAGTATACGAGACTTTCTAAACTCCGCCAACATGGATGGGAAATGAGGAGAAAGCGTACCCCTGCTTAGGATTGGCAGCTAGACTGTTTCCAACACCATATATATTTTATATAAAAATATTGCAAGAGCCATTAAGATCAATGGGGAGAGTTATAGAAAAGATTACAGACTCCTGTTTTACTGTCAGGATATTGTGAGATTTTGCAAATAAGATGAGTTATTTTAACTAATGTGACCAAAATAAGTTGTAAATAGATGTTGAAAAATACAATTCCGCTTTATATGAATTATTTCATACCTCAGAATATGTTGGTGGCATCTCCACAGAAGGATGATTGTGTATCTGTGAAGCAAAACATAACGTATAAGTAGTGGAGAGGGAAAAGCATAACGGAGCTCAAGTGTTTGAGAAAACAAGAGAGATTCAAGATCCAAAGGCTTTATTGTCATCTGCCCAGTAGCTACAGTGTAAATATGGCAATAACAATCTTAGGCTCCTCCAACAATGCAACATAAGGTATAAGACATAAAACAATAAAACACATGTACAAATAAAATACAAATAGTGCAAGAAGAAACAGATTAGAAATAAAGTAGAATAAAATAGTGCAGATTATGTAGATAAATTCTCTGTTTGAAATGCGACAGACACTAACCAGCGGGTCGGTGGGCGTAAGAGGAGGCTGAGAGCGGTAAGGGGTCCCGGAGGGCTCGCTGACTTGATCTGGCTGCAGTCGAACAGGCTCAAGGTCGTACTGTATAGATTGACACAACGGGGAATTTGTTTATTAACAATAATACTAACAACGGCATACCATAGTGTTCACACAGGTAGCCTCACCTCTTCGTATGGCACATCAGGCTCAGCAGCTTCAGGCTCAGATGTCTTGTTTTTGGAGGAGCTGCCTTTACAGCAGCAGCGCCTCACGACACACACAAAAAGTGAGGAGAAGAAAACACCTATACTAATACCAATAGCCGAATGCTCAGCAGGCGGTGCTGAAACAGAGAGTCAATGGGCAGAGAAATGTAAAGATGGTGCTGACTGATTGATCATGTCATGCAAGAATGTGTGTGTATACTTATATATTGTAAATATGCTGCTTTGGTTACAATGCGAGGATATCCTGCTTTTTTCTGATTCGTGTCATTGTAAATCTTTCTTGGTCATAAGAAGAAAGATGTCGACAGGAGGACGATAATAGCAAACAGTTTTTAGTGTTGAAATTCAAACGCAGTCATTCGACACTTAAAGAAGATGGGCAAGTTACTTACCCTCCATTTCTAGTATCATCACTAAGGCCGTGTCGCCATCCTGATCCCTGATCTCATAGCGTCCCTGGCAAGACATCTGGAGGTCTTCCTTTAAAATCCCACATGGCTTTATCAGTTCAAATCCTATGCAATCATTTTCATACAAATGCCTTTGCAGCTTGCCATGAAGAACTATATCAAACGATGGCTCTCCGAAGAAGTGAATGTTGCAGTCGTTTGGTTCCAGATCAAAATTGAAGCTGAGTTGTGCACCAGCCTTCAGTTCAGAGGTCCTAATGGTTGCTGGAAGACAGTAAGCACAAGACTCTTCTGAGAACAAAACACTCCTCTGCATGGTTTGGCTATTTTTGTACTTTTTAAGTTTTGTCTCTCACACTTGCTGACAGGTGAGAAAATTGTTGTTTTCAATCTTTGTGCTAAGCTAGCACATGTATTGTACCATTATGAGAGTATCTATCTCTCCGGCATGTTAGCAGATGAACAGTATCCAAAATGTTGAACGGTTTCTTTTAACTCATTTAGATTGAATATTATGGCTACAAGCACTTCTTCCTTCTTGAGTGCATCAATATTGCACATATTGAGTTTGTCTATTGATCCCTTAACTGAAGGAATCCCTGTTTGAGAGATGTACAAGGGAGTCATTCTGTTAAATACAATAGATTAAAACTAAAAGCTTGGCTAAGGATAAAACTAAAAACGTTTGAGAAACCGGCTCGAGATACACTTTTTGTTATATTCCATGGAATGCTCTTAACATCCCGATAGCAATGAATATCTGCTTTGACAAAAAATCCATTAAAAAATTCATCTGTGGAAGCCGTAGTACTGTAAAAAGCACGACCAATCATTTTAGCCGGCCCGGCTAAAATAACTGGATGGCCTACCTGCCTGTCAGCCTTCCATCTGTGCACAAACTTATCTCGTGCCCTCATTGGTCATGTGCGCGTTCGTGTGTGTTGGAGGAGGGGCTCTGTAAGGAAGTGGCAGATTTCTTCCGGCTGTGTATTTTCAAATTCTAGCGCACTCGAGCTGGTTTCTCCAAAATTACCTACCCCACCTTTAAAGAGCATTAGAACAAACACACATTAAGATATGTATAAGACTGTTTAGGACTATATTGTACACCAATAACAGTAATCTGACACTTAATGGAAAAACACAAAGGTTACTTACGGTCAGCTACATGCAGATACACCTCTAAGGCTGTGTCATTATTCTCATCCCTGATCTCATAGCGTCCCCTGTATGTGTTCTGTATGGCCTCAATGTAAATCCCACATGGCTCATTCAGATCAAACCCTACAAGCCCAAGTGCATCCAAATGCCTCTGCAGCTTGCCTCGACGGACAATCGCAACCTCCGACATCCTCCACCTGAGTGTGCCTTCTGGGAAGAAGTAAACGTTGCAGAAGCTTGGTTCCAGTTTAGCAGAGAATCGGAGGTGTTTACCAGGACTCTTTTGAAAGGACTTTGTTTTTGCTGGAAGACAGTGAACACAAAGAGAGCATATAAAAGCAATATCTTAAAATCTTTTCAGATCAAACTAGTCTACCGTAGAGTATTGGTTTTCAGTATAAGTTTACAGTTTAGTCTTTCATATAGCATGCTGGCTTTTAAAGAATTGAAGGAATAATCTATCGTTTTATTGCAGAGAGTTTAGAAGCTTAACACCCCTATCAAAAAGATAAACTGATTGTTCTTTTGTATGGAAACAAATCATGTTTCTCTATAGCTTCTTAAAATAAACTATTGTACATGCTAAAGAAATCTCAGGAAGCTAAATACAAGGGGTTTTTAATTATGAAAAGCCACATTTTTTGCTTCCTGACATTCAGGTCGTACCATGTGAAGTGTACAAACTTTAAAGAAACAAGTGTGACACCAACACTATCTTGACAAAAAGAAGTGCTAGGATAGGAAAATGTATTTGATGAAAATTGAAAACTAAAAAGGATATTTACCTTTTACCTCAATTGTGTAGGTTGACAGTTCATTCTGTTCTTTGCCTCTGAACCTATAGTGGCCCATGTCTTTCTGAGTTAAATTATACATCTCAAAGAAGATACCCGTGTATTTCCGCCTTCCGTCCAACGAGGTCAACGGTTCACCCCATTTCCACAAGATGGTCACATTTGAGCTGAACTTGCGAGTGAACTCAAAGGACTTGGGCTTTCTGGGAACCCGTAAGTTCAGAGAGTCTCCATACTCTACGTCATAACGCTGCTCTGCCAGGCCTAGAGAGGGCAAATACAACAGAAAGGTTACGAATGAACCCAGACACATACAAGCATGGATGCTTATCATAATTAGTATTCAGCAATTTTACTAAATATCAACAATATTTAACAATTTACATATATTCATCACTTTGCTTTTCTGATTTGTTAAATGCAGCCAAAGTCTTATATTTTGAATTGTTTTTCTATTTGCCAAGAGTGATGACAGCAGAGGCAGCCAGTTCGTTAACCTTCACGTAAGCTAAGGTTAGAAAGCTATCTGTTACTTAGCTACACCTCATGGATAACTTTAGCAAAGTTATTAACCAAGTTAGTTTGTATAATTGAGCCTATGGTCCAAACAAAATGCATTACAAGTAATAACATTTGTCTAAATCTGATAAATGATTGTGAATTAATGTGACAGCATTGTTTTGGCAGAAGCCCGGGATGCTGACATAGTTTACTTAAAGGCAACTTTTTTGTAATGGTAGCAATATTAAAACAAAAATAAATTATAAAAGTAGCTCCTCCTATTCAATATTTAGCTTGATTTAAAGATTTAGCCAACTTTATTAACTAGTTATTGTTTAATTATGGATGTAGTCAATGTTATAACTCAAGTGCACAAATGAATATCTTGTGCAGGAAACATGTAATGGGACACAAAACATTATAAAAGTTAGCAAGAAAACGATTATGTTATTGCATTTAATCTAATGCAGTTTAGAAGTTCTGTATTGTATCATTTTAAGTAACTATTTACCAGTGTAAAGTAGCATTCATTGGAAATAACGGCACACATAATTGTATAAACTGAGTAACATTTATGTGATTAGTTAGTTTACGTTCCACCAATCACATGATATTGGCCTCCAGGCTAATTATTACTAACTGTTGGGTACAAAACTTAAAGTACACAGATTTCGTCTTAAGCAGCTTTAGGATATGTTTACACTTAGGCTACAGTACTCACCCATACAAACAAAGGCACCCAGCAATAACAACACTATCATCGTCTTCAGTGAGAAACACCTCAGCCGTGTTCAGTGTAGGTCGGAGCCAGTCATTATTATTCAACTGGCTGCAAACACCTCAATATATTCGCTGTGAGACAGACCACAAACCCCGTACTCGTTTTTAGTAGGTTTTCAGGCCGGGGGAGGGGGCTCAGCACACCCACAGGGCGTTTCTGCGGATGCACACATAATGCGTTCAAGGACCATAGGAAATTACTGACATCCATTCTCGTTACAAGATTCCTAAAGTGCCAACATGGCTGAGTCACAACAAGCCACCAGGCTCAGTGGCAGTGGTGGAATAAGTACTCAGATTCTAATTCTACATTTTTACTAAAAAGTACGTTGTTACAATTAAAAGTCCTGCATTTAAAATCGTACTTGTAAAAAGTACTCCTTATTCCATGGAACATTTCATAATATTGAGTTAGGGGCCGTTTCTCAATCGCGAGGATGCTTGCTTGGTAGTATGTCTTCCGAGTCACTTCCTTCAGAAGCTAGGCAAGAATCCTTCCTGGCATTCGGAAAACGAAGAGTGGAACAGGCTATCAAGTGTGCGTCATATGAGAGGCCCCGCCTTACATTTTCTGCCACAGATTTGGGGAAATTGGTCCGTGCGCAAAGAAAGCATTGTGGAGATTTGAAGGATGCGAAGTCTACCCATGTATTACCCATATATCTATGTGTATTACCATGGTATTACCCCCAAACGCGGCCTCGGTAGAATTCCAAGTATACTGGAGATTGGAGCAGTCCTCCGGCGGCACTCGATGACGTAGTATCCTTGAAATATTGGCTTGGAAGCCAGTTTCCTCGCGATTGAGATACGGCCACTGAGTTATGATGATTATTGATGTGCTTTTATCACAGCTTGTAAAGGTGGAGCTAATTTGAATAACTTGATATACTGCTGCTGGATAATTACATGTTAAAGTTGATTTAATAATTGATTTATATTTTGTATTAGCTAATAGTCTAAATCTAAGTAACTAGTAACTAAAAGCTGTCAAATAAATGTAGTGGTGTAGAAGTATGAAGCTCAAAAACTGAGATTGAGAATACTCAGGTAAAGTACATGTACCGTACTTGAATACATTTACTTTTAAAAATATCAATCATGCTTGTAAAGCAAGGACACGATGGATGCTCAACTTTGTTTTCCCAGGGAGCGTGTTGGGAACAATGTTAGGACACCAGGGGTCAGTTATTATGCAAATATGAATTATATTGAGGATTAGAGGACTTTTAGCTCAGACCTCTGTCAGGGGTCTTCTCTAGCATTAAAAAACGTTTTCCAATAAACAAGCTTTATTTATCAATTTTGATTTGTTTGAATATACTGTATTTATATGTATTTGCTTTGTAAATTAGAAGATATAAGGAGGATCACCCAGCACAGGCCTTAAACTATTTATTATTTGTTCAACTCATTCCTATGTTAATAGGCAAAACTATATTGGATAATATTTGATTGATACACATTTTCTTAATCTTTTGCTAAACCAGTGGACAGAACCCAGCAGCCGGTAAAGTAGATGTTTAAGCTGGAGTTGGGGGAAGGCCACCATTTTCCTGATGAATAATGCCAGGTCAATCACTTGTGTAAAGGCACATTATTAAGATAATCATTTTTATTATTGATAGATCTAATAGTCATTTTCTCGGGTAATCGATTAAACTTTTGGTCCATACAATAAGAAATGTCCATGCATGTACTTAACCTTGTTTTATCAGTTTAATAACCAAATTAGTCAAATAGAAAATCAGAAAATCTCCATTAAAAGTAGAACATTGTCCTCCAGTTTGTATGAAATGTTACATTAAAATGCTGGATAACTCCTTTAATGGTTTCACAGGAACACAGCCTGCTCTGCTACATCTAGAATTCATCAGATGTAATCAAAAGAGGGAAGCCCCTTGTCACGTGCATGCAAAAAAGAAGAGACATGTGACATGATGTATTTTCAACAGTGCCCTTTATAATTCAAAATAAGAAGGTATAAGACCAAACCATTAACAAAAACACATTCATCTTTTTGAAAAAAAACAAAAAATAATTCTTAAGTGATCAGAAAATATAGGTTTATTGCAAAAACAGGGTTTCAGTGCCCTCACCAAGCAACACGAAGGCAATAATAGAGACACAATAATTCCAAACCATAAAGAGTTGCATCTGTGAACTTATGCACCGTCACATTAAATAATTATATCTTGGTTATTACTCTATGATTGTTTGAAAACTTGTACTTGTGTTTCTATTGTTATACACACATGCATGCTTATACTACTTGACACTACAATAATGCATCAATTTAGTTTCGGATACAATTTGACACAACATTACATTACCTTGGTACATACAGGTAATTGCAGCTTTTCTCTGGGATGCAATACAGTCCAGTAAGGCAATTCATTTTTTAACATTCAAAAACCAAGAGAAATACTATATTAAAAAACTTCATAGTCAAAATATAGTAACACCTTTTTACATGTCATGCAGACATGTGTTTGTTTTAATTTGACTATGATTAGATGGCTTAATGAGCAGGTAGTTTCTCAAAGCCACAAGAAGAACCTATGGTCAAAAAGCTCCACCTTACACAACATCTACAAATAGACAACTAAATATTTTGAGGGTAACAGTTTCCAGTATGGATTTACATTTTGACAAAGAAAAACACCAATAAAAAAGATCACATAATTTCTAAACACGTAATGATAAAGCCCTACAGGCACGCTGATACATATGAGGCAGAATTTGCCCAATGGAGATATGAGACAACCATATAAAAACATTTATATTTATATTGAGTGTATTTTATTTAAAGTAGTGGATAATCCCTGAGTGTTTAAATCTGTATTAAATCCTCTACTTTCTCAAATCTGCTACACAGATTCACTTCCAGTCCTCACAATACTGTTATCTCTCTATGCCCTGCAATATATTAGGCAGTATGGCAAAGTGTACATGATGCATTTTTAAAACACCCTGAGTTAATGGCAGAGGCATTTATATAGAATATAACACAGATATGCTGTGTGTAATGGCAGTTCCCTCTACGTTAACGATACAGTGTGGAGCTACAGTAATAAGTAAGAGACCTTTGTTCTTCTTACCTGTAAACAAAATACCGTGATCATTTGTAGGAACCGATTTTAATTGATTTATACCTTAAAATTCAAATGTACCCTCTACTGTTGGGTAGCAAAGAGTTATCAAGAGTTACTTTTTTTGTTACTGGAAATTTGTATTTCCACATGTATATATATATATATATATATATATATGATTTTTTAATTTTTGTTAATGCTAAATATTTATTTGATTTCTGAAATATATTGGATTGTTTATTTCTGTGTCTTAATTTCATTGCCTTGTGTTTTTTATGTTGATGCAACGCAAACATTTCCAAATTGGGATCAATAAAGTACCTATCTATCTATCTATCTATCTTTTGAACTGGTCTCAAAACCCTTTGTTTTCAGCAGGTTTTTGTTGGTTTTTATCCTACTATCAGGTGATGTGTCAACAAAGTGTGTATGTGTACATGTCCCTTATCTCGTACACCTTTTATGCAGACCTAATAAATAACTAATTAGTATAGTAACAAAGCACAATGCTGAATGAAAACTCAGCATCTCTGGACATTTTCATTTGGCTTCTTACAAAAAGTTGAGTTTCGCAGAGGTATAAACATGCGGGAAATTTGATTCTGCACTGAGGGGGAGAGGGGAAGTCAGTTTCATCTCAAACCTGGGCCCAGGATCTGAGGACAGGAAACTAGAGCCGGGTGCGGAGCCTCCATCAACTTCTTGCCTTCCTAGAGGAGCACCCTGAGAGCCGAGGTGGGGGAAATTAAAAAGTACGTGTTAATGAAACAGTGTTAGAAAGTTCTGCCTTTGAAGAGCCACACATTTATGTGAGAATGAGGGCTCTCTAGGTGTTTGTTAAACAATATTCATGTTTGTGTGTGTACCTCAGGCTGAAGGGGGTTCACGTGGACATTCACCTGAAAGGAAAACCAATACACAGGTTTCAGAAAAAGGAGAACATATTTCTTATGGGTCTTATAGGACTGCTGTCATAATACCTATGAAAGACATTTTACTTTGACTTAAAATATTTTCAATTCATCGTCACGATCAAAAGTTCCCTTTCTAGTTTGATAAAAATGTAGGTGATGGGAAACAGAATCTCCAACTTCAAATCATAGGGAACGAATTTGGTACTGAAGTGCGGGGCGCACCTCACATTTAGAAAACCATTATAAAACACCTACCGACGGCTCAGCTGTAGGTCCTCTGGGAGCCTGGGAATAAGGCTGATAGGAGTAATTGTTAGCAGGTCTAGCAGTGTGTATTGTGCCTGCAGGTTGATTCACAGCCTGCAATTAAAACAATTATTTTTAAGTAAAATATCAACACATTTTTAAAACAGTTGAATTCCCGTTCGATGAGGGACTTACAGGGTAATACGATGCAGGTACAGTTGCAGTGGGAGGAGCCGTCTCCACCACTTTAGAGGAGCTCTTTTGACAGCAGCACTTTCTCACACAGCAACAGCAGAATAACAGCGCCAAGAATATTCCGACAGCAATACCAACAAAAACAAAAGTATGGTCTGGATCTGTAGGAAGATAAAAAGGGGGAGGGGGAATATGTTAAATCAAATCATCATGAACAGTTTCTTTTTACATTTTTCCAAAATAATGTGCTGTTGCTCACCCCCGTATACCACCAGCTCCACAATCTTAGCCAGGTGGCCACCCTGGTCTCTGAACCTAAAAGTGCCGGAGTCAGAGACTTCCACAGGAGAAATCTCTATGCCATGGGCCTTAAGCTGAGTCCTATCTGGTATAGTCCAATGACCTGAGTCCGATTGATACCCTCTGTGCTGTCTGCCTGCTTTCAACAATGTTTCCTCGTACTTCTCCCCCTCAGCTTTAAAAGTGACAGTCCACAGGGTATCAGAAAAAGGATAAAGCATGAGTAGCGACTCTTGCTCCTTTATTTTATAGTTGTCCTTGGTTGCTGTATATGAAAAGAATATATCATGTTATAACATTTAATCAGATATGCAGCTGTCTGAATATTCACATTAAGCTTCCATCACCTACTACTTTGAGCGACACCCAACCCAGCAAAGCGTTGTCTTTTCCTATGGTGTGGTAGTGGCCCATGTCATCCTGATTAAGGTTTTTCATTTCCCAGGTACCACGCTTCAGCCGCCCTCTTCCTCCCGTATTTGTGGCAGGGTCGGAGCGATTCCACAGGACCTGTGGCAGGTCTACACTTTGAAGGGGAATGAACTTCAGGTATTCGGCCTGTGTAGGAATATCAAAGGAGTATGATCCCCTGTAATCCTTTGTTACCTTGTCATTACAATCTGAAAAAGCACGTACAAACAAAAAACATGTTAGACTTATTGCACATATCTAATAGAACAAGCGATTTCTGATGGTATAGAGCAGGGGTGTCAAACTCAATTTCATCGCGGGCCACATCAGCATTATGGTTGCACTCAAAGGGCTGGTTGTAACTTTCAATCTCAATTATTATTATTTATATAGCACATTTAAAACAACCTCAGTTGACCAAGTGTCCCTGTACAAGTGCTGTACAGGGAACACATGTAAAATAACACAATAGGAATAAAATAATAAAACAATAATTAAAAACAAGATAAAAAGCACAATAACTAGAAACTTATAACGCATACAAATATCAAAATTGTATGTTCAACAAGTATTAAAAGTCAATGCAAAACTTTAATACATATATAAATATATCATATATATAAAATAATGTATTATATTACATTATTGCCTCTGCATTGGATTATTATTTGATAGGGTAATAACTTCATAATTAACTACGTCTGAAAGCAGAAGTCTAGGGCAAATAATTGCAAGTCTCTTCAGTGCGCACGGCACAAAATGAGATGCATTGTGAGAACGTGCAAAACATAAACAATTTTGATACCCCCCAGGTGTATCCAAGTTATCTTGTTAATGAGTCGGAGGATGGGCAGACTACAAACTCACAGCTCAAAAACGTATAAGACAACATATTAAAACATAATAAAAAGGTCAGAAACTATAAATGTGTGTTTCTATAATTACATGTATTAAACATTTTTGATTCAATTAAATCAATGCTACTTGGTATGTTCTTTAACAAGTTGCTACACTTTAGGGTGGAAACAGCTGAGTCTATTGTGTAAGATTGCACAACACTAGTGACTCTTATATTGCATAATAAGAGCACATTTGAAAAGTGTTACCAATATAAATAAAACCTATTTGCACCGAGCACAAGTTACAAAATGGAAGGAGGAGAAGGGTTCTGTTTATATTTTGATCTTACTGCAAACTATAAATCAGCAGCCACATAAAAAGTGGGAATATATTTCACACTGCAGTTCCTTCAAACAGTGATATATTTTTACAAGTTGCAGGGGTGAATATTTCAACACCTTCAGCTCCCTAAATTGTTATGTTATAGTTCTCAGATTTGTACACTAAGTAGGACTACCCTTGTACTACTTTTTATAGCAATATTTATAACTTCACCATTGAGTTTTAAATAACTATGACCTGTTTCTGTTACTCTAAAACGTGAAGGACGGATTCTCTAATCACTACCAACATCACTGTTAATGTCTATATCTATGTGTCATTAGGGGTCACTAAGCAAGGATTGCACAACATCATTTAAAAGTCAGATGGGTTGTATCTGTAGCATTTCTTCTGCAAAGTAATAGGATTCATACTCACTTACAAACGTGACGCAGGAAAGTGTCAGGTACAGTAATAACATGTCCTGCAGAGAAAGGATACGCTTTAACTAGCATGTTACATTTGAACACGATCACAACGTGTATGCAAACTAACACAGCAGAAAACTGAACAGCAGAAAACACAACATGTGAAAAAGTGACATGTAAGACTTTTTCTTTCTACTCACTGAAAGTTATTTCCTCTGTGTTTCGGGGAATGTGTGATGCTGTTGTTGTCCGGACATCGAGCTGTTGGTTCGATAAGGCGTGGCTTGCTTCTTCTTCTTCTCTGCTTCAATGGCGAGTCGCAACCACTTGGAGCATTATCGCCACCTACTGTTGATTTATTGAATCTTCATGTTAAATCTTTGTCCTCTCAGACCTATTCAGACCAGTGTTTTTGAGAAACTTGAAGATCAGTTTCTTCTTCTTCGTTGGTTTTTAATCGGCTGTTGGTATCCAACATATTGCATCAGCGCCCTCAACTGGACACAATTCTCCCAATCTCCCAATATAACAACAAATATATAATACAAATAAATATATCAACATTTTCCATCAACCAGCCCTACCCTGTGGGGGCATGCACTTCCCATAATGTAATTATGTAATTCATGTAATTCCCATAATGTCCCCAACTTTCTCACAGAATCAACAACTTTTTCTATTCTCTAATTTTTCCTTTCTGCCTTAGCAGTTTATCATCTTGGCGAGAAATGTTAAGAACCTTGATTTGTAATGATCTAACACAAATAATGTGCTTCCTCCCTGATCTGGGCCTACTTCTTGAATCTCTGATGTCCTGGCTTCTTCTTCGTGCCTTACCCTTCTCTTCAAACTAACATTGATGGTTTATCCACATCACTTATCATCCTTTTCACTAATAACACTAATAATTGTTTGTTTGTTTAAAATAGCACATAATATTCTTTAAAAAACGTTCTTAAAAAGTTGACAAGTTATAACTGTAAAATAGGCCTATGCTGTAAAAAGTATATTAGCCTATTTCCCTCTGAACTGCAGTACAACAGAAGTAAGTAATAAAGTTGAGGAGGTTTCATTCAAAATGTTACATACAATATATATCCTGTAAACAAAATACACTAAAAAAGTTTAGAAGTGATATGGACTTTTCTTGTAATTTCTGTAATTTATATGAAGAAATAATGTCATTTATTTTGTCATTTTTTGTATTCTAAAATGTTTTGGTCTGGTGGTAAATATTATTTAGAAAGAACAACGGGAAAAACAATACAACTTTAGAATAAGGACATTTTTAATAACCTTTAAAGGTGATGGATTTACAAATATTGATTTTTGTATGCAACTAATTTTGTTTTAGGGACATTTTCATATTCCCAAGAAGAACTGGATTGACTCTAACCCATATTTTGTAAATCTTTACTTGGAACAACAATAATATGGCACCCCTATTACACATATAAAAAATAAGAAGGCAAAACCACATTTGTATCTGATAAATATTTGAATACTACCTTATTTTTTATTTATACATTATAGTTAAATATTATATATATATATTTTTTTTTTTACTCGTTTACACGTTTTTTGTGTATAACGTATGATGATGTCTGTTCATATATATTTTCTTGAATAATAATACAAAAAATAGTACTTATCATTTGATGGAAAGCCCAGTCAGGAGGATCCTACGTTGTAACGTGCTCTCTCTTGCACCAATAGCGTATTCATACCAAGGACCTGGCAGGAAATCCAGGCAGACGTGACGTCTCTTGCGCAGGAGCATCGCCATAAATAAAACAGCGGGACCAGTGCCCATGCGCGCTCTGCAGAGGACGTTATCCTCTTATCCATATTCACACAAACACTCACAAATATCCCGCGGTGCATTTATTCTTCATACATGCTGCAGGTGAGTTCTGTGTAGATGTGTGTCACAGACTGTGTGATTTAAATAAGTGGCGGCCTCCTGGTCGCTGTAAATGTTGCGTTCATCGAGAAATGTTGGACACCTGCGTGGACATTACTTGAGACAGCAGCGTCATGGATCACTGTGACAATATGTATGTCTTCTCAATGTATCGCTCTGCAGGAGGCACTTCGTCTGTGATCCTTGTAGATTTACGATCGCAGCTTGTTCAGAGATGTGATGTGAAGGTGGGGGTGGATGTCTCTGTAGACTAAACACTGTCTTTACAGGTGAAGATGTCCCCCTGTGTCCTGCTCACTGCCCTTTTAGCCATTCCTTTTGCTGTGGGTAAGTCCATGCACATAGTTTTGCTTCCATTTTGATTAAGACACCATTTGTTATTTACATTTACTTTGTAAGGGACTAATGGATTAAACAATTGTTAAATTACTAATGCTTTATGTGTTACTAAACCAAATAATCTGATTTCCAGGTTGTGAAATGTCCCTTCACTGGTGTTAAACTTTTTTTAACACCAATGATATAGTCTTTAATGTTGATAAACCATGCATTGGTTCCTTACAGTTTCCATATACAAATATCAGAGTCACAGATTTCACACTTCCCAAGAATCTGCCATGAAGTATGTCATGCAATTATAAATGCAAATTATATTCACAAATAAAAGGTTCTTAACCTAATCTCCAAATCCATGGTTTTTTATGTTAATTTGTTGTTGATAATTGGATTATGGTCCAGATAATCCACAGCTCAACGGTCAAACAGTCTATACCGGGTTTGTATTTTGCATAAACAAATTCATGGGGAAAACTAATCTCCAGATTTCTTTTTTGAAAAACATTATTATCTTTTGGACAGAATTTCATACTGATAAAAGAGTGAAAAAGCTGAAAAAACAATAAACACCAATGGGAAACTTAAAGTTAATCTTATAGCACTTTAAAACAGACCTCTATATCTATTAACTATACTAATGATACTTGATTTGTATGGCAATTCTCTTATCAAAGTGAACATAGAGTTTGTATAAATTCTCTCTATTTTTAAGATGTAGCCTCTGATCTCAATGGGCAGAGTATTTAAAATGTAAAGACTGAGCAATCAGCTGTCTCTCTGGTGCCAGAAAGGGATCATTGGTGACCTTAACAAGGGCTGACCTGCATGGAAAACTGTACCTTTACCCATAAGTCTGAACATTATTATATGATTTATTAACCATCAATGAAGTCATTAATCCTTGTACAATTTATAAATCCATTACAATGGTAATTGGAAATTCTTATTAGAAAGTGGTACCATCATGTCTTACAGTGTATTTGAGAACTATGCATTTTGTTTGAGAAGATGCATAATAATATTACATTGTTGTCCCTCCGTAGGTTGGGATGTACCAAGTGAGTCAACTTTCATCCAAAATCTTTCACCTACAAAACATAATCTCTGTTGAGGTTGCTGACTCTCTTTACCCCACCCGCAGGTGAAAGAGAGGAAGCCCAGATGGTGTGTTCCGGTCGGGATTTTCGTCTTCCCGTTTACTCGACATCCAGAACAGTGACTTTCACTCCAGACCCCGAGGGGCCGAGGCGTGTACTGCTGGACAAAACCATTGTGAGTGGGAGTTTGTCAATGCTTGTTTATTTTGATGTGTGTACAGATTTCCAAAACCAATTTACTTTACAACTGCAGGTTAAGGACCCACGGTTTGAGTGGACCAGGGATAAGATGCTAGTCCTGAGAGAAGTGACTCATGAGGATCAGGGACTTTACTCCATCAAACTGTCCTCTGGTTTCACCTATGAAGCTGTTCGACTCACTGTTTCAGGTACAATAGTTTCCTCTTACCTTTAAATCCATCTCCTGCCTCGTTCATGGCTTGGATTAAGTGTAAGAATACTACAAAGTAACAATGTTTATTTCTGAAATTAGCTGGGAGTTAAGAAGTAACATACATCCAAGTATATCACAGTTGACTCTTTGTCCTGCTTCAGCATGCATTAAGTCCCATCACAGATTCTACGGGCAGAACTTTGAACACCACATCCCTGAAAATGGCTCCCTTCTGGAGTTTACTCCCTGGGGTGCTCCACCTGAGGCCATGCCGGTTGTGCTGTGGAACCGGACGGACCCTGAGACCAGCGATGCGGGCCGGGGGCGGCTGCGGGCCGGGAAGGTGTGGGTCGCAGAGAGAGTGACGCAAGCAGACCAGGGGAACTACACCGTGAGAAACGACAGGGGGAAGGTGGTGTCCCGCAGCACCCTGACTGTCCGCGGTGAGCAGAGAGAGAAGATTAGACGATGGGTTTTAGGAATTATTTGACTTTATAACAGGGAGTAGGCGACTTTTTGATAAGCTGATCAACTTAAAATGTAATCGGCTACCTTTTTGTTGACTGTTAAAAGTCATTTTTCATCCAAATATGGCGGAAAATGCTGTTTTCAGCCCCTCAAATATGGAAGTTTTTCTGCTTTTCAATGTTTAATATCGTATTAAACTAAATACCTTTGGGTTTTGAATGACAACAAAATACTTTTAAAGGGATAACCTTGGACTGTGAGAAATAGGGATGGTCATTTTTCACAATTTTCTGACATTTTATAGACGTGATGAGCAATTTGACTAATCTAGAAAAATAATGTGCAGACTAATCAATAATATAAATAACATTTAGTTAATGCCCTGTTTAGGATCCTGTCATCTATAACATTTATATTTTATCTTTCCCTTTCCACCTAAAACCCTTTCATATCGCCACATTTCCTTCATGCACCCATCTCTGTGTTCATGATCCTGCATGTGAATGCAGGACGCTCCCTTAATGTCACCCGCTTCTCCAAGGAGTCTCTAAACCTGCCCCTCTTTCTTCCTGTCCCTCATGCACGCCTCATTTTTACCCCCACCCGATACCCTGACGAATCCTCCCTGCGCCCTTATGACCCCAAGCCCCCCCGTGGCCCTGTGCAGCTGATCCGCGAGGGCCTCATTACAGACCACGACATGCGCTACAGGGGCCTCGTCTCTCTGGGCAGGAACGGCACCCTCAATGAGGTCGTCATAATGAGGCTGAGTGCAAGGCATGATGGGCTGTATGAGATCAGAGATGAGGATGGAAACCTGGTTTCCTCCACCTGGTTGCAGGTGATTGGTGAGTGACAGCATGCTTGAAATTATAATTTTTTTTGCATCTGAATTCTTCGCTCCCTCACGCTCATTCTGATATTCGTCCCTCTGATCTCTCCAGAAAAGGGAGGCAGATGGCGAACATTTCTCAAGTCCATCACTGTCCCTTCTGGCATGTTTGTGTCCCTGGCTGGTTTCCTCCTCTTCATGAGGCGATACCCAAACTGCAGCCTGTCGCAGATCATCTCCAGCCTCCGAGGAAACCGCACGCTACCAGCCAACCCTCCGAGGGTCAACATCCAGGTGAGGAAATCAGGATGTCTTGGTTAGGGTACTTCTGGCTGAGATAGCTGTTCAGGTATGAGAACTAATATGTGATGTCCATAACTTTGTTTTTATCTCAGCATGTTACATCAGTGGTATTTTATTACAGTTTCACATTTAAACATGTTTGTTTGTAGTTTGAGGTTTCCATGAGTTTACAATCATTTCTGGTTATAAATACATTTACAAAGTCAACATTCAAAGGATCAATTAAATACATAAAAAAGGAGGGAGTGTGTATGCAGACAGGTTAGGTTAGAGAAAGTAGTGTTGGTTATTAAATAATGTCGCCATGTGGCCACATGTAACGCCATGGGGGTAGTTTATATGGAACAGATTAAATGACCATATGGCCTTAACAGGGCCATTAGAGGACTCTAACACTTTATAAATCAAGGCTTTTGGAGCTATACTGCATATATGATATAATCCATCCCTTAAAGCATACTCTTAAATCCATAAGCTGTGTGAAGGTGGCTAGAATGAAGCCTCCATTCATTGAAAATTCTTCTAACAATAAATGTGCTTAAATATAGATCAACTCTTCTGAGTCCTTGTTTTTGATTAAGTTATAGGGTAATTGAATCTGGAAAAGGCTGCATATGAAACATATAGACAGCGGTCAAATTGAAAATCAAACGTGAAAAATGAGCAGAGAAATTATACAGACTATGGTAGATAAATGCATGTGCCACTAAAGGGCTCTATCTCTCTCGAAGCCACTAAATGTTTATTATTTCCTAATTTGCCATCCATCTGTAGGTCATAATATGTTGTTGCATGATTACAAAGTGAATGTATCACAATTAGCATTAAACCTTACTATAAAGCATGTGGATTAGTTTCACTTCTATAATTTGAAACCAGTTGAGCTATTCTCTGCGACCAATTTAGCCGAGTATGCAGACTTGAACTTGTCTGTGCAGGACTACAGCCAGCCCAGCCCTCAGCCCTCGAGCTACTACAGTCACCATCAGCCGCCTGGAACACCGAGAAAAATGACCCCCAGAGCCAGCCCCTCTCATACCGTAAGGCCGACTGTCTGAGTTATGAGTTAGCAGGCTGTGTGTATTAGAATGGTTAAGGCCATACACTGGAGGCAGTAACATCGTTATGTGAAAGTCCATTTTAAGAGTTTGGGCTATTCTTTAAAAAAAATATTATTTAGGAATAGTACAAAAAAAACATCATATATACACATTTAGGAGATGGCTTTTACTGTATTTTGTCTGTGTTTATTTCTTATGAATTCCCCAAATGCTTTTTTACTCATAATTTGATAAATCTCTTCGGTACTCTGGTAGCCCTTATACACCACACTTTAGAGTTTCTTTCCTATTATTGTTTCGTAGTTTTTTTACCAAGGGGTTTGGTCATATATTAATAAAAAGCAAATGTATATTATTTTATTACATCGCTTAGTTTAATACTCGATTCGGATTGGTCAATTCAGAACACGTGACACGTTGTTAATCCAGTAGTAGCCTACAGACCGCTGTCAAGGATTTATTGACCGTTGCTAAGGAGGATCAAGAAAGAGAAAGTAAAAGAGGGTAAAAGTGCTGGACGTCAGATAAATCACCAGAAGAAGGCAGAGAGTTAGACAACACTAACAGGAACACGGTATGGGCTCTGCAGTGTTTAAGGACTTGTTAGTGGATCAGAAACTGTGAACATTGTTGGACAGTGCTACCGTAAAGTTGTTGTTGTCGCAGTTCCAGACGTTGGTGTGCCGTGGAACGGAGTTTTTTTCTTTTTCTTAGCGGAAGATATACGATCATAACCACCTCACTGCACATTATCCGGCTTACATATAATATGAATGTCTTATTGTAAATTATCAGTTGTTAAAAAAAACGATATTGATATCTATTAGTTAAAATGTTTTACCATATTCAAGTGTCTCCCCATCAAAAAATATTGTGTTTTTGTACTTGTACCATTATGTGCTTGTGTTCGGCTGTTTGTATTTCCAGGGTTACTCTCCGGTCATGATGGGAAGTTCAAGAGCCGAGAACCAGGAAGCACACAGATCACCAGCTAGGAGCTCCCCATGTCATAATATAACCACTGAGGTAATACCCCACTCCAGCTGCATTTCTACTTCACAGACTCAAATGTTATTTTCATCGTGTCTTTTCATTCCTTCCTAGCGGCACACATCTCAAAATGACGAGGAGGAGAGAAGGATTTCTTTTCCAGTGCCTGGGGCTTCGGACTGCCTCCACTCCTCAGAGGACTGTGTTCAATTCCAGATTAAGAAGGATGGAGATACAAAAAGGTGGAGCCAATCACAAGGATACTTCTCCACACTGCCACTAGACACAGAAACCTCAGACTCATGCAGTGTTTACACTTCGGAGAAACTGAACTTCTTATAAATCAGAGAATTGGAGCTCCAAAAGGAAAATAAAAACCGTAAAGCATTGAGAAACTGCACTGTTTCTCTGATTGAAGAATGTGGTTTTGGAAAAGAAAGACTTCACCTGTGCCTTGCATTTTAGTCCAGTTTTAATGGTTTGGTATTAATATTGCATGTGCATTTTCTTAATATGATTTTCTACAGCATGAGTTGAGCATCATCCTTCCTGTCTCATATTACAAATTTCTTGACACTGTTGATGGTGCTTCTGAAATCTCCCGCTGTAACCTACCTCAGGACCAGTATGATGTGCACTGTATTTGAGTGTTGATACGAGTATGTGTGTGGTGTGATCTCTAGGGCTATCTAGAAATTAAAGTTGTGGTATAAAAGTTTGCAAAAAGGAATTCTTAAATACTGTACAGTAATAGAGAGTTAGTTGACGTGTTTTTCTTCATCCATTATAACCATTCCTAACTACAACCATTCCTAATAACAACAACATTTAAATATCATGTTTAATGTCTGCTATGCAGTCCAGTGATTTTATACCCTCAAGGTAACTGTTGTATTAGTACTAGCTATAGCCTATCTATCTGTAAACTCTACAAGATAATATCGTAAGACCAAATATTTAGTAGAAAAGGTTGGACTGCTGCTTGTCATTTTTTTGGACTATCAAAATGTCATCTCTTAAACAATAAATATATCTTTACCACTCATTTTTTATACATTTCCTCCTATGCTCTTTGTTTGGATGTAACTAATATGTATTTATATTATGGATAATTCTGCTGATGTGTTTTCTTTAAATGTACAAAAGTTCAGAAAGCGACAAATGGCCATCAGTTCAAATAACAATAGTTTGCATGTTAAAATTGCAAACCCAAAGACAGTGATGCTAAATTACAGAGCTTGTGCAAGATAATTGGCCTGCAGACTATTTTAATATACATTTGAATTTTAAAAAGGTGCTGGACCAAAAACCTTGAATGACCACCTCCTAATTTTGCTAATGTGGCCACTGGCCTCAGGCAAATCAAGTTGAGTGTCTTGGCCTTAAGATATTGACACATTTTAAATGAATACAAAAAACACATTTGATTCTTAATATTTTGTATAATAGCTTGATAAAAGAATCGAACAGTCAACCAAATGTCTATATCATAGTGATTTAATCTTCTATCTATCCACTCCATTCTTCATTACTCCACTTCCTTTATTTCCCTGGTGGGAGCAGGGGTGTTTTCCGGCGATAGAGGGCAGTAGAGGACAATTGTGGCTTGGCGGAGACCTGAAAAGAAAGCGTAGAAGAAGAGAAAGCTCAGTTTGTAGCGGCAATGAAAGGACAGCGTGCTACTTCCAATTTGAGTAAAACATAAGTAAAGTGCACATTAGCGATTGTTACTGTTAAAGCGTAAGACTAGTATAATTCAATTTCTGGAAGAGACTATAAGGACTGGGTCGGGAAGATGTCTTTGGTTTGTGCAAGTAAGTGAATGAGATTTCATGGATATGGCGGAGTCAGTGTAGGCGCTAATGCTACTAGCTAATGTAGCTAGCGGCCACGCAGTGCCGCCTTCTACTTGTGATGCCCCATCCGTCTCTTTTGTGGGTCTTTGGTTGCTGCTATTGCGTGTTTTAAAGCTGTGTTTGCTTTTTATCTAGTCTCCAATGAGGTTCCGGAGCACCCATGCGTCTCCCCGGTGTCCAGCCAGGTGTTTGAGCGCCGGCTGATCGAGAAGTACATCGCAGAGAATGGGACCGACCCGATGAACGGGCAGCCTCTGTCTGAGGAGCAGCTCGTAGACATCAAAGGTACAACTTATCTGCATTACGAGCACCGAGCTGAAGCTAATGCAGTTTAATGATCAAGTATAACAAAGTGTTCTTCAACTACCACCCCCTACATGAATGAATGAATGAAAAATCACCCCCCTAAAGCAGATTAAATAATAAACCTCCATGAAGGTGGGTTTTTGTTTAGTTAAAGCGAGGTTTAACTGATAAAGCAGCACCTGAGATGATGCTGGTAGTCTTGCAACCAATATTGTGATTAGAGCTGCTACTTTTATTCCATTTAAAGATAAACTAGTATTTCGATTTAAGTTACGTTTAATTTATTTGATATGCACATCACAGTAGGATTAGAATTGTACAATTGATGCACAAGGACCACATGCACTATGTTAAATAACCACAAAGAAGCTGAACAAAACATGTTTTTTTTGGGCAAATATGAAGATGCTCACTTGCTATAATATGAATAAATACCACCCCTATAGAAGAGAACTGTATGACGTGCCCTACTCTGCAGTGAGTGTTATTGAAACCTCGTAAACTACAACACCACCTTGATGAAAAGATTAGACTAAACAAGAGCAACTCTTTTCTTTTTCAGTGTCCCATCCCATTAGACCAAAGGCTCCATCAGCAACAAGCATCCCTGCCATCCTCAAGTCCCTTCAAGATGAGTGGGTAAGTACTGTACATTTTGAAGAGGATATATCCACCGCAACACGTTTATACTGTAAATGTTACCCAGAATGACTGTTTTTAATGAACAAGTGACCTTTTCTTTCTATGCCTTTTTAACCAATATTGTTGACAGTATTAAACCTTAGTGTACCAATCTGATTAATGGCCATTGTTAGTAGGCTTCTCCTTTTTTCCTCTTTTTAAAATAGTTTTAAAACATTGGAAAGAGTTCCTTCAACCTGTTTTTTTTGTTTCTGTTTTAGGATGCTGTTATGCTTCACAGCTTCACCCTGCGGCAACAGCTGCAGACGACTCGCCAAGAGCTGTCTCACGCCCTCTACCAACACGATGCCGCCTGCAGAGTTATCGCTCGACTCACCAAAGAGGTCACTGCTGCGAGAGAAGGTGGGTCTCCAGCCGTTTGTGTGTCCTCTATCGTAGGACAGGATTCCACTTGTAAAGCATGCAGAGCAGCATTGATACAATCCTTACTAAATCATCTCCTCGCCAACATGAGCTTTTAGTTGAATCAATGTTATTCTAATGGGTTCTATTTCATTTGTACAGCTCTTGCCACACTCAAGCCCCAGGCTGGATTGGTTGCTCCTCAGGCCGTCCCTGCCTCTCAGCAAAACGCAGCCGTAAGTGATTGAGCTTTTGATTCCAGTCGATGAGATACTGAATATAAATGCTCATCATAATCTTTTGCCAGACGTTCTCCTAACATTATTATGTTCTGCCTTCTGTACCTCAGGGTGCTGGTGGAGAGCCCATGGAGATTAGTGAACAGGTGGGAATGACCCCAGAGATCATCCAAAAGGTACGTTTATTAAAAAAAAATGAAATCACTATTTGGCTATAAGCTTTCAGTTTATTTGAGCAGGTCTAAGGTGTGTTTTTTAAATGGCCTTGTTTCTGTTTGCAGCTCCAAGACAAAGCTACTATCCTCACCACAGAAAGAAAGAAGGTATTGTTCTGGTCTACTATTCAGCTATTACTTTTAATAAGTCAGATATTCTACCACAGGTCATACTGTTGTGGTTCTATGTAATGTTTTCTCCCTTTTTAAACGCTTTACTGCATTTCTCCAGAGAGGAAAAACTGTCCCAGAGGAGCTGGTTAGATCTGAGGATCTCAGCAAATACCGCCAAGTGGCCTCTCATGCTGTAAGTAAAGATTTCTGTCTGTCTGAGTATCAATACTTTTATTTCCCTTTTTAATCAGAGAGATGCAAGGGTGTTTTTATTTTATTGACTCGATGTACATGGTGTCAACATCCTGTCTTAATGATGCCTGCAGGGTCTTCATAGTGCCAGTGTCCCTGGTATTCTGGCTCTGGATCTGTGTCCTTCCGACACCAATAAAGTTCTCACCGGTACATTCCTTTATTCTATCGCTACGTTGCTTATTTCAATTCCAAAACCTTTCTCTTCTTCTTTTTTTGAGGACTTTTGTTTGATATCGACCCTCTTTTTGTTCCTCAGGCGGAGCTGATAAGAACGTGGTGGTGTTTGATAAGAGCGAGGAACAGATTGTGGCAACACTGAAGGGTCACACCAAGAAGGTCACCTCGGTCATTTACCATCCATCCGCGGTAATGCCCCCCTCAACAAACACATCCGGACGCTGCACCATTCAGAAGTAGAAAAGTGTTTCAGACAAAAGAATGATCTGTTTTTCTTACTCGCCGTTTGCTCTTTCTCTCCATCCCCCGTTTGCCTCACTGTCTCTCCCCCTCTAGTCCGTGGTCTTCTCTGCGTCACCAGACAACACCATCCGTGTGTGGTCCGTTGCCGGGGGAAACTGTGTCCAGGTGGTGCGTGCCCACGAGGGGGGTGTCACTGGACTCTCCCTTCACGCTACTGGGGACTACCTGCTCAGCTCCTCCGAGGATCAGGTGTGTGTTTTGACAGAGCTCGCGCTATATTTACTCTGAAGTTTCTCTTCATTCAAACGCACTGACGTTTCCCCTCATTGTTCGGCAGTACTGGGCCTTTTCTGATGTCCAGACTGGACGAGTCCTCACTAAAGTTACGGACGAAAGTGCTGGCTGTGGTACGTGCCTCGATGTTTACTTGTGACGGTCTGAATATGAGCACAGCTTTTTTTCAGGTGATAATGTTTCTGTCTGCCCCCCCCCCCCCCCCCCCCCACAGCCCTGACCTGTGCTCAGTTCCACCCCGATGGTCTCATCTTTGGCACTGGGACGGCTGATTCCCAAATCAAGATCTGGGATCTGAAGGAGCGCACCAATGTGGCCAACTTCCCCGGCCACTCTGGCCCCGTCACCTCCATCGCCTTCTCTGAGAACGGATACTATCTGGCTACAGGTCAGCACTACCAACAGCATCGCTACACTGTTTTACTGCCACGTTTAAAGTTCATGCATTTTGTTTTTAAAGACAGAGAAGCATTTTTTGTTAAATTGCACACATAAACTGGGAAACTGACCTGTGACATCTTAAAATCCCACTAACGTACTCTCCGTACTTTGTTTTTGCACTGGATGTGGAACTGTATTTATTAATAGTTTTTTTTTAATAAAAACATTCATTGCTGTTTGGTGCTGCAGGTGCCCAGGATAGCTCTGTGAAGCTGTGGGATCTGAGGAAACTGAAGAACTTCAAGACAATCAATCTGGACAACAACTATGAGGTAAGGCATTTTATATATTTCCTATAGTTTGAGAGGGAAATGGTTTTGTTGAGTTGAATTTAAAAAGATACTGTCTGTACATGCCTCATATGGATGCCACTACTTTACTCCTAAATGTTTTCATTAATACGATGTAAAAGTGCTGGTAGGAGGATTGTTTTAATTTAGCAAAGAACCAGGCTGTTTCCTTTTGCTTCCAGTCTTTTTGCTTCCAGTCTTTTTGCTTCCAGTCTTTTTGCTAAGCTAACCCTCTGGCTCTCGTCTTGTTTTTAACTTAAAGACATGAAAGTGGTATTGAGCTTTTCACCTTACTCTGCAAATAAAAAAAATGTCAAGGATTTCATCACTTAGATGACATACAGAATGAGTCTTGTAAATGACACTAACAGAAGGTAAATTGCACGTATGAGAACATTATTACACTAGGCCCAATGTTGTCTTGGCTGTGTCTCTTCTGATCTGGAGAGCATTCATCCTCTGTGTTTCTGATTCTCATCCTTCCGTTTGCTTTGTGTTCCAGGTGAAGTCCCTTGTGTTTGACCAGAGTGGTACCTACCTGGCTGTTGGAGGATCTGACATCCGTGTCTACATCTGCAAACAGTGGTCTGAGGTCCTCAACTTCACAGGTAAGGGGGGGTGGGGAAATGCTCTTTTTAAATGTTGTTGCATGTCATATGGTGTCGGCTCTGAGGAAGTAGCAGATATTTGACTTTGCTTTTGCCTTTCTTATTGTAGACCATACAGGATTGGTGACTGGAGTTGCCTTTGGAGAGAACGCTCAGTTCCTGACCTCTGCGGGAATGGACAGAAGTCTCAAATTTTACAGTTTGTGAAAAGGATAGATTCAGGACGAAGCAGTAAACTGGTCTTCCTGTCTGAGCTGACACTATCCTGGACACAAACCTGTAATTCTTAGAAAAAGAAGACAGAAAATAAATCAGTGCTAACTTTGCTTCATTTGTGTGTTAGTCCTCATGTCCAGGAGTGAGACCCTGTAAAATTGTCCGCCATATGAAACCACAGCAGAATGGTTAGGAAAACATGTTGATTTGTACGTCTGAAACATTGATGATGTGAAATGCAGAAGCCCGTGAAATGTTCCTGTCTGATTTGCTAGCAAATATGATTTTACTGTAGTATTTTTATTTTATTTTTGTTTGTGGGGGTCAAAAGTGGCTTGTAATACAACTCAAAGGTGTTGTAGTCCACCGTTAGGGACTATACTTGGTGTGACATCAATCTGCTTTGCTTCATGTAGATCTCTCAATTACAGTATCGTTAGGGTAAATGAGAATAAGTCTGTAGTGATGACCAACTAAGCAACACAAACAGGTGTAAGGGATGTGCGTCTTGTTTAACCTCCCTTCAGTTTATTTTCTTGTTTCTTTTAAACTTTTGTCTTTTTCCAATTGTATATTTCTCATTACTTGCTATTTTACCTATTGCAACTCTGCCCTTTTACAATAAAGTAAAATATCTTTTGTATTGCCATTCATCTGTTTGTCAGATCAAGTTAAAGGAGCATTTTTGCCAATAACTGCCTTATGATAAAATGTTTCTTTTTTTCATGATACATTCATATGATTAATGGTGTGTGTACTTAAAGCTCCCATTTTAAACTCCAAGGTGTGTTTTGCTTATTGTTCTTTGACTTGGATGTTAGAGCTTCACTGCAAAAATGTTTTCTGTGCAGTTTCACACCATGAGATGCGCATCTTCTGTTGATGTGTAGGAACAATGGCTGCATTATGATCTGCCAATTTTGGCCTATTAAGCCGGTAATGTTTGTTTTGGTTTGGAAGATTAAGGAAGCCCTTGCATCTGCACTGGGAACTGACTTCACTGATGTAGTGTCCGGTGGTTAAATGTTACAATTATAATATATTTGCATTTCAATATTATTTTCAGTTATGGAGAATGAGAAAAACATTTTATTTCTTTGGTGAAAGACAATTTGGCAAGACTATTAATGCTCCCAAGGCCATGTAATCATAGCCAGGACAATCAAAACACCACTATCTTGAAGGCGTGATACAAAGATAGAAAAGCCATAGCAGTTTAATATAAACTGGATTAAAAATACATATCATATTAAGGAATTTCCTGTGATCTTTCTTGACCATTATTGTGCTGTTGGTGTATGTATTTCAATTTAAAAATGAACAATATAACATCAAATAATTATTGTTAATGAACACTACAAATCAAAGGTCATTAAATCAAAGTTAATTCATTTCCAATTAGCAGTTAACTTGTAGAATTGTTATTGAAATGTTTTAGGGATTAATAATAAAGGCAATATTCAAACAAACCTTTAAATTGCCTGGGGGTTTCCAAAACATTGGCACTGCATGCATTATGAAAACTAATTTCATTTCTAATTCATCTTTCTTGTCCTCATTAAGTCTACATGTGAAAACGTTTTGGACCTGGTTAACCATGCTTACATTTTTTTGTGTTGTGATTTATGTTGGTAATTAAATGAGTGAAATAATTCAGCTCCATACTTTCATGAAAGTCATGCCACTCAAGTAATTATGGTGTCGCTTAGCAACTGCTGTTTAGCAAACCAAACACTACTACACACATGAGATAAATTAGCATGATAGAATAACATAATTTAGCTAAAGTAAGATATTTATCAAAAACCAGTGGTGTAAATTAACTAAGTAGATCTCAAGTACTGTACTTAAGTACAATTTAGGGACTTGTACTTTAGTTGAGTAGAGTAGCAAATGTTTTGCTATTTTGTACTTCTATTCCACTACAATTCAGAGGAAAATCGTTTACTTTTACTACACTACTTCTATTGAATACCTTTAGTTACTTTGCCGATGTGAATTAATGATGAATAATAATAATTATAACATTATTATTATTCTGAAATGGGCCAATTTGCATAATGAGTACTTTTAGTATATTCAGATGCCTATACTTTTTACTTTACTTGAGCAACATTTTGAATGCAGCTTTTTTACTTGTAACTTGAGTCTTACTACACTTTGGTATTTCTACTTTTACTTATAGGTACATCTGAGAACTTCTCCCACCTCTGTCCAAAACAACCGACAGACATAATGTAATGTACCACCATTTAAACCTATCAGACCCCTCGTGGCCAAATGAGTGACGAACGCTAGCTGTCACGTGAGTCTGCAGTAACGTGACTCCCAGAAACAGGAAGTGTAGAACAAACGGAGAACTTGTGATAAACACGCAGGTCTGTCCGGGTGCTAAGAGATCAGCGGTGTACGACCGGTCAGCCTGAAACACAGCCGGTGGGAGTCCAGAGGCTTCAGACGGCAGCAGGTGAGCTTTATAACATATATAGAGTCTTTCTGTGCTCACGTTCTGCTCTTTTCTCCCTCCGTCCGCTCTGTATGGACTGCTATTGTCATGACAATACATCAGAACCTTGTGATACTTTGTTTTCGTCACCCACACAATCTCCCATATTCAAGATAACTTCCCTTCCCTCATTCAAGATAGTATTTTACGTTTTCAATGTTACATATTTTGTTTTATTTCCTTTCTGTCAAACTCGTTTAATTGGCATGGCATGCCAGTAAACGAAACTTATTGCCACATTTCTGATGATTATGACAAAAAACTGTACTATCTCTGTAGAAGTGAAACAACTGGGGTTGTTTTTCCTTTAAGGAAACGCAAACTTTACTTCAGAAATATGTTTGTCTGTCATGTGTTCTTAGTTTTAGTCAGTTTAGTCATGTTCCCTTTTATTGTTTACTTAGGCAACCACCATTCATCTTACTTTTTACATGTACAATTACATTTTACTTATAGGTATAATTTATAGGTAACACTTGCTAAAACTAGTGAAGTCTCACACAACTGCCCTCTAATGAAATACCTCGTTAATACCACTTTCATGGAAGTTATATTGTTCATATTTTGTTGAAACAAGTGCTGGTTCAACTCCTTTGCCATTTTTTATGCTTTATTTTTGCTTCTGTTGTGGTGTTTTGCCACCCGAATTACGTGTCAATTATGGCTGGTCTAAATATAACACTGTGCAGCGACTACATCCTCCAAAATGATCCTAACGTTAAATGAACTCTTCTCTAAAAAAGTTCAAACCAAATCTGAACGTTTAAACTTTCCTAGAGCAGCAACTGACTTTATGTTTTTATAAGAAGCATTTCTTGTTTTTAAAATTGGCAGAAACACTTGTGCAAGAATGGAAACCCCACCTGTTCATCACGGTCATGATAAATCTATGCTTCCCTTTTCTTCAGTTTCCAATTCACTCTTAAGCTAACGCATTGGCACAGAGGCGTTTATTGTCCATACAGAAAATGAATGATCATGTACACTTTATTACCCGTTAACTGCCTCTCTCCTCCTCATTCTGTCCATAATGTCAACTTGTGTGGGAATATTAATTTGGTCTTGTTTTCATGCAGGCAGTTATGGGCTCCATGTTCCGCAGTGAGGAAGTGTGCCTGGTGCAGCTCTTCCTTCAGTCTGGCTCGGCCTACAACTGTGTCAGTGAGCTGGGAGAACTGGGCCTGGTTGAATTCAGAGATGTGAGTAACTAGCTCAAAGTGAATTGTCTTGTGGTCAACAGCTCCTAGTTCAATACAAATGGAGGTTAAACTGTGTGATATGATCAATCTCTTATCCCACTATAGCAGTGTTTCTCAAACTTTTTCATACCAAGGACCACTTAACCAATAAAAAAACACTCGCGGACCACCTAACTCCACAAATATCCCAAAACACATAGTTTTTCTAGAACAGATTATAAATCGCCTGAAAATGGTACAAACAAGTGGCGACATGTGTGACGAAGGTGTTGCCCTGGGCTTTATCATGCAATAGAAAGTGAAACTTAACCTCGTTCCATTGCGGAGATATTTCCGCGAGAGTGCGGAAAACTTAAATGTATTTATTTATTTAAAATGTGAAATGTTACCAATATACTCACGGACCACTAGGGGGCGCTCACGGACCACACTTTGAGAAGCACTGCATAGGATATTGCATATGGTGATAATGGTATATACCAGGCGTAGTTTCTCGTTGTTCAATAAATAGTACTGCATATGAAATAACCACATGTTAAAGCCTATGTTCTACTCCTATGTTATATACAACTTGACAAGTGACCACTTTTTCTTTTTGATTTAGGAACTTGAGTACAAAACAACGTCATGGTTCCAACCCATGTTAAACCTTTTGCTTCCTATTTTGCCTAAAATTCAGGATGTGCAAATAAGAGATTCATTTCAAGCCTGTTTTCATGTGTTTTGGCTCGTGTCCTCGGGATCATGGTTCTCATTCTCACAACAACCCAGAGCACAGTAATTGATCTATTTATAACTGAATATGATTATCATATCAAGTCGCCTAGGAATCTTAAGCATTTCTAAATCTAATTTTGGACGGGATAGTGTACTGATGGCGGCTTTGAGTCACTGCGAGACGGCAAATAATTGTCATCAGACAACCACGAGTAAACCGTTTCCTCTCCTCTCTGCTCCGATGCTGTAGTTAAATCCAAACGTGAACGCCTTCCAGAGGAAGTTTGTCGGCGAGGTCAGACGATGTGAGGAACTTGAGAAAACTTTGAGTAAGTATTGACACGTTTTTTCCGACCTATATCTTAATCCGTTTTATTTTTTAAATGTTCCTCTCTGACCTTTCTATCTGCCCTTCAGACTTCCTGGATCAGGAGATCCGGCGCTCCCTATCCCCACCCATGCAGGGTCCCCTCCCTCCTCCGTGCCCCACACCTTTGTCCCCTCAGCCCCGCGAACTCATCACCATAGAGGAGGAGTGCGAGAGGCTGGCCCGAGAGCTCAAAGAGGTGAGCAATTAAGAGATATTTTGAAGTGGGGTTTTTGAAGTACTTGTCAGAGTACTACTAACAGTCCATGGTAGTTTGTACGCCCCTAGTTTGGTAAAACAGCCAGGCGAACAGGCAGCGGAGCAAAGCAAGGTACTGCTGTGGACAAGGACAGCAGCAACACTTATTTTCGCCACCTTTAACAAAGGGCCACTTGAAAACGAAATATCAGGATAAGGTCAGGATATTCTCATCACCTCACCTCACCCTCAGACAGCCCTCTCAGATTCACCTCGCAAACTCTTGAGCTGCATTTCCACAGCTGTGTTTTTTGTGTGTGTCATTGTGTGACTTTGGGAAATACAGACTAAGCTTTTAAAAGGCCAAAGTCACACAATGACAGAAACGTCATAACCAATCAAAGCAGCAGTAGACCAGCATCGCCCGTCTTCTGCAAGTTACTATTTCTTCCAAGAAGTCTAGTGGCCTTGAAGAGGACATGCAGTATTTCAGACTGCTTAGTGTGTGCGCTGGTACTGTCTCTCCAAAGTGGAGGCGTACCATCCACCATCTGTTGTAGGTTATAATCAAACAAAGGCTGCGACGACAAATTTAAAGTAGAGCGCCCATTAGTACACTATCAAAAGAGGTGGAGCTTATTGGCTTGACATATATTTTGTGTCTCTCTAGGTGTCCGGGAACAGAGACCGCCTCCGTGCTCAGATGACCCAGCTCTCTCAGTACCAAGGAGTCCTGACCAGGACACACTCTCTCACAGCCTCACTGGTGGGAAAACTACATTTCTGCAATAATTCCTGCATTAAACTTTACCTTTTTTAAATATTATGCTGGTGTGAGCGCTGTCTGCAAACTGAATCTACAAAAACAGTCTTCTCTGGCTTCATCTCACAGGCGCCACCCCCTGTACTGGAAACCCAAGGCCTGTTCGATAACCGCCAAGATGTCCACCTCAGGTAGATCCCTTCTTTTACATGTTCTATGTTTTATCTGCATTCAAAATGTTTACCATCGTCTCCTCTCTCTCAGTTTTGTGGCAGGAGTGGTCCATCCTTGGAAGGTCCCCTCGTTTGAACGGTTGTTATGGCGGGCGTGTCGCGGATATATCATCGTGGATTTCAGAGAAATGGAAGATCGGCTCGAGCACCCCGACACGGTGGGAACTGGGAGAAAGAGAGAGGATTGGGGATGAACATGAAATGATTTCTGCTGCAGGAATAGACCTAGTTTTCTTATGTTTGCTGATTCTTTGCAGGGGGAAATGGTGCAATGGACTGTGTTCCTCATCTCTTATTGGGGCGATCAGATTGGACAAAAAGTGAAGAAGATATGTGATTGGTGGGTAAACTTATGCATCAGTTATTTGATTGCATTGTAGATTTCTACGCTGCCTGATAAACGTGTTAAAAACATGTGGATTCCCCCCCCCTCACAGCTTCCGCACACAGACGTTTGCATACCCTGAGAACACAGCTGAGAGAGAGGACATTCTTCAGGGACTCCAGGGCAGAATTGAAGATATCAAATCTGTAAGTGCATGTCTATAAAAGCACTAATTGTTGAACACCGATTACACTCAGTTTGAAAATACGACAAAGCACAATGGAGGAGTGGTGTGAGTTGTGTTCAGAGCCCTCTCTCTTCTTCAGGTGCTGCTGCAGACCGAGTCCTTCCTGCAGCAGCTGCTGATGCGGGCGGTGGCGGTGCTGCCCCGGTGGAAGGTCTGTGTGCAGAAGTGTAAGGCGGTCCAGACGGTGCTGAACCTCTGCAGCCCCTCCGTCACGGACAAATGCCTGATCGCTGAGGCCTGGTGTCCCATCACCAAGCTGCCTGAGCTGCAGAGCGCCCTGAGAGAGGGAGGGGTGAGACCAAGACGGAGTTGTATATTAGGAGACTTGAAATAAATAAGCAAACCGCGTCACAATCTTTTTTCAACTCTCTTCTCTGTCCTCAGAGGAAGAGTGGCAGCAGTGTCGACTCGTTCTACAACCGGCTGCCTTCCTCCACCCCCCCGCCCACCCTGTTTCCCATCAACTCCTTCACAGCTGGCTTCCAGAACATTGTCGATGCTTACGGAGTGGCCAGCTACCGCGAAGTCAACCCAGGTACGTCTGCATGGCACACCAACAAAAAACTCAAAGCCTTCAAAAGAAAAAGGACAGAATCCAGAAAAGTCTCAACCTCACACGTACTTTTAGTTGAGTCTCGTGTCTTGATGCCTTTGCAGCGGTGTACACCATCATCACCTTCCCCTTCCTGTTCGCTGTGATGTTTGGGGATGTGGGTCATGGTCTACTGATGACTCTGGGTGCCCTCTGGATGGTCCTCGAGGAGAAGGACCCCAAACTCAGAAATAACGACAATGAGGTAACATGAGGACAATGAAGCATATTGCATTAACTTATGAAATAACTTTGATCCGTCTAAAAAAAAAAAAAACGTTTTAAAAGAAGCTCTTTTTAATCGAGATCTTGGTTCTAATGTCCTCTCTGTTAAGTTTAATGCTGTTTGATTTTAGTGTCCGTTTGAGATATTGGGAGGACCTCATGTCTTTAACTAATACAGATGGTATTGACCGGGTTTTAACTTTTCTCAAGTTAATAATTAATACAAAGAAGCTATCTGATTTGTTTAAAAATTAAATAAATTCAAAATAAACTCAATATTTAGGTCATAAAGGATAAATGTCTTTACTGTCTGTATGTTTTCAAGTGAAGAACATATCTGATAAGTCTGCAAAAATGATGAGACAACTGTGAAACAAAAGAGCTACAACATGATTTCTTCTCTTGTGTGTTTCAGATCTGGAGGATGATGTTTGGAGGAAGGTACCTGATTCTGCTGATGGGACTCTTCTCCATCTACACAGGGGCCATTTACAACGAGTGCTTCAGCAGGGGCCTCAGCCCCTTCAACTCAGGCTGGCACGTGGGCCCGATGTTCGAGAAGAACATCTGGAAGTGAGGACATTTCACACCTGTTTTGTTTGCTCCCATCTCCACACACTGTTTCCTGTCCATCTAACTTAGTTGTGTTTTCTTTATCTCAGTGCATCAGTCCTGGCAGGGAACCAGTACCTGACGATGGATCCTGTGGTCTATGGGGTTTTTAACACCCCCTACCCATTTGGCATTGACCCGGTATGGCCGTCACACATCAATTCTTCTTCTATAACTTTTCTTTCATGCCGTCAGGTGGTTTGTCCTCATTGTCTCTTGTTTTGGGTCGTTGTCAGGTCTGGGGGATGTCCAACAACAAACTAACTTTCCTTAACTCGTACAAGATGAAGATGTCTGTCATTATCGGTGTCATACACATGACCTTTGGAGTCTGCTTGTCGTTTTTTAACTACTGGTAAGCAATGTTTCCCTTTCTTGGTGTGAGTGTGTGTGGTGTGTGTGTGTGTGGTGTGTGTGTGTGGTGTGTTTACACCTCCATACTTGGATTGTATTAGTATTTGTTCTGACTTGCCTTCACATTTTTTCTGAATTCCCTGGTTTATGTTATCTGCAGGCACTTTGGCAAGAGGAGCAGCATCTTCTTTGTGCTGATCCCAGAGCTGTTCTTCATGCTCTCCCTTTTTGGCTACTTGATCTTCATGGTGGTCTTCAAGTGGATTGCTTACAGTTCCGACCAGTCCAAAATCACTCCCAGTATACTGATCCACTTCATAGACATGTTCCTCTTCACAGACAACCCCGAGAACTCCAAACTCTACGGAGGACAGGTGTGTGCTTGGTTCATCTCCCTAGAAGGAACATATCTGTTTTAACATATTTTATATCAATCTTCCACCAAGCATTTTAAGCATGCTATAGCTTTTATATTGATCAGTGCACTTTTCCTCATTCCTTGAAACCATTGTTTTAATTTTGTTGAATGAAGTCATCTTGAAGAACCAGCTTGAGACCTGAAACCCAACTCCGCACACATTGAGTCTACATTATCTTATGGCAAGGTTATTTATAAGATCCTGGGTACTGGGAGGAATTCACTTTATTTTCCCTGTGTGTGTGTGTGTGTGTGATTTTGCACTTACTGGGTTTTCTTTTTCACCAAGTGAATACAGGGCTGTTTGGCAGATAATTCTCCAAAACCTCAGATGTATCGAAGTTTGCCACAAGCACATGAACATACTGTACCAATAGAATACTTCTTAAAACAACCAATGCTTTAACCGCATTCACAATCAACAATAATACAATTGCTGTTTTCTAATAACCCTGTGGATTTGACAAACAGTACAATGAAATGCTCCTGGTAATGGAGTTGTAATATTGATCATGTGTACTGTCTGCAAACTAATTTTCATAGTGTACTAATATGAACTGAAATCACCTGGAAAGTGAGAAAATAAACTATGGCATTTGTTAGGAAATGTTTTGAAGAACTGAAAGTACACCATTTTCAGAAACACTTGTGCTTTCCTTTTTTTTTTTTAAATAACCTGCTGCGGTGAGCATGTGTGAGCGTAACAGCCGGTCCTGTGACTCTTCATGAACAGATTCTGGTGCAGCAGATCCTGGTGGTGCTGGCTCTGTGTTCTGTGCCGGTCCTCCTGTTCGGGAAGCCCACGTACGAATACATCACATTCAAGAGAAGACGACGCCATCTAGTGAGTCAGAGTTGCACTGAATCTTAACCATTACTCTTGGGTTCGGATGTTTTTCTGATGGATTTCTATTTCTCTGCAGCAGCAGGGGGGAGACAGACGTCCGCTGATGGCCGACGAAGGCTCCATTAACGCTCGTCAGGGGGAGGTGGAGGGAGGAGGAGCTGCTACTGAGGAGGAGGAGGTAAGAGAGAACGCTGCATAACCTGATACCCTGAACATCCAGCCAGAGATGTGCTGCTGTGATTGTGTTGGTGTTGACTCTGTGCTGTCTGCAGGAGTTTGACACTGCAGACGTGTTCATGCATCAGGCCATCCACACCATAGAGTACTGCCTGGGCTGCATCTCCAACACCGCCTCTTACCTCCGACTCTGGGCCCTCAGCTTGGCTCACGCACGTTAGTAGCACCCGTACTGACTCACACAAACACAACGTACACGTTCATGCTCACATGATGCATACGCAGTCAGACTTCCTCTAAACACACTCGCACAACCCTTTTTTTCCAGTTGGTTATTCATACACACATGACGGCTGTCTGACGGAGAGTTATTTGTCTCTCCACAGAGCTGTCGGAGGTGTTGTGGGTCATGGTGATGCGCAACGCCCT
Source organism: Gymnodraco acuticeps (assembly GCF_902827175.1). Classification (NCBI taxonomy): domain Eukaryota; kingdom Metazoa; phylum Chordata; class Actinopteri; order Perciformes; family Bathydraconidae; genus Gymnodraco; species Gymnodraco acuticeps. The sequence goes on along the minus strand of NW_022990699.1, from coordinate 4,189,016 downwards.
GAGGTGGGACGGCTATGTGGGGTCTGCAGTCCTCGTTGTGGTTTTTGCCTTCTTCGCTATGTTGACGGTCTGCATCCTGCTGGTTATGGAGGGACTCTCAGCCTTCCTGCACGCGCTCCGTCTGCACTGGTAAAGATGGAAGGGAAAAGAAGACAAAGGGGAAAATGTGTTTTGACAAATATTAATAACTAGGCTGAATATCTGCACTGAGTAACATCTGGAATTAATGTTTGCTTCAGTTCATGTTCAGGGAGTTAGTCAGTTATGTAATTTATAGACCATTAAAGTCACCAAAGTAAAGCATTGTGCAGTACTTTTACGTAGATGGACAATTGTTCCAAGTTTCCATTAAAAACTTCCCTAAAATAAACCTTCCCTCACTTAAACACAACAAAAGGAAATGATCCAACCAGTAGCTCATTAATGGAGGACATTTAACTAAAAAGTGTATCTTATATCAGAAAACAATTCTCTCACATTACAAAACCTGTTTGTATAGCTTCTAATGCTCCTACACATAAACAGATGAGGGAAGGTTGATTTAGGTTTGTAAAAAAAGTACAACAAAAGAAAAATGTTCATTCTCCAGGATGAATGTGCACATCTTGATTTGTTCTTTGTGTGTAAATGATGGTGGAAAGAATCTAAAGAAATTCACAGGTCAGCAAAACATCCATTTAGGGATCATGAATATCCACATGTTTTTATTATTTCTTAATCAACTCATGCACTTAAAGTGTTGTTCAAAGGGATTGCATTTCCTGCCAGAAGGTCAGAGCAGCACCAAGACAATAATTTATAACTCAGAAATGGTGTTAAGCTTTAGGTGGTAGTAGGCAGGAATATTGATTATTTTAGTGCTTTGTTTATATGCACATTGACTTTGCTTCTCTCTCTGTGACAGGGTGGAGTTTCAGAACAAGTTCTACAGCGGGACGGGCTACAAGCTGAGTCCCTTCTCCTTCTCATCTCTCATCAGTGGATCAGCTGCTATATGACCAGCCAAATCCTTTCTTAGGACTACATCACGGTTACATTTAAATTATGTTTATTATATAGCACTTGGAATACAACTACACACATCAGAATCAATGTGTCCCCTGTCTATGGCCTGTTGGCTCTGAAATGGTTAAATTGAAGTGAACAATGATCAAAAGACTGTTATGATCTCTCTTATTCCCTAGAGTGAATTACAATTGCATTATATGAAATGAAAAAAGATACTTTTGTATCCTCTTGCTAATTTTATTTCCACTATTAGTATTATTATGTACTACTTTTTAATTACTCTTTCAGTAGCTTAAAAAATACTAATCGTTTACTTTTCAATGTATGAATATGTATTGTATGCATCAATTTATAAAAAGGGAAAATAAACCAATTCATGAATCTGTTCTGGAATGCATGATTTTCACGTTGGTTTATTGTGCTTAGAAAAGCCAGCCCTGTGTGAGTGTTCTAATGATGGCAGGGAATCATCTGAATGATTACATGAGCCAAAGATCTGTGTCCCTCATTGCCTTGTCTTCCGAGTACTTCACACATTTGTTGGTACTAAAACGTTTTTCAGGTGCCTTACTAAGAGTATTTGTTTATCCATGAAGTCTTTTGGACAGATCATAACTTCCATCATCATGACACTATTTTGAACAAAACTCTGCCAGGACAGCTCTCCTTTTTATGCCGATTTGCACTGTAAAATTCAAACTGAAATTAAATATGATTTTCTTGTGTAATCTTTTTGTTTCATTAATTGAACAGGTTACCTTTATTGCCTGGTCATGCTTTTTAATGTGTCACATGTTTTACATTCATTTGTGTGTACTAGTCTTGGAGATTTATACGAATCCTTCACCTTTGTGTAAGTATGAAAAGTATTACCACCATTAAAAAAACAACTCTTAATCGTAAAGCCATTACAAATATTACTTAAATACACATATAAAAGTATTATCTGCAAATGATACTGCATGGAATAAAAACATTTGAATATGTATGACAATACACTATTTTATTGATTAATTAACATGTAATGTAACTGGCAGTGTAATGTTGCTGACTTATGGAGCCCATCCTAACTATCCTTTATCCTGTGGGCAGGTTCATCTCTAATGCGGCATACTTGTTTTTGTATGATCACGTCTTTTGTACAATAACATACTTGAATTTATTTTTTCTGTCAGATACATGTGGAGTAAAATGTAAACATAATGAGTTATGCACAATATTAATTTTCTATTTAAGTTGACTTACTTTTAATAAATGCATCTTACTCAAAATGATATTCTATCAGACACTGTTGCAGGAATGACTTTTCCTTCACTTTAATCTCTGGCACAATAATTGCCTTACATTTTCCCTTCAGGAATAATAAAGTACGTAATTTTATATTTCAAATATACATTACACATTTCCAGTAGCCTACAGGATATTACTGTAGATCTAATTAACCGGAAGTGCGTCTCTTTTATTCTGAAAGAAGTCTGACAAGAAGACATGTAGGCGGAACCTTTGAAGCACTCGGGTGTGTTTCCTTCAGTGTTGCTTCTAAAGTAGCACATACTGAACCGGATGTTGTCTGAATGTCAAAGATGGCGCTCCACATGTCAGGGTGATTTTTGTTGTTATTCAATATCTAGAGGCAAGTATTTATATTTTTAAGCCGATGGTGTTTTACTGAAGCTCGGCTCATTGAACACAGTTAAGATGGCTCTGAGCGTGCGGGTGTTGTTAGGTAAACTTCAAGGATGTCGTCCAATATTGGCTGCAAACCAGACAGGTGAGTTGTTGTATGATATGTAATATATAATTGTACGAACAGGAAAGCTACTAACGTCACATGCTGGTGTTGTGTTTATCTGTCGCCTTGGTGTTTTATGTTTATTGTCGGTGTTGCAGCTCGGTGTCTGAGTCAGGCCGCCTCTCAGCCGGAGCCCTGCGCCGAGGAAAATGAGTCCGTGAGCCCGACCTTTGTGAACAGGAACCCCCGCAACCTGGAGCAGATGGCCCTGGCTGTGAAGGACCGGGGCTGGAGTACGGTGTGGCCTCACCGGGAGTTTTACCACAGGTCTGCCTCTATACAATTATGGAGAAAATGTCACAATAGCTTTTAATGGATGGAGCGAGGTGCATCACATGGGACGTACAATCAGGTGTATGATGTGTATCAGTGTCTTATCAAGGTTTGAGCATGGCATGTTGAGAAGAAAAAAACGTCATAAAGCATCTTACAATATTTTACAGATGGTAAGACATGGCTGTTTTCTTTTATGAATTTGCACTACTAAGTGGGGTTACTTGGCCTTTAGTACACAGTTTGTAATATAACAGTATATATTGTTTCTATTACACGGTGTTGCATTTATATTTTTTTACTACTGAAATCATTCTTAGTAGAAATCTAATGTAATAGTGGCTTTGAAGTGTACATTAAGGCCCTTAAATTAAATATATTGACTGTGAATACATATATACTACCAGTATTTATGATCAATATTATATTTTATTGGGACTTTACATATTATATACACATCATCTGCAAATACATGTCAAGTTTTATATTTGTCCAAACAAAAACGCAAATACAGATTTTCAAGATTGAATCCTGCAGATCTGAATTCTCCATATTCCTCCTGTCTCTTCTGTTTTATCATGTTTGTCTCTTTCGTGTATTCAGGTTGGAGTTTATTCGAACCAAAAGCCATGTGACGGCCAGCGTGTTCTCCAGCAGCTCTCCTGTCCCGGTGCTCACCAGTTCCACCAAAGAGTGGGCGCTGAAGAGGGATCTGCACTCCACCAGCTGCGTGGCGGCGTGCCAGGCTGTGGGCGAGGTGCTGGCACACCGCTGCCATCAGGCCGGCATCACCAGGATGGTGTACAGGGCCATTCCCTGGACCTACCGCTCTGACGCTGTGAGTACAAGCAGATAAGCTGCTGTTTGAAAATGTATCTGGATGTCTGTTTTTACCCCTTTAGTCGTCACCAGCTTGGTCATCTCTCCCTGACGTTTGTTTTTCACAGGTTCAGTCTTTCAGGACAGCATTGAAAGAGGGAGGAATCACCCTCAGTGAACCCAGGAGGAAATACATCGACAACTGAGTTCAATAATCATTCATCATGTTTTGTTAAAATGTCCTGTATCCCTTTCTCTTTGCTCTCTCTTGAATGAGGACTGTACGGTTATTAAGATGACAATGAGTGAAGTACGTCTGCTGTCCTGTGCTCTGTCTCTTGTGAATAAAACGTTTCTAAACTGAGTCCTCTAGTGTTAATTTATTCAAGACAAAAAAACATTTGGTTTTAATATAATTGTTTATTTTTTCACTCAGTGATTGTTGTAAACAAGAGTGAGATGCAGACAGTGGAGAACTTCACACAACAGGGCGTGGAGACATTAAGAAAAAGGAATTGATCATTTTATTCATAGTAGAGTGTGTCGCTGGCTCAGGCAGTGGGGAGCGGGTGTTGTGAGATTATAAAGTGCATGTTTTCTTTAAATGTAAGCATGCAGGTTAAATAAAGCTTTAGCTTTGGGTTCACTGGATAAAAACTACCAGCATGAAATTAAAATATTGCGTCTCAGCAGCCAGTGATCGTGAGTCTGAAAACAGTATTTTGAATAATTTAGCTTAATTCATAAAACAGCCTTATAAATACATGAGGAAACCCTGAGCTCGAACATGTTGGTATAAAAACGCATAACATGCACCCAGGTCATCAGCAATTCTGTGTGGATACATATATATATATACGGTCTACTATGCTTTATGCATACATGCAAAAAGCTTTGGGAAGTCACATTAAACTGTAATCAGAGAAACAGTACAAGAGTCATACAATACGCAGCCATCACCTCGGAGTAAAGACATACAAATCACCAGTCAGAGTCGTAATCATTCTCAGGTTGAAGGCACTCATACAGCTCTGGTGTTTAAATAGAAAGAATAAAATAAAAGGAGTGAAATTGGTTCCTAACATTACTTTCAATATATTCATTGGCACATTAGAATAGGTGGTTTGGCTTGTGCCATAAAACTGGCCCTGACTTGGTCCATGATGCACAGCTTCGATAACATGAACTCCTCCCATCTGTCAACAATGAGCGTCACATGGAAAATACTTCTGATGGGAGAACTATTAAAACATCGACCTTGGACTGGCAGCATACATCCTCATATTCACAGAGAAAGAGAAAAGCAGAAACGTTTTTGCATAGATTCTGTGGAGGGGTGGTGTGAGAGCGGAAGAAGGAAGGAAAGGGCTCGGAGACGTTCTAAAAACACTGAAAAATCCCATAATATTATTACAACAAAGTACACTAATAATGCCTTCAGCCATCCTGGCTTTCAGTGGTATATTACAGTATAATCCTAATATCAAAAGTGAACCGTCATCAGTTATAATAATTTGGAACAAAGATATGAACCCTCCCCCAGCCATCTTCTTCCTCCCCTCTGCCTCCTTCATGGGTCCCGCTCCCTCCTCTACCTCCATGCCCCTCTACCTCCATGCCCCTCTGTCTTCAGGGTTTGTTTTCACTCGCGCCAGGCAGGCTTCGTGGCTCAGGTGAAACGTCCGTGCAGGCTCTCTGGTGAGTCAGACGCTTTTGGCTACTCCTTCGCTGCCGTGGAGACCGCAACGGACTGCCGAGGAGCTTTGGAAGGAACAAAGAAATAGAAATGAAGCTTTCAGAGAGAGACCGGCTAAAAGTTGGAAGCATTGGCCCTGAACTAACATTCAGAAAGAACAACAGTGCATAGAGCTAAGGCATAATACTGGTGGTAAATACTCACAACCCAAAAGATTATGCTTATAGGAATACCCCAGCAAAATCTTAAACAATTTTCTGTATTTGTGTTTATGTAAACCATTTCTGTGTATAGCTGGACATATTTATTTCACTAAATTCCATGTCAAACATCTAATTTCGCTGTAAAATTCTCAGTACACCAACAAATACTCAGTACACAGGAGCAAAACATTTGCCATGACATTATTTTATACAAGCTATATATTTATTTATTGAGTTGCCAGAAATAAGGATTTATCATGATATATCGTTAACGAGATATTGCATGACCTATATCAAGATATAATGTTTAAGTATCGTATGTTTAGCCCCATTTTCTACCTTAAGGAGAAGGAAGATAAGAACAACTCTTTTAATAATAAAAGGCCATCTGTTGGATTTAGAAAACATTTAAAAATAACTATGTTTCAAAAACATCCCAAACATCTATCCAGTTCATTTCAACACCAATCTCCTCTATATTTCTTGAACAAACGCCACCATATGTTTGTACAGCTAAACTACAAAGAGCATTAAAGAGAGAATTGCACTCTGCTTCGTTCACCTGCTCTCGTCCTTTGTCTTCATCACTGATGGACTGCATGAGAGAGAAGAGGTTCATCCTGCCGCTGCGATTCACACTCGGAGCCACCTTCAGACGAGAGAGAGAGAGAGAGAGAGAGAGAGAACATCAAAAGAGGTGCATGAAGGGATAAACTGTGTGTGTGCCTGTGTATGTCTGTGCCTGTGTGTGTGTGTGTGTGTGTGTGTGTGTGTGTGTGTGTGTGTGTGTGCTCACCTTGTCTGGTTCGTTCACTGTAATAGAGCAGGTTTGTGTCGGCTCGGGCCCCTGGTTGGTCTCCGACTGGGGGGGGGGGCTCTTCGAACAACTGGGTGTGTTAGAGAAAATAAAAAAACTGAAGATGAAGAGGGTGCAGGATCTAAAATGTCAAATAACATATCATTGATGCAACTACTTACGTCCGTCTCTTCCTTCGCTTCATCTTTTTCATCCAGGCTACAATCATCCTTTTCATCTGGACTCTCTTCATCCGTCAGGTCATAATCGCCAAATCCCTCAGAATCCTCGTCGTCCTCCTCTTCTGGCTTTCCTGCCTCCCGTCTCTCCTCCTTGCGGACTGACTTCTGTCTGTGGTCTCTCGACTTCCTCCTCCAGAGTGTGCTGTGGCGCTGCTGGCTACAATATTGAAGGAAGACACAACACACTCAGATGAGCACAAAGCAAATCTTAAAACCCACAGCCATAGATCTTCATACGGCATCCCGCCTAACAGCATGGCTGACCTGGCGTTGAGGATGCCGTTGTAGGTCTGTAGCTGCCTCGTGAAGCCTTCGTTGGGCTTGGCGATGGACCTTCGATCCCTGACGTAGTCCAACGCCATCTCCAGCGACCAGTGATGCTCCTTCATGGCGTAGGCCATCACCGTGGAGGAAGAGCGAGAAACGCCCATCTTACAGTGCACCAACACGGCCTGTCCACTGTCCCTGTGACACGGAGATCAGGAGAAAGTCACTTAGTGGTTTAGGGGCTTTGCTTGACTTATAATATATATAGAAATGAACTCAAATGTGCATTTAAGTCACAGTGCAACACATATAAACAGCTAAATTGACGCTGACATAAAGCTAGTAACAAAATGAACACGTTTAAGGAAATGCAATCATTCATCATCCACTTGTAGAGAGTTAGACGAGAAGCAGGGCCGTTTCTAGCCTTTTGGGGGCCCTATGCAAGATGCTGTTTGGGGGCCCTAGTTTTTTTAACTACAATGGGGGGATTCCGAAGCCTTTAAGATGATCTGTGGAGAAGCATCAATCTGTTACACTTAAAGAGGAAAACAGGCTAATTTCACAAAAACCCAGCAATTGAAACTTACAAAAAATGATATTAAAAAAGGTAAACAATAAGGCTCCTCTATTTCATAAATGCAAGAGATGCAGCATTTTCTCAATGTTAAATTTACATTTTTCCTCTTCCTCAGACGTCACTCATTGGGTGACAGCCCAACGATGATTTGGACTTTATTACCCCAAAAACACAAGCCACAGCTTTGCTATCATTGCAGTTTAGTTGTGTTTATATCCTACATTGGATTTTTAAGCATATAATGCAGGGGTGGCCAACCAGTCAGAGGTTACGAGCCACATTTTTTCTATGTTACTGCAAAGAGCCAAATCAAACACACTGATAACGCTTGTTTCAGTTTTTTGTTTTCTGGAGACAAGATTTCAACCACGTCACTGATGCATTTTTGTGGCATTGGGATATATTTTTTAAATCCTCTGGAGCAGAGAGGAGCTGTGGATTATTGTTATTGATTAATGCATCAGTGTTTCTTAGGGTCAAAAACACTAAACTCACAACTTGAAATGAAAGCGTTTAGTTTATTTAATAAAAGAGCACATGTTCAATGTGAAAAGTGACAGTAGTTATAGATTATTTGCAATTTGATGCTATATAATATATTTAAAAAAAAAAAATTATATATATTTTTTAAACACCTTGAATTTCGGGGGTGCGCGGGGCTCCGTTGGCGGGGTTCAGCGCCCCTCCAAGACAATGGTAGGGGAAACACTGGATAATGTTTAATCAACGATAGGTTTTCCCCCCCTCAAAGGTGATTGGTTCACTGCATCGCAGGTATTATTGTGATTGGCTCTTGGGCCACATCAAAATTAGACGCGCTGTCATCCTCTCATACTGACACCTGACACCACACATACACACGTAGGGAGAGCCGGGACGAAAGTAACACGGGACGAAAGTAACGGAGCGATTTTATCCGAGCCCAAACTACTTTGACCGGCCAAATTACGTCAGAATTATTAGCATTCGATACTTAACAGACCTACTAAATATTAGGTTTAACTCTGAGGAGTAGTGTTGTCACGGTACCAACATTTTGGTTTCGATACCAAGTCAAGAATTGCGATTCCGATTCTTTTTCGATACTTTTCTTAAAAAAAGGGAAACAGTCTTAAATGTAATTATTGTGCTTTATTTCACACCAGAACCATAACACAAACTTTTAAACAATGAGAACAATAAATAAAATAAATGACAAGAATTCGTATTAAATAAAATTAATACATGTCTTACAGACAGGCCGAGGCGCAGCGGCAGTTGCACTCCCACTTGCAGCCATGCTTCTCATTTTCTCACATGCTCTGGCAGCTAGCGCGTGCACGAGAGAGGGGAGGGAGTTAGAGCGTGCTTGAGAGGGGAGGGACTTAGAACGTGCTTGAGAGGGGCAGGACTGCAGGCACGGCAGCAGTGCAGGGAGTGGAAGTATAGCGCTGAACACACACGGCTCTTATTAAACAGCGCTTTCTCACCGGAGTACTTTTCTCCGTCATTCTTAAAGTACCGATACTAATGAAACGGAGGAATCGTAACGTTTTTAACAGCAGGGTATTGCGGTACCTTTCAAGTATCGGTACACCGTGCAACACTAGTCAGGAGTCAGTGTCTCTCCCCCAAACTCACACATATAAAATTCGATATGAACTGAAGAGCCGCATGAAACTAGGCAAAGAGCCGCGGGTTGGCCACCCCTGATATAATGCTTCACCGAACACAGCAGGGGGCTTGGCTGTCTACAAATAAAGACGGCTAATTTTAATTCTCCCCAAATATATTGAGGCTGAACCTGAACTTTCAGCTTGGGGGCCCCCTAGTGGCGCGGGGGCTCTATGCATCTGCATAGTCCGCCTATAGGAAGAAACGGCCCTGACGAGAAGACTAAAGTGGTATTAGTCTGCTCCCCTAACTCTGTCAAAGGGAATTTGCGGTGGTCTGTGTAAAAATACAGGAGGTCTTCATCTCTGGATTTAGCATGTCAAACCTTTCCCCTCATGATAAGGCTTCATGCCAATCGGAGCAGTCACAGGTATATGAAACATGTTATAATAATATGGTTTTCATGTTTGGTAACTGGACACACTCTAAATATGTTATAGAGTTAAGGACACACATGTGATTGTGCTTTCTACAACTGTTCTCTGCTAAATACTGCACAATGCTTTTTAGTTTGCATGTACGGTGTGTTGTGATGCGTTTGGGGTTGCAGGACTACCTGGCCGTGTTGATGAAATTGAACGTGTCGGTCCAGTGAGGCAGCAGGTCGCTGGCCTCCACATCGTACACTCGGATGTTCATGTAAGTGAAGGACTCTGGGAAAAAGTTGTCAATCTCCCTGGTCACATTCAGAATATATCCCACACTGAAAGACAAAAAGGCACAAAGTTAGAGCCACAGAGGTGATGACTCAGCTAAACACAATGGCACAATTTAAGTATACACATGAGGTTCATGAGACAATGGGAACCTCAAATACAAAACAGATCTATAAATAATGCTGGAAACACTGACTTGTTTTTCTGCAGCTCCTCAAAGTTAGCTGCGTTCCACTCAGAGCCCTGAAACCAGAAGCAGAAGGGTGAGTCGAGTGCACGAAAAGGAAAGGGCCGACACATCGTCTTCCCTATCGCTTTCGACACAGCCGTCGCAAAAAGGGGAAGTTACGGTCACATGACAGAATCCTGGTGAAAGCACATCTCAGTCTATTAACTCTAGCATAAGAAAGGCCTCTTGCTATGAGGGTATACTAAAGCCTATGGATGGTCTTTGGATGTCAGCAATCACTCACCAGGTAAAGGAAGTCAAATATTTTGGAGGGATTATCCATCTGAGCCATGGTGACCAGGATCTCATTGTCTATGTACTCCTTGAAGGGTTTCATGTCGAAGCCTATCCTGGTCTCCAGAGCGGAGTGCACCTGCACCAGTAAAGGAGAGATCACAGTATGCATGCTTTAGGGCTTTACCAAATGTTGAAGTTTGAATGTCTGCCGTCATGTCATCACACCAAACAATGTTTTTATAAATGTTGTGAATTTTGGAAATGTTGATCGGTCTACAAATGTCCCTATCTTTCAGTTTTCTGCCCTAGCTGGCTGAAGATTCGGCATGGTGGTCAAGATTTGCAAGTTAGTGTGTGTGCGAAAATGCAATTGTTCCAATAGATTTGAAGCACTGGAGTTATTGTGAAACAGGTTGGAAATATCTATGAGGCAACGCTAGATGTAATTCTACAAATTGGGTCAAACTAATAATATGAGTGCAGCCTAATTATAACCAGCAACTGTGCAGAAATACAGCGTTTAAACAGAATAAATAGACATGCAAAACATATATGAACTTAATTAAATTATATTTAACCCTGGTAGTTATCTGACTTTCTTTAACTTCCTCCTGATATCTGCTCGCACTTCTTACCATTTTAGACGTGAGGTTGTCCAGGTCTTCAGTACTCAGGATGTCTCTCAGCTGCTCTTTGATCAGCGTCTCGTCGGACAATCTGTTTGCCGAGCTTACCATGCAAGAAAAAAGGAAACTTAAGTAAAACCTGACGTGTATACAAACGGTGAGAAGAAACTAGGACTTTTTATTTACACATTCACATCAGAGGTGGATTGGAGCTGGATACATGTACTCAGTTTAGCGGTGTTTTCCTCACCTCTGTCCGTCACTGCGCACTGACTCCAGGTCGTTCATGGCCTCCCACTCGTTGAGGCAGAAGCGGTCCGACTCAGTGTGCTGGTGGTAGTGCTCGGCCCACTCCAGACCGTTTCCTGGGATCACCGCTGCACTGACGGCGCGCTCAGTGCAGCCGTGCAGCGCCTGCAGGACAGACCTGACAGGTGGGGGGGACGGGGGACGGGCCAGAAGATGATTAAAAAAAACTCAGGTAGGGTTTAAATGCAAGATCTACAGCAAGTAGCCATGTCGTTTTTAGTGAGGTGCTTTAAGAAGTGATGCAACGGTAATGTCATGAATGCATTACCACATGGTCTGCATGGAAACAGGCTTAAAGATTCTGGTCTCTTCAGCAGCGGTGACGCTGAAACCACTGAGGAGAAAAGACAGAAGCATGAGTTACAATAATGAAGATAACAATTGTTGAGAAATGAGGAAGTAATGCTGATAAGAAGCGCTGTCGTACTACGAGATAGAGAGGGTTTATTCAGTGTAAATTAGTGACGATTCTTATCAAGAATGTAGAGAATAAATATGTGAGGGGGGGAGGGGGGGATTAGCACAGGGGGAGCATCGGACATGGCAGCCAATCAGAGCATCTTTTTCCACACTTAGTTTAAACACATGAGTTGACACCTGAGCTGCTAACTCAGTTTCACAGTACACACTCCTCTGAGCATCGCCACGTAAGGAGAACACTGTAATGTGAGGCCTAAAGAAAACAGCCTCAACAATCTTAAGAGAGACAAACTTTCAACCACACAGAAACAACAATAGTTCACTTTCATGGTTCATTGCAGAAGCACATGATCTCCATGCTTATGTAAGGGTCTAAATGAGTCATAGGAGTAGTTGTAATTCATAGGGAATGATTCTGTTCCATAAATAGAGAACATTACTCCTTCACATCATCACTGGCCAGCATCCCAGACATCAGGCTGCACCGTCTGTGCTGCAGCCTCACACACTCCCCCTGTGTTCAAATGTATTCCTCATTCCCAGTTTGTAAAGGCTTCTCACCCGTCTCCATCCAGATACACCTGTGTGTCGCTCCATATGGGCAGGACCAGGCCGATGGTGCACTGGTCGCTGCGACGAGGCAGGGAGGAAGCAGAAACACAAGAAAGAGCGGAGGTTTCACTTTTTAGAGCCAAACCAGAAATGATTAACCAAATGGAAAGCTTATCGTTGTGACACAGTACACTCGCATCTTGGTTACACACACCTGTCTGAGTTGGGGAAATCCATGCCCAGCAGGATGCTCTCTTGTTTGTTGCCGACGGTGCAGACGACGATCAGATATCTGACTCTGACCGAGCTGATGGACTCCAACTGCACCGCCTGCGTGAGAGAGGGTCAATTATGAGTGCGACAGAAACGGAAGTCAAGAAGACAAGTACAATTATTGAACTTTACATTCACATATTGCTGTTCCCTTTGTAGTCTGGTGTAAAACGTAATTCAACCCAACAAACCACAGCGCTAAATATCCTGTGCAGCATATTTATCTTGGCCTTCCCAGGAACACCAGGGAAGTAAATGTTGTGTTTACAGAGAAACTCAGATCCTCGTTATGTTCCACTTAACAGCAGGACTGACATGTTGTAACCTAGCAACTCCAAATGCTACATATTTCCTATTAGCTGTTTCACACATTCTGTTTTAGATGTACTCTCTTTCATAGCAAATTCTGCATGGTAATACATCTGAAAGAACGGTGGTGTTTTACTCCTTCAGGGAAACTCTTAAACCCATGACTAAAAGAGATGTCCATGGAAAATAACTAAATGTTCAGCGTGATGGATTATCTAATATCTGAATTAGAATGTTTCCTGCAGCACATTTTCATATCTTAAGGGTGAACTTAATCCAGCAGCTTTCTGCAAAACATACCGGCTACTAAATATTAGTGTAAGCGTCTTTGAGCATTATGAAAAGCCCTATACAAATTAAATGTATTATTATTATTATGATGCTTTTGAAAGCACCAGTTTAGCGCTGTGTTGCAGTAACGGACTGAAACCTATCACTGAAACACACAAAGCTACAGTATAGAATTCACTTTATACGTTCACATGAAATGTAATATTCTGTTAAAGTCCCCACAGATTAGGACTGTCTACCTGCTGTGCCCCAGCTGTTGAACAGTATCCTCCTTAATCCGAGCAATTAAGCACAGATCACTCTGCTTTCCAATTCTACTGATTGTATTTGCAGCATGCCGGTAAACCTGAGGTCTCACCAGCTTCATGGTGTCTTCCGGTCGGAGCTGTTCCACCATGGCATGAAGCTGTTTGTGCCGTTTGTCTGACGCTCGATCGCCTTCCTTACCAGGAGAAGGTGGAGGGGAAGAAGTTTCCTCATCGATGCCCACCCTCTCACCCTCTTCCAGCAGGAGGACCGCCCCCTTCACCAGGGCGAAGCTCTCCCTACAGAGGGGCAGAGGACAGTTTGTTAAACGCCGCTGTTATCCAGACACTGGGAATCATTTTTGCTAGGAGTTTAAACAGATGACAATTCAAAGACAACAAAAGTACACATTTACCTTTTCTGAAGCGTTGCTCTCCTCTGAAGGGTTTCATTCTTAAAAATAAAATAAATAAAATCACAGAAAGCCTCATCAGGGAGAATAGGACAACATGTTTATCCTCTGTTGTGTATGATGGCATGTAGGGGCAAATATACCAATGAAAAACCCTTACGTAATAAAAGTTTGTCAAATGATGAGAAAATTACTTTATTTGTATTATCAGCAATTGGTTAATTTGTGACTTTAATCTCAGAGATTATTGTAGTTTTCTCCTAAATGTGTGAATATTTCCGTATAATTTACCGCTTTAAAATTCAGCTTTAAGTGTTTTTTTTCTTGTAAAAGTAAAACAATTTTTTCTTTTTAAAAATTAAAAATTAAATAAAACTTTTTTATTCATAGGGATGGAATTCCATCCCTATGAATAAAAAAAGTTTGTAACCTACAAAGGCCCTAATAAGCCGAAATAATTGTGTTAATGTGTGATTCTGATTTCTCAAGTAATAATTTAATTACATTCTAAATATTCCAGCTCTCTGTCACATTTCTGTTGTGTAATCCTTTGCTGGAGTTGGATTTCATATTCGTCAATATGAGTTATTTGTAATGCTCCCAAACAGCACATTTCCGACTTGTTACTGACACCGCCACAACTGATCTGGGAACATTGGAGGCAGTGTGAGTGATGTCTTTCCTGTTGAGAAGTGCGCACACAAAAGGGCTGGCAAAAAATGTCCAGTCATTTCTCGGGTGAAATGTGGTGCGACACAGATAAGGTGCAGTGAAGGACTGAAGTGAGTGAACAGACACAAGAGTGGTATGTTAGCACAAGGGGGTGGGGGGGGGGGGGGGGGGGGTTTTAAAACCACTATGTTTGCAGTGAAATAGGAAATGAAGGAGAAGCACAATGCAAAAGAGAGAACCAATAAGAGAGAGAGAGAGAAGTAGCAGCAGTACGGAGGGTTTACGGAGAAAGAAACTTGAGACAGTAACATTACCTGTTACGCAACTGACAAGTCCAGACAGAGTCAAGAAAACAAAAATAAGAGGAGCAATGGGCAGGAGCCAGGAGAGGAACGATGGGGGTTTGAAGAAGAAGAAAAGGAGAGAACACAAGTTAAGATAGTAGAGTGATTAGATACTGTGACAAAATATGCAAAGAAATGAAGCGTGGACCCAGAGTCAGGACGTTTCAGTTGGAAAAGAGCAGAAGAAAAGCCTAGGATGTGACGGTAAACCATCTTCATGATAGAGGGACAGAATGAGGAGATACAGGTAGAGACAGCTGATGATAATACGTGTGCATTAATCACTGTTTGCAGGAGCATAAGGACAAACAGAAGCTGATCACATTGCTGCAATGAATGAAAACGTAATCAGTTCAAAGATATATCTGTGGTACGTTTGCCCTGTAGGCCTATCCTGAGAGCGAGTACAAAACTAAAACAGCCTCGTTTATGCTTCGTGGTTCTAAACCATTCTATCTAAAAAGCAAAAAGGTCATTCTTTCATATCTCAGGGAGCAAACTTGCACGTGCACAACGTGGTGTGGAGATGGCTGAACTCACTGGAGCGGAGGAGATGGACGGGAGCCGACGCAGAGTCAACAGAGCCATGGCACAGTCTTCTCTCCTTTCAACCTGCGGTGGCTTGCAGGCTCAGACAGGCTCTGCAGGTTCCTCGGCCAAAAGTGTGCAGTGGGCAGTGGGCGTGGCGAAGGTGGTATTTGATCCTGAAATAACATGTGGATATTTGATCGGCTTCATACCAGAGACTCCTCAAGAAGAATTGAAGGATTTTAGTTGTCTGCTTCAGGAACTCCTGAGAAATAGATGAATTGGGGTTTCCAATTTGTACTACTGCATTTTGAAATCTCTATGGAATTGTTCTCGGGGCAAACATTTTATAAAATCTGTCAAATTGTTGTTGATATATTTTGTCTTTAATAGTTCTACTGTTTTTTTATATACTTATTATATTTTAGGGGGGAAAAAGGTAGTCCCATGTGCCCAAAAACTCAATATAGTATAGAAAAATGGCGGCATCTCAGAAACCACAAAGAGAACATTAAAGTTTCTATGAAGTCATAACAGATTGAATATCAGGGATATGGTTATATTTGTCAAGTGCAATAACTATTTTACATGGAAGACAATTCATAGACACACTGTTAGTGTTTGACTATCACAAATGTAATTGATTTTTTATGTGATCTAAAAACTTCAAAACGTTATACCAACCAGAACAAGTGTTTCATTTGTATTCTAAATATAGCCATTGCCACACCAGTAGAGGTAGGGTTAGGCGATGTGAGAATAAAGCATGGGATAATCTTAGAGGTTGTGTCTCATCTCTGTTTGTATGAAGCCAACATTACTCAATGACATTACTGGATTTGCAGCATTTTTGCATCAACAAGATGTGTTTTATATTTGATAATTCAACTCCAAAGACCAACACTATTATCTGGTTATTTAACCAATAAATAGGGTAACTCAAGTTTAAAGACAATGATGATACTGTGATATAACAAGTCACGTCACTTTCCCTTTCCAGGGTTGAAACTGCATTCATTAGAGCCTAATCATGTGATTGTTTGTCAGGATAGACAGAGAGAGACTATAATTACAGTACATTAACAATTATTAAGATACAATTACATAGATATCCGTCTTGTGCTTGTTAGGATATGATGATTCGTCTTGATAACATTAAAGGCGTGTCTGAGGTCATTATGCACATTCAAATAAAAACATATAAATCTGAAGTTTTAAAAAAAGTTAATAATTTATATCTGCCTATTAAGGTGTGTGCGTGTGTGTCGTGCGTGTGTGTACTGCGGACTATGGATATGCCAGTGCGGTGACGCCTGCAGTAATGACAGTAAATATGTGATATGGCTCGTTGCATACCGATAATAGACTCATGATGATATCGCGACATTGTTAGTAATCTTATATCGTTTTGATACTGACTGACGAACTGAGAATAGACATGCAACCAACCATTAACAACAAGCCGAGTAACGATAGCCTGTTACAACCAGCCCAAGCTATCACTCAGCTGACGATAATGATAGCCTTTGCTAACATTAAGATATACAAATACACGAAGAAAGACAATGTATTTCCTCACCTTTTACAGACTTGGCCCCCACTTTGATTTCCTGCTTTGAAGGCTAATTGTTTGTTCCTCAAGTACTGAGTGTCTCTTATTCCGCAGACTTCACCATTTACAGACACAGCTCACGAGAGGAATGACCACTGCGCTGAAGCAGCCGAGCACGAGCAGAAGAAGGAGCAGGGGGGGGGGCAATGACGTCATACGCAGAGGCATATCCAGAGGCACGTCGTTTTATTTTCTCCTTGTAAAGGCACAGGTACACTCACTTTCCTTTTGGATTCTAATGAAATATTGAATGTTGTTTAAACTAATCAATCATGATATAAAGAATGAGGGTATGAATGTAAGTATGCATTTTGGACATTTTAAATATAAAATGGAATTCATTGTAAATGTATTTAAACTCATACAATAAACAATATTTATTTAATTTGACTGTACAATATTTAACTTTACATTCTTGTCTACATCTATGTATATAGATACATAGATAGATAGATAGAATCTTTATTCATCCCAAATATGAAAATTATTTTTGTTCCAGCAGCAGTGTTAAGCATTGCATGAGGTACATTTTTTTTAAAGATACAATAACATACATATAACACAATTCAAATCAACATTAGTCAGCCACCAATTGTGCAAGTTCTCCCACTTAAAAAGATGAGAGGCCTGTAATTTCCATCCTAGGTACACTTCAACTATGAGAGACAGAATGGGGGGAAAGAATCCAGGAAATCACATTGTAGGATTTTTAATGAATTAATTGGTAAATTCCTCGGTAAAATAAGTATTTGGTCACCTACAAACAAACAAGATTTCTGGCTCTCACAGACCTGTAACTTCTTCTTTAAGAGCCTCCTCTGTCCTCCACTTGTTAACTGTATTAATGGCACTTGTTTGAACTCGTTATCAGTATAAAAGACACCTGTCCACAACCTCAAACAGTCACACTCCAAACTCCACTATGGCCAAGACCAAAGAGCTGTCAAAGGACACCAGAAACACAATTGTAGACCTGCACCAGGCTGGAAAGACTGAATCTGCAATAGGTAAGCAGCTTGGTGTGAAGAAATCAACTGTGGGAGCAATTATTAGAAAATGGAAGACATACAAGACCACTGATAATCTCCCTCGATCTGGAGCTCCACGCAAGATCTCACCCGTGGGGTCAAAATGATCACAAGAACAGTGAGCAAAAATCCCAGAACCACACGGGGGGACCTAGTCAATGACCTGCAGAGAGCTGGGACCAAAGTAACAAAGGCTACCATCAGTAACACACTACACCGCCAGGGACTCAAATCCTGCAGTGCCAGATGTGTCCCCCTGCTTAAGCCAGTACATGTCCAGGCCCGCCTGAAGTTTGCTAGAGAGCATTTAGATGATCCAGAAGAGGATTGGGAGAATGTCATATGGTCAGATGAAACCAAAATAGAACTTTTTGGTAAAAACTCAACTAGACGTGTTTGGAGGAGAAAGAATGCTGAGTAGCATCCAAAGAACACCATACCTACTGTGAAACATGGGGGTGGAAACATCATGCTTTGGGGCTGTTTTTCTGCAAAGGGACCAGGACGACTGATCCGTGTAAAGGAAAGAATGAATGGGGCCATGTATCTTGTGATTTATTGACTTGAACAGATCATTTTACAACTGACATCCTTACCAACAAAACAACAAACAAGACGTGTTTTTTCATTCTGTCTCATTCTAAATTTGACATGTCATTAGTGTAAAAAGACCAATAATATACGTCTATCAGAGACAACCTTTATATACAGTCGGTGCAAGGCTGTAACTATGGAGTCAACATTGGGGGGGACCAACAAAAAAAAAGGTCATAGAATAGCAATTTAATTTTAAAAAATGTAATCATTTAGGCTATATATCGGGGGGGGGACATTTTGAGCGTATCTGGTAAATTCGGCCTAGCGTCGGAGACAAGCCACCTCTTTCTAATTTCATTTTCCATGGTCTTGTCCGTCAAATACTTGAAGAAGCTATTGTCCACCTCATGCAGGAAGTGTGGCAGCAAACTACGTGGCAACTGCCGCAGTCTGTGTTCAAAGGTTTTTGAGTAGGCCGCGATGTAGTCATTATGTTCACCGTTCGACGTTAAATGTTCCAGGGTCTTGCCAATCTTGCGCATCAACGTTTCTGACGCCTCACTGGTGGACTCATCCAGCATCTTCCTGCTACGCTTCACCCGAGGCCTTGGAGTGCTTGAGTGACTGAATGTGCTTGGCCCCTCTCCGAGCGGTGCTAGTGTGGACTCTGTTCCACAGATGGGGGATTCTGCCAGGGGAGTGCAGGGCCTTGACTCAGCATCAAAGAGGAAGGGCTCCTCAGGGGTGCTGGTCCAGGTTTCACTGCTGGTGCCATCGGAGGGTGGTTCTGCAGCCACCAGAAGTTCCTTAATTTGAATAAATTCACAATTAGTTGGATTTAATACCAAGGATTCTTTAAACTGTTTACTAAGCATTCATAACAAAACAATTCCCAGAAATGTGTGTGCCATTTGTTCGGGGTGTGGTCAAGTGTGAGAGGCACATTGTAAACAAATTGTGATGGCTCTATTCAGATGCTAAAAACACACTTCTAGACAGATTGTGGAAGATAATGGAAGAATGAAGCCACCATCACGTGTGAAATGCTACATGCGAATAGAGGGGCAGAAACCGTCTTGCAAATTTACATTTCAATCTTGAACAAGGAACAGTGGTAGACAGTAACAAAGTACATTTACTTAAGTACTGTACTGCTCCTTTCCCATTCAGGCAAATAGTGTACTTTATACTGCGCTACATTTATTTGATAACTTTAGTAACTTTGAAGATTCAGAACAATACAAAATATAATCAAGAAATATTTTATCATGTATTATTATAGGTTAAGATAAACACGTTATTGATCCCATGGTGAATTTCATAAGCTACCCAGTAGTATATAATGCAATTTAAATCAGCTCCTCCTTTACCAGCTGCAACATTAAGGTGATGAGCACATTAATCCATCAATAATTATATAATACAATAATATATATATTATTCTGTTATTGTTATATTTACCACTGTAAATGAATGAAATAATGTTTCTAAATGAAAGAATCAAGAAACACTTATTTGTACTCAACAAATACAATTGTTACCGTGATGGTGAGGTTCGAAGTACTCTCCTTTCTTCTTGTGTAGGGCTCTAGAAACTGCAGCCTGGTCAGGATCCACTGCTGTCTGCCAGTCTTTGGTGCTCCAGAACTACACGAAGGGGAAAGTTTCCTGTACCGGGTGTACTGGGTTCGCAGAGAATCCCACTTCTTCTTTAGCTCTTTCTCTGAAGCACACAAATAAACAATTTAAGCATTGTGGCTAGTTAGCATGTTGTCCAATTCATATCTCTATATGCAGTGCCAAACAAGTAGCAACAGCTAGCAAAAAACAACAACAAAACACAAGGTTGAAATAACAAATTATATTTCACGTTAACGTCACTGTACGCTGGCGAACAATAACAAACCAACAGTTTCTGCTAAAGAGCTCAATTGATGAAAAAAAGAGAGAATCTTACCTGGTAAAACAAGTTGAGTTTCAATTTCTCGCCAGAGTCCGGTTTTCACTATTCGGTTCACGTACAGTTTCTCTGTAATGTCGTACAGAGCTGGCCTCTCCTGAATCAAGCTGATGAGTTGGTCTTCGATTTCTTCATTCCAGATCGCCATGACGTAAAAATAAATTATTGCGTCCAGGTGAGATGAAAATGAAAAATAATAGCGGTCTGTGACTGTGTGTGCCTTCTTAATCGTTTTTTTGCGTACCTCACTTCCGTTTCGATTCTCATGCACTGATTCGCTAAGCTGAACAGCCAATCAGAGTGATTTCTTTTGCCGACTGTCTCTGCTGCTCTGCTCCTCTCCCATGTTGACGATGTTGAATTGTTGCCACTCACGCATGCGCAGTGCGTACGTGCTACTTGGCCGTCGGCTGAAGTCTTTGCGGTGTGTTCAGCGCCATATAGAGAGATTATTATTCTATTATACGGCTCTGGGTGTGTTGTTCCAGTGCGACTTTTTGGCGAGGACGCAGGAGACGTGAGGTGACACAACAGTCGGGTCCGTGTTCTTTGGTGTCAGTTTGGTGTGTCCCGGTCCCGACCTTTACATCCATGCAATAAACAGACCCAACTCCAC
This sequence comes from Gymnodraco acuticeps, assembly GCF_902827175.1. Classification (NCBI taxonomy): domain Eukaryota; kingdom Metazoa; phylum Chordata; class Actinopteri; order Perciformes; family Bathydraconidae; genus Gymnodraco; species Gymnodraco acuticeps. Next base: position 4,167,830 of record NW_022990699.1, on the reverse strand, counting down.
GCAGGCGCAGTACCATGAAACCGAGTACTTCCTGATGTCTGCAGGAGCGTGGTAGTGTAGTTTTCTCTCGGTGGAGCAAACGTTCAATCCTCCCCATAAAGTTAGAGAGCCTCCAGTCGGAAGGACTTCAGTTCATGTTGATGCAGACTGCGGCCGGTAAACTCATGAAGGTGTTCCTGACCAGACGCATCCCTCCGGAGGGGATGAAGATCCTGTCCGCGGCTGGAGTGTAGGCATTATTTAAGTATAAAACTGACTGATATTTGACATTGCCATAGCAGATTGTATTGACTACCAGCAGGCTGTGTGGCTTACTGTTTTTCCTCCATATGTTTAGACAGTGGTTTTGCTTCGAATCATGTTATACACTTCTGTAGCCAATAGTAAACATGAGATGTATCGTGACCTCTCCTAGGGTCACACAACTCCAACGATACAGTGTGTTGCTTATATAACTAATTCAGACTGTATGCCTTGTCACATGACTTTTCATGCCTTTTCTCCTTTTTTTTGTCTCAGCTGTGAGGTGTCCCAGTGGGACTCAGATGAACCCGTGCAGAGGGCAGATCTGCTTAAAGGTGTGCAGGGAGCTCATGGTCTGCTGTGTCTGCTGTCAGACAAGATCGATGCCGAGGTTCTGGATGCTGCAGGTACTCTATCATCCTGTACTCATTGTAGTGTTGTCATTTGGTATGTGTATCTTGCTTTATTATAGACAACTCAGGAGACAGCGAGTATCGTTAACTGTGATTTATTCCCGCTCTGTACTACCTCATAACTGGTGTCGCACATATAACATTCCGGGTATCCATAACTCCGGATCAAATAGTATGTCACAACATTACACTCATCATCTGTGTTTATGTAAAACTAGGACATTGTACTGATCCATCAATCAAACATATTTACTTTTTTTTAGCAGGATATGATTAGCTTTTACATTCCTGAACTACAGACATTACCTTATTAAAAACAAAAAAATAAGGCCTGCAAGCGACATACTGTATTTCTTATATCAAGAAGTCCATAAGAAATTACCAGAGCACATATTGTTTTGGGGGCATTACTATGTTGTTATAGTTTGACTGGAAATGAGGGAAAGACATAAAGCAACAAATGCCTTGCTTGGATTAATATATCTGTTACATTTCGTGGTCATCATCTTAAACCCTTAACTATGAGGGCAGAGAATAGCAACACACAAGCAGATATATTTTATAAAAAAAGGAAAAGTGAATTATCAAAATAGATGCAAATGTTTTTTTTTTTTAAAACAATGAATCCTAAATCAATCCAATAAATGTATTAGCACATACAAAATATCAGTTGTAATGATATGTTGCTCAAGTGTCTAGATTTTAACATTTCAGTGTGATCTGTGTGTGATTCAGGACCGAACCTGAAAGTAATCAGCACCCTCTCAGTTGGATACGACCACTTGGCTATTGATGAAATAAAAAAGCGGTAGGTTTCTATCATGAACTGCGGCTTATACTTCTGCAACCAACCTTCTACTAGTAGGATGAATTGGCACAGCCAAATGAAATGACTGTTTGTTTTCCACAGTGGTATTCGTGTTGGATACACTCCGGACGTCCTGACTGACGCCACGGCAGAGCTTACCGTCGCCCTGCTGCTGGCCACCGCTCGCAGGTTACCAGAGGGAGTGGAGGAGGTCAAAAAGTCAGTCCCCCAGCCCCACATTTACACTATCTGTGTTGTCTTTCATTGTGATTACATTTATGTATCTATTTCACCAAGAGTGCAGGTAATGAAGTGACATAATGGTCATGCAGTGTTTTATTTTCTCTCTCAGTGGGGGCTGGAGCTCGTGGAAGCCTCTCTGGCTGTGTGGTTACGGTCTCTCCGGCAGCACAGTGGGAGTCATTGGACTGGGGCGCATTGGTAAGGCTACTGATGATGCGATATAGTATCATATGACTAGGTCCTTTCACCGATACCAGTGTTCTCATACCTAATTAAAATGGTGTGATTGTATTTCCCTGATGAGCTCTGTAGCTAAATAACTGGGTGTGTTTGTGATGTTCAGGCATGGGAATTGCTCGGAGAGTAATGCCCTTTGGAGTGAAGAGGCTGCTGTACTCTGGGAGAACAGCCAAGGACTATGCTGCTGAGGTGAATGGAGAGTATGGTAAGAAAAATACCTACACAGTGTAAGGGAACATTTTAAAACCATAGCAGGACACTCAAATCCAGACACTTTTTGTTACGCTGTTATGGACAATCTGCAATAAATGCACATTTTATGGACAATCTTGCACCAAAGATATTGATATTGAAGTGACTGTTATTTTGTATATATTGATTGTTGTGTTGTTTTTTTATCTTAATGTGTGCATATGTGTAAATGTGTCTGTTGATTGTGTATATAGGATATACATATTTTATACATCTGTATACTGTATAATTTTACATTCCGGATTGTTGGAAACGTCATTTCGATCTCTCTGTTTGTAAACACAAACGGAGTAAGATTGACATTAAAGTTGACTTTAAAAGGACAGAACATAAGAAGCGATAATCTAATATAAAAAGATACGAAACGTTTTCTTTTGCCAGAGATTCCTCAATAAATCACAGCATCATAAAAATAGAAAACCAATATCAAGAAAATATATTGAATAAGTATATTATTTATAAGAAGCAACACTAATACCATTGCCTAATAGACGATAACAATACAAGTCAAATAGATTAGGTGAAATAACTAAACTCAATCTACCTTTTTAATAACAATAGGTTTTTTTTTGGTTTTATGTTTCCTCTCATCCTCTCCTCTCCGTTGAACAGTTCCCCTGGATACTCTTGTGTCAGAGAGCGACTTTATAGTTGTTTCCTGCTCCCTGACACCGGAAACCCAGGGCATGTGTGATAAGGCCTTCTTCAGCAAGATGAAAAACACAGGAGTCTTCGTCAACTCAAGCAGGTAAAGCAGCACAAACATGGGTGTGATAGACCTTGTTATGTGTTCAGTCTGTTGTCATGTTTATGTCACTAGCTGTTTGCTGGTAATACAAACAGGGTGGGATGTGGTCTTTGTTTTAGGGGAACTGTGGTGAACCAGGAGGATCTATACGAAGCTTTGAGCAGCAGACAGATAGCTGCAGCTGGATTGGATGTCACAACACCTGAGCCACTCCCAGCAAACCACCCTCTGCTGACACTCAAAAACTGCGGTAAGTAAACAGGATGGGAAATATGTAGACATGTTTTTTGCCCACTTTTCCTACGTTCTTTGGATTTGACACTATAGTCTTATGTAATGATACGTTCTCTCCTCTCCTATCTTGTGCAGTGGTGTTGCCACACATCGGCAGTGCCACCTACTCCACGAGAGGCATCATGGGAGCTTTGTCGGCCCAGAACCTGCTGGGAGGTTTACAGGGCACGGACATGCCCAGTGAACTCACCTTCTAAAACTAAAAGTGTGTTGCTGTGCCGACGGCCTGCTCTGGCGCTGCATCTGTAGCAGTAATATACTGATCCAGTGATGGTCTCCTATGTGACAGGGCTGAAAAGAAGAATACTAATGTAGTTAAGAAAGCTCAGACACATGATTCCATGTCGTCAGTATTAACTTGATCGTGTGATCTTGTCAGAGGTACTAATATGAGATTCACTCTTTGAATTGAGTGTGTATTTCAGAGGAATTCAATTCTTTGTGCAGTTTTATCATCTCAGAAATGTATTTAAGAGGCAATGAAGAAACTGGTAGCACTTCATAACATTAGTTATTTTTTGTCTGTTAAAATATAATCAAATGTTCTGTCTCTCTTTAACCGTGCCATAAAGATGAGCATTATTCAATCTGCACTTTTCTCTAATGGTAATGCTGTCAGTGACGCTCCCAAACAGTACAACACTCCAGTTTTGTGTAAAACAAATGGCATGTCTTGAAGAATAAACACGTATTGCTTAGTTTAATTATAATGCTCCGTGTGTTGTATTCTTTTTATTAGAAATGACTCATGCTCCAAAAAAGATTGAAGTGAATGATTTATTCTCATCATTCTTAACACAGCAGTAAAAAAACAAGTTATTCTTAGAGGCCATTTTCAGTGCATTCATCAGTTTGGCTACATTTCTATACAATAGTTTTGAACAAATCACATAAAAAAACATTGGCTAGTTTAATTTGAATTCATGTAACATATAATTAAGTTCATGGGGTAATAAATAATCAACCTTGCAGAGTTCATTTTGTTCTATGAGTTGTGCAAACCAGAAAACATCCTTCAGTTAAGAGCAGTTGATAGCAGGGTATCAGGGAAGGATTGGTCATCCTTCCAGTTCAGGCAGGTGTTTTTGGAGTGCTTATACAGATGGGAGGACTGGCTGAAGCGCTTGCCACACTTTGGACATGGATAGGGCTTTTCTCCAGTGTGGACCCGAATATGTTTCTTACAGTCAGTCAGGTTCATGAAGGTCTTGCAGCAGATTTTGCAGGCGTATTTCTTCTCTCCTTCCACCAACATCACGAGGTCTTCAGCAGCTGCTTTCTTGCACTTGGACATAACATCGTCAGAAGCTCTGGTCAAAGGCGGCCTCTCAGCAGCATCCCCCGCTGACCCAGAGGAACCATCAGCTTCTGATCCAGGCGACACTTTGGGGGCAATGCGTCGGAAGGTTGTCGCCCCTGAGCTTTTCCCGGCCCAGGAAGGTTGGATGAGGGACGTTTCCAGACTGAGGCCTGGATTGATGCTACTCAGGAACCCTGATAAAGAGTTCTGAGTGGGCTGGAGGATGAGTGTGTCGCTGAAACCAGGGCCCTGAGTGGGGAGAAGCTGCTGCAGGGGGACAGACGTCACTGGAAACACTAGAGAGGGATCAGCGGTCTGAGCAGGAGAGCTTTCCTCTGAGTTTTGACAAAGTTCTCCAGCAGCATAAGAGGCAGCAGCTGTTGCAGCAGCAGTGAGGCTAGCTAGACTGTCTTCTTCCTCCAAAGCCCCCATCACGCTGTCACTGCTGGGATTGAGGAAGCAGGAAAAAGCGAGTTCTGACAGGCTGTCGAGGCCTTCACCGTCCACTGACTCCTCACCCAGATCTCTAGCATCAGTTTGAAGATCTGTGCACAGCTGGGATTGCAGAGAGCTAACGCCAGCCTCAGTGGGGCAGGCTGCGGCCATTTTCTCCTCATTTAGTTGTGCGTCCAAATGGTCAGTGCAGCCTGGTGGTGGAGATAGAGGACAATTGTCTGGTAAATCTGGGGAGTATGAGCTCTCCTTTTTTACCTCAATCATCGTAATCTTCGGCTTCTCTCCATCTTCCTCCCCTTCTTCTCCTATCTGTATTTTGACCACAGTATCTCCGCCCACATCCCATGCACCTACACCTCTCGTGCTGCTGTCTGATTGGCTTGGAAGCTGGATTTCCTCTGACTCTCCCTTGGTTGCTTCATATTTCTCCTCCACTTCCTCCTCACCTCGGCTCTCCCAGAGAGCATCGCTCATCTTCAGGGAGTCTGGGGGCAGCGGCGGCGGCTCTCCACCCTCCTCTGTACTGACGGTGCTTACATTAGGTGAACACTCATTATAGTTTCCCTCAGGCAGTCTGCAGGACCTCTTTCTGCCACTGAGCCCGTCATTGTTTGACTTCCTCTTGTTCCTCAATGATAGTTCCCTCATCCTCACTCCCTGGTCTTCAACTCCACCAGACTGACTAACCTCCACCCCCACTTCCTCGTCACTGATGTGCTCCTCCATGACAGATGTGGCCGAGTTCTCTGCCTGCTGCTGTTGCAATGACCTCCAGCCTTTTGGAGGTGATGCGGGAAAGTTTTTCCTGGACAGGTGGAGCTTGCAGGCCTTGACGACAGTGTTGAGGTGCAGGTGCGATGCTGCCAGCAGTACATCCATCACATTGGAGGCACCAGGAGAGAGGGTGGAAGTGTAAATCATGTCCAGCAAGGTCGAGAAGGCCTCAGGGGTCACCACCTCTTGATCTAGTTCCATCACACTGGGGCCTCCACCTGGATCCGCGCCAACCTCGTCCCCACTGTCACTGGAGCTCAGGAGAGCCCTGAAGTGGGAGCTGGATGCTGCCAGGATGGAGCGGTGAGCCTGGAAGCTCTGACCTCCAACCACCACCACACAGTCACACAGCTGAGCATGGAGGCGCTGGTGGTTGAGCTGCTTAAAAATGTGCTGGAAATGACCTGGGAAGTCCATCATAGGTGGTGGAGGTTCTTTAGTACAGGTGTATTGTATAGCATCCGTGGCACTAGTGTACATTCAATAACACAATGAAGGGCATTGTCTGGAGCAAAGCTGTCAAACTTCTTGTTATTTACCCCTCATCTGCTGAACACTTCCTCAGGCTGACTGGACACTGGCTTTCCAAAGGAGCCTACCTCCGGTGTGATGTGCGGTCTGTTGTCTGTTGTAGCTGCCTGGGATGCTGTGGAGGATGGGCGGGCCTAGTGCAACAAGAACACGGAGGATGCGACGCGGTCTCAGGCTTCGTCTCCGAGAACAGCCGGATATCTGTATTCTTCTTTCACCGAAAAAAATATGTTATCCTAATGTTGCTTTCATTATGGTTACCATTTCTGCTACTAATCCAGAGCTCTACAACCTAACTCTCACCCGGTTTAGCGTCTACTGTCCTCCATCGTTTGTTGTCTCATCAACCCTCGGGATGAAACCACGCCGCCCCCTGGTGGCCATTTTGCTGAACTGTATCTACATTCGACTTTCTCAATATCGAATTTTGTCAATTTTATTTCTCATCAAATTATGTTGTAATTGTTATAGTACACTGCAAGTCAAGTTGATATACTGTACATACCAAAACATCTAACAATTGATCTTTTTATTTGCATTATCAATGTCCATGGGCTTTATTACTCCAATTAGAAACCCGAAGCAGATTTGATTTGAAACAAGTGTGCTTATCAATTCATGTTCCCATGATTCCTAGCAAACTAGTATTTTAGTTAACAATATTACAGTATTTTTGATCTTTTGATCTAAATAAACACCAAGGCAAAGGTTAAATTAATCTAGAGGCCAAGTCAAGAAAATATGTTTGTTGCTGTTGAAGATCTCTGTTATCAGTTCAGAAAAAGACAATGAATCACGTCCAAATCTTTTATGCAATTTTTTTATTTTCAGTGATGTCAGATTCAAGGTTTAAAACCCTATCATGAACGTTTTCTTGCCATTTAACAATCTGTTATGTAAATCAAAAACAACATGTTTTCCCCTTTGATGTGTGAACACAGCAGGCATACACACATTTAGACTTTGCATTTAACAATGCCTTTCACAAGAAAGGCAGACTAAAGTATTCAACAAGACATGACAAATGAAAACAAGGTGTTTCTTCAGGTGCAGTGATGGACAGACTTTGATCATCTCCAACAGGATTTGCTGCTGTTGCCCCGGTAGTCTGATGAAGATGGCTCATACTGTCTCTGATGGAGTAAACTCTCAGTGCATGGCGGAAGAAGAGACCTGCTGCTCCGCTCATATGCTGTCCAGCTTCCTTAACACATATGGGGCTGTAAACACAGAAGAAACAGAGTATTAGTTTATGTTAAGACCATGAATAAAGTGAGATTGATGTATGGCAGCACAGTTGAGGAAAATATGTTTTTAACTTCGTTAATGTTGTGATAATTAAAGTACTTTTTAATATTACAAATATATTGATTTGTATTCGGTTCTGCCTTTCTGCTGCTCTCAGAATACTGTTAAAAAAACAAACAAATTGATTGTTATTTAAAGACAAATGCCAATAAATTATATTATTTAAAACATACCAATAACGAAAATGATTGTTACATTTTAAAGAGGAGTTTTTGTACGATGAGTCTCTTTCAACTAACTAGAAAATCCCTGTACAATATTGCAGTATTTCGATAGATTGTGCACTGCAGCCTTAAGATGTATCCTCCATTTGTGTTTGTTTGTAGCCTTTATTTAACCAGGTGAAAGCCCCTTGAGATCAAAAGATCTCTTTTTCAAGGGTGACCTGCAGGACATTAGTTACACATGTAACATAAAAACAACAGAACAACAATAAGGATGACATACAACATAATTGTATTGGCTCTGCAATGTAGCTTGTGTTGTTATGTTTTTTATAAAATGTGCTATAAGACGTTCCCATATACTTTCACATGCATGAGGTGACACGCCACTGTCCTTAATGCCAGAAAAGCAGTGAAAACTACAAGTGTTGTGAGTTGTATGTCAATGTCATCTGCTTGTACTCACTGGCTCTGAGAATGGCGACGTAAATAAGGAAGTTTCGTACAGATGAGACGACATCTTGTCTCATTTTCTTCTTCATCTCCTCTGGGTCCATTTTAGGCCCGAGTCCTTCCAGTTTGAACATTATGGCTGTGGTTTATTTGGTCTTTTTCTTCAGTCTGCCTTTCGTGTTGAAAATTCAACGTTGCGGAGCATGGAGGAATAATCTTAACCGGAAGTGCGTAAAAACGGACGTGACGACGAAGGACGGTGCACACCGAGGGTCAAATCGCACGAAGGCAAAAACTAATAAATAAAATACTTTTTAGGTTTACTGGAAAATAATATGACGTTTTACTTTCAGGCCAGATAAATCAACCAGGGGACTCTAGGAAAATATTGAGATATTGTGTGGATCTTGACCATGATCTTGACACAATTAGAAATGCAGGGGCCACGTTAAGGACCTTAAAATAAAATAAAAGTTAAGGACCTTATCATATGAGCTGATATTGTTTAGTGCTACAGACTACCCAACAGCTGTTACAATTATAATTAAATTGTGAGTGTAAGTGTTATTTATTCCCCCCCCCCAAAAGTATGTGGTTATAGTCTACTGTAAATACAGATATATAAAAAGTAGAATTACAGTCAAAACATTGTTTATTAAGAAGAATACAGACACTTATTATCGGATTTACAAAATATAAGAAATGGGTAGGCTATTGGAAAACTGGATCATACAAATAAATAAACCAAGCATTTTTTCCAATAAAAAAATATTTGTATTAGATCACCAGATTACAAATAGATAGATAGATAGATAGATATTAATCCAATATTGGGAAATTATTTTGTTGCAGCAGCAAAATTGCATAATAATAATAATTATAACAATAATAATAATAGGCCTAATAATAATGGTAAAAATATTATAATCACCATAATAACATATTGTATTTTTTATATTTCTCGAATTATTTTACTGGATATATCTGACCTTGCGGAGGGGGGCGGGGGTCCTCGGGGCAGACAGCAGAGGAGGAGAGAGAGACGGTGGGAGGAGGGGGTTTTTCTGAGCTCAGGGCCGAGGATTAGAGAGCAGTCCCAGTATGATGACAGCATCCAGCACATAGCCAAACCCCCACACACCACCATCAGCATCCGGCCCGGGAGGACGCCGAGGATATTTTTTGACATTCAGACTTCGTTTCCCCCAAATTCTCCGTATCGGTGCTCGTTTTGGGGGACAACCCTCCCAGAGTCCCGGTCCCCCCGTCTCCTCCTCGGACCACTAGGTGAGTGTTCTCGGTGTTTCCCGGTGTTATTGTGTGATGAAGGGGCGCCCGGCTATTCGCCTGCACCTTGCATCCATTCCTGCCATTTGGACTGATTTTATCACGTCGAAATTAATAATTTAAATGATGGTCGTTTTCATAACGCCTGCAGGCTACACCCGTGTCCCTGTTTGAGGGAGGCGGAGGAGAGATTTTAAATCCGATTAAGATTATAAAGGTAACAAAAGACTGACCTTTTTTTTCTTTGTTTAGACTCCTGGTTTGACCGGCATGGCTGCAGCCACTGATCACAGTTATGTTGGGTTGGGGCAGTGGTCTATATTGATTATTTTTAAGGGCATTTACAAGGCATTTATGAGCAGCTGACACGGTCAATACGTAGTGAGTCCCTCCCCACAACCTACATTAAGGTTATTGGGAATATAAATCGGTAGGCTACCATGCAGTCAAATTGTGGCCATTTTCGCACCACACTGAATGGCATTTCTACATATTCATAAACACATGTGTTACGCAGGGATAGTGAGTCCATGCTGCCGTGTACCTACGCAGTGAAATCACCGTCACTGCCTAGAGTGAAAATGAACGGACTAAACCCTGGCGGATCAGCGGGATGTCAGGCTGGGTAGTGTAGGCTGAAGCACGCACACTATGAATGGGCGTAGGCGATGTGCAGCGACCCTGGGACAGTCGCCTCTCCTTCTTCTCTTTGCTCATATCCTTTGGCCAGAAGCAGCCTCTTCACTGTGCGAGCTCTTCCGTGCCGTGCCAGGCATGATAAGCGCAACACAACTAGACCGGAACAATGCGTTTTGCTGTTCTGGGGCCTTAATTTAATGCATGACATGATTTAATATGACCGCTGTTAGCGTTTCCTTTTAAACACGTGTTACAGTGCTGCCTCCACTGTGCGTATAGAGACTACCCTTATGGAGTATTTTCCCTAACAGCAGCATCATATGCAGGCAGCTGCTCCTGGGCCACAGCTGAAAACACACACATACACGCGCGCGCACACACGCACGCACGCACACACAATTAATGAATGAATGCCATTTTGTCCCTGATAAGCAGCCCATGTGAAGTAGCTGTGGGTGCTCAGTGTTTTGCTCCCACTCTTGTGTGCAGAGTGTTTAGACGGCTGGAGGCACTGGGCTATGACTCAGGGATGTATGCTAGCCAACATGTGATGGGAGTTGCTGCTCAGAGGTCAGTCTGCTCGAGGAGAAACACAACGGGCAGAACTCGCACATCAGGAAAGCCTGGATGCCTGGCTGCATTAGCCTCGATCTGCCCCGCTGACTGCTCCTCTGTCCCACTTTCTGCAGCCAGCCGTCCTCGCCCCCTCTCCTCCTCTCCTCCTCTTTGGTCTTATCTCCATGTCTCCAGGGCACACTGTGTGGCTGGGCTGGTGTTGGAAGCTCCATCACCATGCCTGGACCAATTGATCATTAGATTAATCAATAATTGAACCTGTTCAGGAATGTGATTCATTTTGTCGCAGCCACTTGCTACCGGAATACGTTGGCAAATCAATATTGGTGTTTCTCTGTACATGAATTCACTTTTTTCGTGGTCAGGGGTTACATTGGTGTATGTTAGTGGATTGATTGATTATACAGCAAAGATTAATATACTGTAAACGTGTATTTTTCCTTCAAACTGTATGAGTCTGAGTACGAGAGGATACATGGAGACATGACCTCATTGATGTGACAGCAGCTCCATGGTGATGGCACACTTGACTGGCAGTCAATGTAGGCCAACTATATTTATGAACATATAGGCTAGTGAAACAGTATGAAAAGCCTATAAAGCCTAAGTAAATCATCAGCTCTGTATAACAAGGTTACCCTCCTCTATTCTTAACTGTGATATAAAAAATTAAAGTCCTAGCCTCCTGTATACAGTGGGGCAAAAAAGTATTTAGTCAGCCACCAATTGTGCAAGTTCTCCCACTTAGAAAGACGAGAGAGGCCTGTAATTTTCATCCTAGGTACACTTCAACTATGAGAGACAGAATGGGGGGAAAGAATCCAGGAAATCACATTGTAGGATTTTTAATGAATTAATTGGTAAATTCCCCTGTAAAATAAGTATTTGGTCACCTACAAACAAACAAGATTTCTGGCTTTCACAGACCTGTAACTTCTTCTTTAAGAGCCTCCTCTGTCCTCCACTTGTTAACTGTATTAATGGCACTTGTTTGAACTCGTTATCAGTATAAAAGACACCTGTCCACAACCTCAAACAGTCACACTCCAAACTCCACTATGGCCAAGACCAAAGAGCTGTCAAAGGACACCAGAAACAACATTGTAGACCTGCACCAGGCTGGGAAGACTGAATCTGCAATAGGTAAGCAGCTTGGTGTGAAGAAATCAACTGTGGGAGCAATTATTAGAAAATGGAAGACATACAAGACCACTGATAATCTCCCTGGATCTGGGGCTCCACGCAAGATCTCACCCCGTAGGGTCAAAATGATCACAAGAACGGTGAGCAAAAATCCCAGAACCACACGGGGGGACCGAGTCAATGACCTGCAGAGAGCTGGGACCAAAGTAACAAAGGCTACCATCAGTAACACACTACGCTGTCAGGGACTCAAATCCTGCAGTGCCAGACATGTCCCCCTGCTTAAGCCAGTACATGTCCAGGCCCGTCTGAAGTTTGCTAGAGAGCATTTAGATGATCCAGAAGAGGATTGGGAGAATGTCATATGGTCAGATGAAACCAAAATAGAACTTTTTGGTAAGAACTCAACTAGACGTGTTTGGAGGAGAAAGAATGCTGAGTTGCATCCAAAGAACACCATACCTACTGTGAAACATGGGGGTGGAAACATCATGCTTTGGGGCTGTTTTTCTGCAAAGGGACCAGGACGACTGTTCCGTGTAAAGGAAAGAATGAATGGGGCCATGTATCGTGAGATTTTGAGTGACAACTTCCTTCCATCAGCAAGGGCATTGAAGATGAAACGTGGCTGGGTCTTTCATCATGACAATGATCCCAAACACACCGCCCGGGCAACGAAGGAGTGGCTTCGTAAGAAGCATTTCAAGGTCCTGGAGTGGCCTAGCCAGTCTCCAGATCTCAACCCCATAGAAAATCTTTGGAGGGAGTTGAAAGTCTGTGTTGCCCAGCGACAGCCCCAAAACATCACTGCTCTAGAGGAGATCTGCATGGAGGAATGGGCCAAAAATACCAGCAACAGTGTGTGAAAACCTTGTGAAGACTTACAGAAAACGTTTGACCTCTGTCATTGCCAACAAAGGGTATATAACAAAGTATTGAGATCAATTTTTGTTATTGACCAAATACTTATTTTCCACCTTAATTTGCAAATAAATTCTTTAAAAATCAGACAATGTGATTTTCTGGATTTCTTTTTCTTATTTTGTCTCTCATAGTTGAGGTATACCTAGGATGAAAATTACAGGCCTCTCATCTTTTTAAGTGGGAGAACTTGCACAATTGGTGGCTGACTAAATACTTTTTTGCCCCACTGTATGTAAGTACTTTTCCAGAGATCAGAGGCCTTCTGTAGCTGCTGGCTCTCTCATATTACTTTGACTTAAAGATAAGACGTATATTGTGCGCTTCTTTTCAAAGATTCAGTGAGTTGAAGGAAATTGGCTCGGGCAGCAACAGAAGAAGTGAAGCAGACAGTTTTCCAGACTCACAACATATATCATCCTCTAACATCCAAAGACCTTCCTCTCGCTGCCTGTCTCTCTCTGGAACCATCAGAACCACCGATAAAGATCTGTAACACAATGCAGAGCACTATTCATCTTCAAAAGACACATTATGTAATCGTTCACTGGGGAACTCAAACCTCGCCAGGTTGCTGATGAAAAGGAAATGAAATGAGCGACGCACAGTGAGCCCAGTCTTCATAACGCTAATGGAATGAGCCGACAAGCTGAATGAGGGCGGGAGATGGGATTGTGTCTGGAGGACCTGTTACAGAGAAATAAGCAGCAAAAAAAACAATCAACAGACTTAAACAAGCTGCTGTTTGACAGTTAATTGGAATAATGTTTTTTTTTTCTTATTGTTTCTTCTATGTCGAACTAGTGCAAGATGAATTTATATTATTGTTTCTTGTTCACATGGACAAGTATACAGTATGGCATGGAACAATGACACATACACATACTAAGCCGATCTTGTTTGCAACGTCCCTTTATACAATTACAAACATCTTCTCAAGAAAACAGGACAATATCAATGAATGCAAACAGGTATATAATAAATAAGAGTGTTAGGAAAATATCACTCGACACCAGGTTGAGAATCAATAATCAGGTACTAATTTATTCTTGCAAGAAGGAGCAGAGTTAAATCACATACAAAGGATATGGTTTAACTCACACACATGGGGTATGTTGCTCAACGGAGCTGGAAAAAACATCAGGCTTATATAGTCCAAAATACAGGAGATAACAACAAAGGCGTAAATCGAGGTGGCGCTAATATCAGCCGCGGGTGTTGGAAAAGCGTTGGGTCATCTGCGATGGGTCATCTGTGACGTCTTCTGGACTTCCTTCATGCCTCATAGAAATGAGATATGTAGGAGACAACAAGTATGTGTCTGTCTCCTCATAAAGATCAACAACCTGAAATGCCCTGCCTCCTCCTATCATACAGAGGCAGCTGCAAGGTTGTAAGAAAATCTACAAGAAAATCTACAAGAGATTGTACAGTGCAATCAGAGAGATACAGTATGTCCACGTTTTTGAGCAAGTCCACGAATCCAGTCTTTAGTCAGTTAGTCAGTTCAGAATCACACATGATATCAGTGCATTAAAACAAACCTAAAGAGGAGACAACAGTATTTTCTCTAACAAAGAGTCAACAGGGATTTGCAATGATAACACTAACATCCATTTAGCAGGAAATGTTTACATGGCATTATCCAAGTTCAGCGTTTAAATGTGCTAACAGTTGCTTATAAGCAGTAAACATGAAGTGAGGATGAAGTGAATGTCCTCGAATGTCCTCAGTAATGTCAGACGACACCTAAAGTCATTGGGATTTACAACCTGGACATCATTAATGTCTGTACCAAAAAGTTTAGCTCATCCATTAAGGAGGCCTACATGTTGAGATATTTGACTGGATAAGTAAACGTTTTGACCTTATTGTGGCAGGACAGGAAAAGTCAGGGTATCACCATCATTATTAATGGTTGTCTGTATTAAATGGTGAGGAAAGGTTGTGTAATCCCCAGTGATGTAACACACCCTCTGTACGGTTAATATGAGTTGTTCCCAGAATGAAGGATGACGCACCCACAAGCTACTCTCCTTCAAGGATCCTTCAAACTTATCTCGTGCCCTCATTGGTCATGTGTGTTGGAGGAGGGGCTCTGTAAGGAAGTCTGAAGGAAGGGGTAGATTTTTTCCGGTGGTGTATTTTCAAATTCTAGCACTCTCGAGCTGGTTTCTCCAAAATGACATACCCCACCTTTAAGTTGAAAAACATTCATGACAATATACATGAAGGTGAACATTTGTCATGACTCCCAGTAAAACAACTGTCATTTAGCTATTACATTTCTGTGATTAAGGAGCCCAGAACATCCTCTCAACAGAAACTATCCTAAGGTGTTATTTAATCAACAATTCCCCACCCCAAGTTGCCACAGCAGCTGAGCGCCTGAAGAGCCGGGTTATATAGTCTTATATAAGCAAATGTAATGTTGTTTAATGTCCAATTCAATGTATAATATCAGGAATTGCATAACGCAGAATAAAAAAGCCTCTGGTGGTTTAGATGGAAATCATAAAGACTTTGGTTTTCATTAGTCTATACCGAAATGTTACTTCTGATGAGGGTCAACGCCTAAATTAAAAGTCTATCATCCTCTGTATTTCATTTGTCTGCAGCTTTTTGCAAGAGGGACATTTATATTTTGAATACGCCTGCTCTACTTCCTCACATTTACAACATTGCATTTTATGAAATTCGAATCAATGCAGCTGCCTCACATACATCGTAAGGACTCATCTCAAGGCATCAAGATATTCTCACACACACACACACACACACACACACACACACACACACACACACACACACACACACACACACACACACACACACACACACACACACACACACACACACACACACACACACACACACACACACACACACACAAATCAAATATTTTTTTGCAAAGTGTGCTGCTGTTGGACTGAATGTTTGCTGGGCTCTGTGTCCGAGCCTCTGTGTGCCAAAATGAATTGTCGAGTTGCTGAACCAACCCCTGCTGCAGCTACCCTGCACCCCATCTGGTGCAGCTGTATCCGGTGTGTCTTATTTGGCTGGAGGGTGTGTGTGTGTGTGTGTGTGTGTGTGTGTGTGTGTGTGTGTGTGTGTGTGTGTGTGTGTGTGGTGTGTGTGTGTGTGTGTGTGTGTGTGTGTGTGTGTGTGTGTGTGTGTGTGTTGAGAGATGTCAATACAAGTTCAGGCAGTGAGCAAGGCTTCTGCTGGAATCCGGTTACTGATTGTATAACGCTCATACTTGCTTATCATATTAAGCCCTGTGATTTGTGTTTATGTGTGTCTGTGCGTCTGTGCGTGCATGTGGTGTGTGCTCGACTGTTTGTAATTGCATTAACAGAGCGCCCCAGAGTCCACTCTTCATTTATCAATACGGAGATTTGATTGACAATAATTAAAGTTTGTGACTGTGAAATTCATCCTGTCAGTCAGATATCCATGAAGAAGAGTGGATACTTCATGCCTTATTAATCAGCGTGGAAAGTAAATAATAGATTTACTCAAGAACAATTTTGAGATACTTGTATCTTACTTGAGTGTTACAATTATGCGACTTTCTACTTCTACTCCACTACAATTCAGAGCTAAATTGCGTACTTTTACTCCACTACATTTATTTAATATCTTTAGTTACTTTGCAGATTTGGATTAATGATATGAAATACAATAAACACTTAAATAAGACTCTAGTTACAGTACACCTGGAGTAAATTCACAAGCTACCATGCAGTATACAAAGTCATTTAAACTAGCTGCACCCTAGCGCATTAATCATTATAATCAAAACATATATTATTATGAAATGGATCTGCATAATGAGTACTTTCAGTATATTTTGATGCCAGTACTTTTGTACCTTTACTTGAATAACATTTTGATCGCAGGACTCGCTTAAATACAAGATCTGAGCACTTTTCCCACCTCTGCTAATAATATACAGTCTATGGTCCTAATGGCAGACCCCCACCAGTTCTTGCCCAGGTTGTTCTGACCTGATGTGGCCCGGTCTGGCCCAGCAGTGCTAATTGGGCATGTTTTCGTCCAGCTGGCTGCACAGAAGCTGCCAGCGCAGTGCCCCCTCTCAACCCTGAGGAGAGAGTGGAGTGCCTTTATTAACTGCATGTGTACTCATACCAAGCAGTGAGATAGAACAACTGTCTGTGTTGTCCGAGACAGAGAGACATTGTTTGGGTAGAAAGGGGAGGGATTTCTCAGAGAAACTATAGACACAGACGTCAAAACAGAGAAATATAGACTAGTAGCGATTAGAATCTAACAGCACTTACAAATATTCAACATAATACGGTTAGGATTGGTGGAGGAATGAGAGGTAAAAAGAGGAGAGAGTGGCCGGCTGGTGCGCTGTGTTTGTGGGCGGCTCGGGGTCTTAAGGACATTGTACGGCGGGATTCACGATTACTATTGATTCAGAGCCAGATTAGGAGCAGACTCATCATCAGCTCGCAGACAAGAAGGCTTTAATGTCACATCATTAGAAAGAGGGAACAAGCTCTTCATTTAAGACACCATACAGCATGTCAAAACGCTACTGGATTTATTTATTTTTGCATTAAACCATACATCAATGTCTGCTACCCGGCTTTGTTTACTCTGTTGGTGGAAAAACGCTGCATTGATAGCATTTTCTCTTCCCCTGCTTCTTGTGGAAGGCACTCTTCTTACGCCTCACTGTACTTTTCTTCTCTCTTTTCTTCTCCCGCTGCTTTACTCTCCTGTTTTTTTTTACGCTGCCCTCTTCACCCTCTTTAAAATTCTCCCCCTTTTCTCCCCGCTGCAATATCCTGTCCTTTCTCCCTTTTCTTTGCCTCAACCAATTATCTTCTCCCAATCCCTTCCCCTTTTCTCAGCCCCTTCGATTCCCCCTCCCATCTCCCCTCCTCCTCACCTCTGCAACCCCCATACGTCTCTCCTGCGTGTCTCTCCTCTTTTGGCTACTCTCTTCTTGCTGCCTGTGTTGGCAAAGTGGCAGAAGGAGGCGTTTGGAGGCTAGCTGCATTAGCCCAATGCATTATTCATGTGCCCTGCAGTCTGTGCGGGTCTAGGTCTTCTGCTGGCTTTTCACTGGGACACATGGGCCTTGTGAACGAGCTCTGTGTGCAGGACACAGGGCCTGATGGAAGAGCTGCACAGATGGGACTATCAATTCCTTGATTTCTGCTCCTTCTTGTAGATGAAAGGGAGTGAGAGTTTATTTCACAGATAAACATTCAAATGCAAAATGAGGTGGTTTCCTTCGATGAGAACCAGAATGTTTATTCAGTGACTCAAAAACAGGCAGGCTTTTCACAACAAAGAGTTCCCCAAGTCTGTTTTTTCTCCCCAAACCATAGGCCGGCTCAGGTTTCAGCAATATTTGCCCTGATGTTCATATAAAAGGCTTGTCCTATTTTATCTATGGCCAAGATTTCCGTGTGCCTGGCAGCGTTTTCTCTCTCCCCCACATCCGGATTCACAGGCTGTCGTCTTTGCTTTTAGAGCGTGTAAGAACTGTTAGCTGAACTGGGCTGTATGCAATTTTAATTTAGACAACCAGACAGAGATGGAGGGCCTCATCTGTACATGGCCATGTGCTTTTGAGTCTGTGGAGGAGTAGTGAAAAAAGAGACAGGGAGGGAGGGAGAGAGAAAGAGAGAAAGAGCCTTGGGGACCAGAGGAGGGGCCTCTTGGAAAACCAAAACCACAAAGCTGGTTTGGACTCACATCTGCTTTGCTTGACACACTTGCATGTTCACTCTGAAAACATCCACAACTGGAATATAGCTGCGTTCCTTATGAATAGGTACAAAAATCCAAGGCAGGTCTGACGTAATCAGACTTGATAACAGCTCGCTTCACGCTCTAATTATAAACTGGTGGTGTGGGTATGCATCTTATTTATGACATTTGACAGGCCTCCCATAGCGTTGCTCTGCTCTGCACAGGTGGCTGCACCAGATCGGGATTGGTCCTGATGATCACAAGGACCCCCCTCCACCTCTTTTCAGCCAATCCTGGAGGGGCTGCAGAGCTGATGTCTCAGAGGGCGAGAGGGTATTTGTGTTCTGGAGTCCTGAAGAGACAAGCCACATCACGGTGAGTCACTCTCTCACAGTCTTTTGCTAAAATGTGTTGCTTTCTTTAAATGTGTGCACAAGATGGGGGCGGCAAGAAATGCTGGTATCTCAAAGACAGAATATATGTAAAGTCTTCTCTTTTCAGAAGCTTACCACATGTAATCTAATGAGACAAACATGTTATTTTTAGGTAGAATATTTTATGTTTAAAAATGCATTTTAAAGGTGGAAACGTGTACTGCTTTGGTGGAGTTGTGAAGATGGGCTGTTGTTGTAAAGTGGGAGGATAGTAAACCCCTGGATCAAGTTCTATCGATGAGCATGTATATAAAATATGGCTGCTGCTCGGAGAGACTGTCATCGGAGACGACTACCTGACTCTGCAAGGACAGTGAGGGGGAGAGGGAGAGAGAGGGGATGAAAAATAAACGACAGAAGAGGGAAAGAAGGAGAATGACAGCAAAAATGGTCACCTGACTCAGCACTGACTGCAGCACATCCATACACCTGCAAACGTGCTGCACCACACAAAGTGAGGACGTCTCTATTAGCAGTCCGAACATCTTTCACAATCTATGTGATGCTTTTCTCAAAGATCGAACGCTGCGGCTGAGTCAATAATAACACTGTGCAGATGTCCGCTACCTAGCCTCGCTCATCCCTCCTCATCCACTTCAATCTGTGTCAATCCGGATCAGCGGGAGGTGCTAAAGTGACACCCTGACCAGTGTGGGCCCCGCGCAGAACGAAGGCCTCTAATCCTCTTAAAGGGCAGAGCTACACTGCTTTACTACTGCTGAGGGAGTCGTCAACACTGGCCTGCAATCAGCTCCACCAGAGACTAGCTGAACTCTGTTGTGGATGCTTGAAGATATTAAAAGACAAATCCAATTTGCATTTGATCTCATAATTACGTTTTTACTCACAGAAGTCCTCTATTGATTGCAATGCAGTGTCTTACACACTGTTTTAAAATGCCTTATATAGGTGTGGTACGTGGTCAGAAAACGTTTGAGATATTCAAGTATTTGTTTGGTCCATAATTCAGAGAGCTGATTAAACTATAAGCTCTCCGCAGCTAGATGTGGAGGCCAAGCTACGGATCATTACATTTCAGGAGCACATTCGTCATCATTAGCTGTATTGATCAGGTTTTGGTCGCCACTCTTTTCCGTCCCTGCCAAATACTCCGTCCTTTTTTCTGCCTCATAGTCCGATTCACAGCAGATGAAGAATTAAAGTACATCTCAATACAAAACAATATCTAATTATCGTAATGCCCCAAAACAAATAGAAACATGAACATAATTAAGGCAGCACCCCTTATAGAGGATATCTTCAGCCATAGATCATAAACCCTGTGGTTGTATTATCAGAGGCTCTCCAAGCTCAATGCCAGCGTATTGATTGGCTGACAGAAACAAAACCCAGTCGATGGGAGTCGTAATTCTTGAGATTTGGTAAGGATTCAATGCGGACCAGCTTTGCCTCCCTGGGGTTTGACTGAGCCCTCAATTCTTCATTATGTCCCAAACATAAAGGGCAGGAGAAGCAGAAAGTGCACAGCTGCAGATTCGTAGTGAACTTGTACATTTAAATGAACAGCACTTTGGGAATCCGGTTGCAATGTGTGATGGTGCGGTTGTTGTTGAGATTCATGTATGCAAATGTGTGTGACATGTGTTGTTGTGCATGCTGACTACACTCCACCTCTCTCTTTTTTTCTCATTCAGCCTTTCCTGCTCTGTTCACATATCGGATTATTCATCTCATTCAAGCGGGCTTCATGCGCTGAATATTAAAACAGAGCAGAGGAAATGCAAATTAAGCCGAAGCCTAATTCTGATGGCGAACAAGCCCAACAAGGGAGAGCTATACAGCTGTTTTCTCCCTCTAAATACTTTCATTTCCTCTCTGTCTCTGTTCTGCTTTTTTGGATTATGTCTGGGCCTCATGTGCTTTTCTCTCTTTGTCTCCTTAGATAAATGGAGGAAAAAGAGCGATGTAGGAGCAGGTCTCCAGCTCGTAGGGCCAGTCGGGTGCAGCAGGTGGTGGGAACAATAATACGGCGTACCCGAGAGTCGCTCAGCAGGTAAAACAACGCTCAAAGTTCAGAAAAATATTTCTAGAGGAATCAATGGGAATACAAAGATTCACATTTTTGCATCCGAGTGGGAAAATAGAGAGGATTTTGAAGGGAACACAACTAATTATGCAGTAGAAACTGTTGGCACCACACAGCCAATAGGAGCAAAAAATGCCGGGCCCCAAACAACCACTGCGGCAACAACAACTAAATAACTTGTATAGTGAAAAATAGACAATCAAGTTTGTGACAGAGAGGGGAGTAAACAGCATCATCCACTTCTGGGCCTGCTGCCAGATTGTGTAGTGGAGAAGAAGTGTGGGAGGTTGCTATATATCATTTCAGATATAAGCTACCAAAATGTTCAGATACAAGAACATGTATTACTATAAAAATCTCTCCGTAGAGGAGAAGAACATGTCTAAATCTGAGTACAAATATTATTCCTAACCTGTTGTAACCACACACACCAGATCCCCTCCACACACCCACAGTCAGATGCATAACACATAGCTGGGTTCATCCAAGCTATGTGAGACTGTCCCTCTGTCAAACATAAACACAGCCCACTTGACCACAAATATGCTTTCAAGAGTCCTTTATTCCCTTGTTGTCGGCCAAGTGGTTTCTGTTTCTCAGCAGAGAAGGCAGTGCAGAGGAAGTCCAGTAAACTCCCTGTTTGTCGTTCTGGGGAAAAGTCTCACAATGTCACACACAGGACTGGACAGCAGGCTTTAGGGAGAGGATGATTTAAACATGACATACAGATTATGTGTGTCCCAGGGTGCATTTCAACGGATGATGTATAGCAGTTTACATAAATATGACCTCTTTTCTCTGGTTCCCAATCACATGGCTAGAGATTAAAGGTCCCTGGATGATCATTTGCATTTGATATTTTAAAGTTTGATGCAGTATCATTATAAGGTCAATTTAAATACAGCTGTACAGTAATGATATTCCCATCAGCCTCAGCTGTTGTTAGTGTGTAGTGCTATTTGGCAAATGTAAGCATGCTAACATGCTAATCTATGATGGTAAACATGGTACACATTGTGCCTGGTTTACAAGCATATTAGCATTGCCGTTGTGAGCATGTTAGTATGCTTTCTATGCCAAATAAGCCGTTATAGTGGGTGTACACTCCTTTTCACGAACAAAATAAACTACTGAAATATGTCACTTTGAAGATTGACCTTAATAATTTGAAGCTATAAAGCTATAAAGTCTCTGTAAAAACACAGATGTTCTTGATATGTGAAATGAATTTTGAGTTTAGTAAAATCTTTTGTACAAAGTAATGAAAGTGGACAGTGCACAGGGCCACAGCAGTGAGTTGTAGTGTCAAGACCTACTGTATATATACAGTCTATGGTCCAGATAGATAACCTGTCACCCTGTTTGACCCCCTCAGGGAGCGGTTGCTCGGCGATGGGAGGTCACAGCGCTCCAACAGTCTGTCCAATCAGAACTACGTGGCCAAACTGACGCTGCAGATCACCAGGGACCCCGTCCTGGACAGCAGCACCGGCCATGGCTTCAACCTCACCACAAACGCACCCCTGCTGGTCAGGGAAGTCGCCCCAGGTACATGGGATGTGTGGTGATGATGCTGTGTGTGTGTGTGTGTGTGTGTGTGTGTGTGTGTGTGTGTGTGTGTGTGTGTGTGTGTGTGTGTGTTTGTCTAACATGTTTGTCTGGCTGGACAACAGCAATTTATTTTCCTGCTTCCTCTTCAAATGGGCCACCTGCTTTATGCAGCAGTGCTTATAGCAAGATTTACCCTCTCTCTCTCTCTCTCTTCTTTCCATTTCTCTCTATCTATCTCTCTCTCTCCTCACTCTCTCTCTCCTCGCTCTCTCATCCTCGTCTCTCTCTTCTCACCTCTCCTCTCGTCCTCGGTCTCATCATCTCCTCTCATCTCTCTATCTCTCTTCTCTCATCTCTCTCTCTCCCACACACACATTGACTCTGCCCATGCAATTCAAACTGCAGGGCACGGTGCTAGACAGAAACAACAGAGCCACCTGTCCATCTTTTCCAAATTCAATCACTTTTCATTGAGACAACGTTGATTCAGGAGAGAGTGAGAGAGCGAGAGAGAGACTGATGCATTACGTTTATGTCTATCTTGTAAAAAAGCTGATAAAGGGTCCAACTCTGCCACCAGCTCTGTCATTTCTTTCTGCTGCCAAAAAGAGAGTGAAGTGATAACAGATGACAAGATGTAATAGACAGCAGGAAAACCAATAGACAATAACTAAAGTGCAAATAGGGCAAAATAGAGCAAAAATAATGAGTGAAAAAGTGCACAGAGTTCAGGGGGGAGGGATGGGTGACGCATTAGGAGGTGGGAGGAGTCAGCAGGGTTGTGCTGGTGAGGAGGTGAACGTGAGAGGAAAGTGGTGGATGAGGAAGAAGGATAGAAAAAGGAAAAAGGAGAAAGGGAAGGCGAGTTGAAAAACCACACAGATCAGGATATTGGCACAGCTGACGTGAAAGCTCGACAGGGTGGGGGTGGGGGGGGCTTGTCTAGCAAAAGGGAGAATGTGTGCCCTGTGTGCGTGTTTGTCTGTGTGCCTGTGTGCTTGTGTAAGCTTGCAAAGCAGTGCTGAACGCCGACAGTGGGTCAAAAATCAGGGACAGACGGGGCTTTGCGAGGCGGGGTGTGTGTGTGAAAACATGTGTGCATGGGCGTATGTGTTTACGAATACACACACTGTATGTGTATGTATGCCTATATGTGTGTTAGAGGAAAGCTGAATCTGCTTGTTCCTCGGCCCTGCTCTCCTGCCTGAAGACAAATGAGTATAAATAACTAGAGAAAGCAGAGCAGAGCCGCGCTGGATGAGACCCAGAATAACAGTAACCCCTCACATCCTGAACACTGTTGAGTCAGCCATGATGAATAACCATATGTGTCATTGTGCGTGTGTGTGACGCTTTTTATCTGAACTGAAAGTGCAAGCTTGTCCAGCTGGGTTTTGTTTTATGCAATTGCTGACTATTTTCATTGTGTGTTTGTGTTTGTGTGTGTGTGTGTGTGTGTGTGTGTGTGTGTGTGTGTGTGTGTGTGTGTGTGTGTGTGTGTGTGTGTGTGTGTGTGTGTGTGTGTGTGTGTGTGTGTGTGTGTAGGGAGTCCTGCAGATGGGATACTGTACCCAGGGGACCAGGTGCTGCAGATTAATGAAATGGTGCTGGAAGATTTGAGTGGAGAGCAGGTGGAAAACACCTTAAGGTGGGAATCTATCTATCTATCTATCTATCTATCTATCTATCTATCTATCTATCTATCTATCTATCTATCTATCTATCTATCTATCTATCTATCTATCTATCTATCTATCTATCTATCTATCTATCTATCTATCTATCTATCTATCTATCTATCTATCTATCTATCTATCTCCATCCATATATAGTTTAAATACTTTGTAAAATTCTATATAGTTCAGATATTTGGGCCTGTATCGCTCTGCTAGTATGTCCAGTAAGTCTAGTGACTACGTGCACTGTCATGGCTGTTTGCTGGAGTGCTAACTGACAGTGCGCATGGATGATTCATGTGTGTGTGTGTGTGTGTGTGTGTGTGTGTGTGTGTGTGTGTGTGTGTGTGTGTGTGTGTGTGTGTGTGTGTGTGTGTGTGTGTGTGTGTGTGTGTGTGTGTGTGTGTGTGATGGCGAAAGGCTTAACAAGATAAGTGCAAAGGTCAGAGAAGAAGTGCTTACTTGACAGCTGGACAGAAAAGATAATGATCTCTCTTTCTTTTGCATGTGCCTACTTCCGTGGGTCTTTGTGTGTGTGTGTGTGTGTGTGTGTGTGTGTGTGTGTGTGTTTCCCCCCCAGGGACTTGAAGGACTGTATCAATGTGACCATCCTGCGGCACATGACAGTGAGTACAAAGAAGACATTGATGACCTTACGTCAACACAAACACACAAAAACATTCAAAAACATTCAAAATGGGTCATCACACTATCCTTCATTAAAACATAAGCTCTCCGTGTTCCCAAACATGTGACTTTAAACCCATGTTCTGCCTGCACTCTATATTAAGATTGTAATGTGCTAATGTTAATAAGTGTGTGAGGACCGCTTGCGTCTTATTTTAAATATATAAGCGTGTGTTACTTGGTCTGTGGTCCCATATAATGGCGTTGTTGCGTGGTTTCGTGTTGCAGAATCCCAAGTCATCCATCATGTCGGCAGAGAAGAGAGCTCGTCTGAGGAGTAATCCAGTCAAAGTGCGCTTTGCAGAAGAGGTGGTGGTCAACGGGCACACTCAGGTGAAAAAACCTTACATGACACGGCATCAAGGATTGTCTGAGACAACAATGAATGACTCATATCTGGATATATATAGTTTTAATCAGCCATTACACAGACTTGTTTTCTAATATGCCATACTTCATTTTTGTATTTTACGTTTGATATTGATTCCTGTCTAACCACAATGATTTCTCTCACTTCTCTCCATCAGGGGAACTCTCTTCTCTTCCTGCCCAATGTCCTAAAAGTCTATTTAGAGAACGGGCAGACCAAGGCCTTCAAGTTTGACAACAGCACTACTGTTAAGGTGTGTATTAAACAGACTGTAGATATTGAAATGAACCCAATTCGACCCACAACCATAACTCAATATTGGGATGTTTCGCAAAAGGGTCTAAACTAAAACAGATCTACATTTAACTCATTTAAAGGCCAAAACTGCTACGAACTGGCTCACCTTACATGGATATGAAATGGCAAGGGTAATTAGATGATGCATCTCGCTATTGGCAGTCTCCTGACGAAGCAGCATCATTCTTGGGCGGCTGACGTGTTTGTCAATACCAGTGCGCCTGCTGAAAGCCAATAAAAAGCCACATTTGATGTGTTCATTAGTAGGACTAAACCTATACCAAGCTGAATATACCTATTTACTTACTGTAACAAAAGTAAGACCTAAAATTGAAATGAAAGAGTATAGATAGATTCATCGTGTTCTGTGCTGCCTACCTTAGTGTTTTAATCATTGGCCCCCTCAGTTTTACATACAGTAATGATTATGAGACCAAACAGTGATTCTAGTTGGGAAAGACTAGAAACTAGTGGGTGTGTATCGTAATTAAGCACACCACACGTTTTACAGTTATTGCCCCGAAGGTGTTGAAGTGTGGGTAGGTTTTACATGTAGGAGTTAAAATACAAAACAAAATGATATTGCTTCTGGAGGACGTTATGAAACATATAAAGAGAGGGGAAGAGTGTGTATCGTGAGCCAGAGCGCATGTGTTTGTTAGGAGGGCAGAACAGTAGCTTGGGGGAACAGTATACAATCATCATCATTTGATAAGAGATCAGTTAGTCAGTAACTAAACCCCAGTGTCTGATTTCGTTTTCACAAGCACATTATTATTATTATTATTATTATTAAAGCCTGTTTTCTATAACAATTTGTATTCCTAGCCCGGGGGAATTGAGAGGGGGGGATCAGATTTGACCATCTGCCATCAGCAGGCTGTGATATGTTTGTCTAAGGGGGTCTGAACTGTTGTTTTTCCACCGTTCCAGGACATTGTGCTGACTCTGAAGGATAAACTGTCCCTCCGGGCCATCGAGTATTTTGCCCTGATACTAGAGCAACAGTACAGCATCACCAAACTACTGCTGCTGCACGAAGACGAGCTCATCCAGAAGGTGGGGGTACACAAATCCACGCAAACACACACAGTAGTTTAAGATGGTGGTTCATAATACGTTTAATTTACCTCTATTTTTTTTTTTCCTCCCCAGGTGGTGCAGAAAAAAGACTCCCATGACTACAGATGTCTGTTCAGGGTGAGTTTTATCCCCAAGGACCCCATGGAGCTGCTGCAGGATGACCCCTCTACTTTTGAGTACCTCTTTTTACAGGTAGGCTCATTTCCATCTGTCTCCTTTTGTCAATCTTACAGACTTTGTGTCATTCCTTCAGAGGACCCCTTTCTCTTTAAAATCCATAAGGAAACCAGGTTAAAATGTTTAGTTAAAAAAACTCCGATATGCAAATTGTAATCCTTTAATTTGCATTAAATAAATCTGGCAATTTGCCCAAAATCTGCTCCAAAAACTCCACAAAAATAGAGCGGGAATCAAAGTTATGAAGATGTTTGGAGTTAACATGCTCCTTTTGTCTTGATCATATTAGTTCAAACCTGTGGTAATCTAATATGTGTATATAAACTGTGATAAAGCACAGCTTCAGGATTTAATTTAAACCCTGGATTAAAATCTTTAAAGCCACAGTTTGTCTTTGCATTTTCGTGTTGCACAATAAAGCCTTGGGAGTGCCACTTATGTCAAGTTGATGTATTGTTCTATGAGGAGTCTTTGTCTTCTGCTGTGTTTGTTGGTGCTGTATGAGTGGCACTTTGGATGTCCCAGTGTTGGTTTACTTGATGATTCTCACAAGCTGTGTATTTTGTAATCTCTGTGCTGTTATGTCAAAAGAGTAAATATAAAAATAAGGTGTTATATTAAGTTCCACACTGGTATGTTATCAGTAATGTGCATGTGTACATTATGCTGGGACTGTGTGGGTTTCTAGAGTGTCGGTGACGTGCTGCGGGAGCGTTTTGCAGTCGAGATGAAATGCAACACTGCACTCCGGCTTGCTGCCCTGCACATGCACGAGAGGCTGGACAGCTGTGGACAGACCAGGGCCTCCATCAAGAGCATTACGTGAGTCATGTGCATTTGTTTTTGCTTGTCTTTTAAGGGTCACACTGGAGGGAATCCTAATTTGTGACAGGACCACTCTGAAAGCCAAATCTATTAATGTGACTGGATTCTTGTGGGGACCAAACGTTTCTCTTTGGGTGTTCCAATTTTCCTTTTTGTTCACATTTTAAAAGCTATAACTTCACAAACACAAGGCAACACACATCCATTTCCCACTGACGCACTGACCCGAAAGAAAAAGAAAACAATAACTACAGATATTACATGCTGTAAGGTCTGCTAACTGATTACCTCTGAGATAAGACCTCAGACTGTATATTCTCAACAATATAGTGTGTGTGTGTGTGTGTGTGTATATACGTTACTGAATGTTACATTGCTGACACAACATTGGGGCTAGCTTTACAAAGATAACGTTTTTTTATTAAGGCTTAGGTGCAAAGTCAAGCTATAGGTGAGGGTTTTCTACATATGGACCCGGGGAAACATACAATGAACCTTGGCCTTGGGAAATTGCTGAGAACAAAATAATTTTAAAATCTGTGTCGTATTATAAGGTTGTTGGGCTGGGGAAATAGAAACCAAAGATACTCTCTGTGATGCTAAAATGTATCAAAACACATAAGACAGCTATATTATGAGGCCTTTAGTTATGTCATACTGCGTGTTTCTTACATATCCTACAGTTCTACATTTGCTTTAGAGTCCAAGCCTCCCTCCACTTCACATGTTGCACCAATATTAAGTGGTTTTGGGTCAAATAAAGCAAGTGCATATAGGTACTGTAATTCAATTTCATGTCAAATTCCAGGAGGCTTTCATTTCATTTCAAACCTTTATTTACCCAGGTGTATCCCATTGAGATCATTGATCTCTTTTTCAAGGGAGACCTGCTCAAGTAGGTTCCACATGAAACATCAAAACATAAACAGAACAACAAAAAGGACATCTTACAGCATCATTACAGGGATTACAATAAATATCCACATGAGCAGGTACCAACAGCTTCCGATTGACTAGCATCCAACCGAGCTTTAAAAACATTTAGTGGCACCAGATTGCTCAGTTTCCATTTCAATTGCAGACTATTCCAAGACAGAGGAGCTGCGCATCTAAAAGCTATCTTCCCTAAGACAGTCCTAGCAGTTGGCACATTTAATAAAACTACAGCATGCGATCTCAGGCAGTAGCCACTTACAATTCGCCGTGAGATCAGGGAGCAGATGTACCCTGTACCCTCAGGCTACAGAGTTCTTCATTATAGGTGTGTTTTATATTCCTGTGTGTGTGTGCTGGTGACAGGAGAGAGTTTGGCATGGAAAGCTTCATCTCTCCCACACTGCTGAGCAACATGAGGGAGAAGGACCTGAGGAAAGCCATCAGCTATCACCTCAAAAAGATCCAGGCCCTGCTCGAGCCGCGTCAGAAGGTAGATACTGGCTAGGAGGGTGAACACGAATATTAGATCTAAGGCCTGGGTAATGTTTATGCGGAAATAAGTGGAGCATATTCCCTGTGAAGGAAATAGTTTTGGTCAGCGAGTCTTCCATAACAGCCCTCCATGGTTTTCGTTTCCTTGCTCTCTGCCTCACTGTCATTCCTCTTTCTTCTTCTTTGCTCACTGCTGTGTTTTAGGTCATTTCTGCGAGTCAGGCTCGGTTGGCCTACCTCACTCAGCTGGGAGAGCTCATTTCATATGGGGGACGGTCCTACACAGCTACGATGATGGTAAGAGAATATCAGATGGTGGTCTGTTTGTAAAGGGATATATTTACACCTTGATTCAGTCTTGGATCTATATGGCAAATATGATACTATGTTATCTTTCATATATTTGCATCTCTTCATTTTTCCTCCATATTCTACCGCTTCCTTTTTATTTCTCCGTCGTGTCTCATTATGTAACATACTCACTGTCATCCACCCTCAGCTTCAGGACAGAGAGGTGTTGGTCAGCCTGCTGGTGGGAGCCAAGTATGGGATGAGTCAGGTAATAAACCACAAGCTCAACATGATCTCTACGCTGGTGGAGTTCAGCAGCATCAGCCGAGTGGAGCTGCTGTCGGAGTCGGACAAAGTCAGCCTACTGCGCATCTCACTGCACGACATGAAGGTGAGGAAGACACTGCAGACTCTATTATTCATAAACATGTAGGAATTCACACACTGACACAGATACACAAAAAGGACTCACCACACACAATATAGGTCAAGCATTTCTCCTTCAATACACCAACAGAATACAGCCTAAGTGCTAGCTTTATAAAGCGAATTCATTGGACTCAAAGGTGACTCTCTCTCTCCCTCTTTTCCCCCCTTCCATTTCCTTTTGTTCCTTACCCTCTTAATCACTTGACCTTATCTTCTGCAATGCCCTCCCCCTTGCAGCCATTTGCCTTATTGATGGACTCTCTGGCAGCCAAAGACTTAGGGTGTCTGCTAGGAGGCTACTGCAAACTCCTTGTGGATCCCAGTGTCAATGTCTTCCGTCTGGGGCGCCCAAAAGTGAGGGTGCACCGAATTCCTGCTGAAGAAGGTGTGTGTGGGAGGTTCGCCGAAATACAGGGCGTGTGCTATGAGTCCCTAACAAGTGAGCACAAACTGTTTCACTTTTAAAAAAAATCTGGTTTTGGGCTTGGCCATTTCATAGATAATTCTCACATCACATACTGATGTCACCAGCCAGTACGGGTACCGTTAAAAAAGCCTGCCACATAATATAATATCATAATATTTTAAAACGTATTATTCTCTTACTAACATGTCTTTTTCTGGTTTTATTAGGTTATGTGTCTCGGTGCTGCAGTGACTCAGATGACTCGACAGATGAGGATGACCCAATGGATTCTCAGAATTACAAACGGCCAGACCCAGCAAGTCAGGACTGGGAAGAGAGGAGGCGAGAGGAGGAAGAGAAGAGGAGAGAGGAAGAAAGAAAAGAGAGAGAGGACCACAAAGGCAAACAGGAAGTGAAGATAATAGTGACTACAGAAAGTATGGAAAATGAGGGTGAAGAGGAAGAAGGAGCAACAGGGAGCGGTCTGCGTACATTTAGTATTATGGATGAAGAAATGAACATGGAGACCAACTGGTACCACACGGACCCCCGGGTCACCAGCAGCTTCTCCAGCTTGTCCAGTGGCTCCATCAGTGCTGCGCTGGAGGAGAGCAGCGCCTCAGCCAAAGCCCCGGCTCGTCTGGATGCACAACGGGGAACACGCACAAGCGAAGATCTACCCAGCTTGGACGTCCACCATCCCTACCTCCTGGAGCCAAAACGCCATCAAGGGCCCTTGCGACCCACCAACCTCAATTACCGTGGCAATGACAACTCCTGCCTTTGCTTCGCTGAGCTCTCCAAGGCAGATTTCCTCCCCAGCCCACCTGAGGCGACTAGTGATGATAATGATGATGACGATGATGAGGAGGAGGAAGAGCTAGGATTGGGAGGATTAAGACGCATTTCTAAGATTCCTAGTTCAAGAGATTTAAGAATGATTGACAGCATACCCTTTGACAGATCACCCATTAAAAGAAAGAAAAAGACCCCTCCCAAAGTCCCAATAAGGACGAGTTCGATTCCTTCGGACAAAGAAAGAGAGGCTGAGCACCGCCTCTCCAAAGACGAAGAGGGTCTATTCCTGACGCCTTCACCCAATCCCAAACCAGCTCTTTTGGGCAAAGAGGCTGTCTCAGAGTCTGAAGATGAGTTTTTTGATGCACAGGAGAGATTTACTCCTCCAGTTCCTGATATATCAGGTGAGTTCACAGCATGTTTGTATGACTTTGCAGATGAATGAAACAGTCTGTCTTTGCAACGTTTTGTGAAGATACTTTGTCTAAAAGGGTATGTTAGGGTATTTTATGTGAAGGCAACATGAGACATTAATGTAATTAAAGGAGGTATAAATTCACTGATGCCCTTCTCTTACCATCTTGTCTTTTTGATTTGTTTCTCTCTCACAGACGCTGAGCTGGCTGACCGGCGAAATGCTAATCGGTTGAGTGGAGGCTGGAATGGTCCTCTAGCTGTCCCGGGGAAAGAGCCACCCTCCCCCATTGGAAATAAAGGAAAATCCTCTAAAATCAAACGAGAAGTGGAGACACCTAAAGGCCCTGCAGATGCACTTGCTAACCAACAGCCCAGTGCCCCAAAGCCATCTCAAAAACCTGAAGCTAAGGTCAAACCACTATTGGCACCTAAGCCCCAGCTGCCTCCCAAACCTCAGACCATTCCTCCCAAATCCCCCCAGCATGGGAGTTCATATGCCCACTGCAATGGGGATTCCTCTGGACGTTTGTCATCTGAACTTTTGGAAATGGAGCCAGACACCATGGAGTTCAAGTCTGTTACATCCGGTGCAGGTGGACTGCCTCTCACATCAGCCCTGATTACAGCAGTGCGTTGCAGCAGGCAACCACTACCCATTACAGCACTGCAAACTGAGGAAAACACTAAGAGGCAAGAAAACGGCCCAAAAAAGAATAAGGATGTTGTTTCCAATGACAAAGCATTCATGTCTGATGAAAAAGAAACTAAAGTTGAAGGGAAGATCAATGGGACTGCTGTACCCATGAAAAAGCCACCAAACCTTCCCCTGATCCCTCGCTCTAATTCAGGTACAAAGCCATCCATTCCCCCTCCAGTGCCCCCCAAACCCACTACTCCCACCAATCTTCACCCCTTATCACTACCGGCTAGCTCTCCTGTCTCCCCAACTGATCCATCCAAAGGGATCTTTAAGGACAGCGTTAGTCCGCAAAATGGGATCCACCCTTGGAGCAGCCGCAATGGCAGCGTCCAGTCGGGATCCAAGAGGGTCTCTCTGAGTCATGAAAGCTTGTCACCGAAAAACTCAGATACACCTCCCCCCCTTACCACCTCGCTCACTTCCACCAACTCCACAGGTGTTGGGGGCCTTGAAAGCAGAGAGCCTGGCAGATCTGGATCAGGATCAGACCTGAGGACCAGCTCCTCCAGCCTGGGAGGCAGACTGCCAGCTTCTGCCCTGAGGGGGAAGATCCAGGCTCTACCTTGGTACATGACCCGTTCCCAGGAGATTTTGGGAACTCTTGACTATCCCTCTACCAGCTCCATCAATGGAGATACATCTGGATTTGGTTCTGGCTTGTCTGTAGCCAGCGGTTTATCAGACTTAAACAGGACCCCAGTCAAGGAAAAAGAAGCAGTGAGCTCAAAGCTAGAAGCACGAAGGAACATTTTGGAGGACGGAGCTGAGGTTGTCATAGCCACCATCAAAGAGGCCCAGGATGTGACCTCACATATGAAAAAGGCCAACGGGACAAACGGCTCCCACCCTAACCTGACCCTCAAAGGGAATAGTTTGCACAGTGGCAGTGTATCATCGGAGCAGCCTCAGTCACGGTCCCACTCAGCAGTCGGGTTAGGAGGTGTGTCCAGCATGCAAATTGGAGGGGACTCGCCAACATCCTCACAAGCTGACACCACCCCCCCACAGCAGCACCGCGAGGCTTGTGGCTGCCGAACCGTTTACGCCAACTGTTTCAGTGGAGAAACTGAGGATAGTATAAGCTTTGACGAGGAGCTAACCGTTTACGAGTTCTCCCGCCGCACACGCCCTAAACCTGCCCGACCCCCAACGGTCTCTCCTCCAACACCACCCTCACCAAAGCCCAATATTCTGTCGCTGCTGAGGGACAACCCACGCCCGCTCTCTACTTTTTCCACTGCCTCCTCTGAAATCAGTCCCCTAGTTTCACGACCGGTTTCCCCCACATACTCATTTAGTGGACCTCTTCATACACTTACCAACAAAAATTATGGTGGGCTCAAGGGAGGTTTTGCCTCCTTACGTCAAGATATAGACCAACTCCTTCTGGTCTTAGAGAGGGGAGAACTGGAACAACCCGAACAAACTGTTCTAGACTCAAAGCAGGATATAACAGGCCTAAATGTAGGGCCGGACCTTAATCACAATGGTACTGAAGGCAGAACTACCCCAATACCGGACCCAAATTGTACTGGGTCAAGCACAGCCGCCATGACAGAGGCCGAGAGGAATCTACTCCAGGCGGAGGCTCGGCGATTGGCCTCTGGCTGTCAGCGGGCCACACGTGTTGGCTGGGCTCCTGATGAAGCCCTACGTTCCTTATCTAACAGTTTCAGCGCCCTGGTTCAGTTGTCAGCAGCCTGCCTGCGAACAAACCCTTGCCCTGGTTGTGAGCTCTGCCATAACGCCAGCCTGGGCCACGGGGGTGAGGATGATGACAGCCAGGAGGCCATGGACAAGCTGAAAGAGATAGTGGGTCTATATAGAGAGTTTGTTGGGGCTGTTGAGACAGCTGGAACTGGGTCTGGGGTTGGGGGTAAGAGTGGGGGCCACAATGGATCTGGACAGGGTCAGGGGGAGAGTGACGGGGTGAGGCTACTAGCCAAACGCTGCACTGTTCTCATCTCGTCCGTTTTTGCACTCACACAGCTCTTCCGGACACGCACACCAGACACAGCGGACACGCCTGGACACGTACCTCTCAATTTTTGACCTGTGAACTTTTACCCACTAATAACCCACTAACTCTATAGGTGAGCCAAGAGGAAACAGCACAGAGCGATGTGGTGTGTGTAACCTCTATGTTCTTGTACAGTAAGTGCCATGCACACCACAGCACACAATCTCTAACCTACAATACACAAACTCACATGGAAAACACACATCAAACAAAACTGTAAACAAAGAGAGAAAACGTTGTTGCTTGGCCTCTTCTTGGACGCATATGGACTATGCATTTGTACATTATGAATTTTATAATTATCTTATAATTCTCTTATTTTATGATACGATATGTGTATGTATGTAAGGATGGATTACCCATGTATGTATTTATGTATTTATTTTTACAATATTTGCACCATGGTCTGTGATGTTCAGGTCTCCGGTGGAAAAAAAAACTATGGATGTCACTGGAATTTTGAATTGTCCTTCTCTTTGAGACAGTATTATGTTATCTTTTGCTGCTTTAAAGGTTTCTCCACTCCACAAGGTGTAATCTGTAAATTGTCATTTTTCAAGTTTAGTATAGCAGTACGTTTTACTGACAAACAAAACATACTTATCACACTTGCAAAATACAGGTATTAACTGATTTGTTTTTGTATGTGCACCTTTTTAACAATTTAGTTTTTCAAAACTAGTTACATATGAATGGGATACAAAACTATACCATTACAAAGCAGGGAGAGCACTTTTGACTGTTACAGATTGCACCTTTTTATGAGACACATACCCTTGTGTAAAGTGTTTTTTCTACCCTTTCCCTGGCCCTGGCTGACTGAGTGAATGGATCTTGGACATGCTCCCATTACCCCAACATATGCAGTAATATAACATTAATCTAGTTTTCATCCAAAGGACATGACATATATATTTTCTGGGAATGTGTGGATGAGCCTAGGAAGCAAAACAGGGGACCTTATTTATGTAGTTGAAAACAAGTTTTTACTAGGCACAAGGGTGACTGATAAACTATGTCCAGATGTAGCAAAGATCCAAAGTCTTAAAACAGTGAGCCACTACTGTTCCCCACTACGGTTTCCTGGCTGCACCACCACACTAATAACATGCTGACAGATGGACTGACTGCTGTACGCTGGGGTCAGAACTGTAGATATACATGTATATCTCTGTGTCCTATTCCGTCTCTACCTTAGTTTATGGCTATGCAAACATAAACCCCCCCACCCCCCACATACTGCATCCTTGTTTCTTTGTGCTAACTTAAAAACAACAATAGCTGCATTATGTTTGTCTGAATATAATGGATGCATTCTTTGTTTGCAATGTTGGCTTTGTCGTGTTTCAGGAAATCCTGCTGCATTATGGATTGCAACATGGTGCAAAGTTGCATGGAATTAGCATTTGTCAATATAAAGACTCCTGTCTTTACTGATGTCTGTGAATTGTCAGTAAATGGATTACATTGCTCGATCAGTTTGCTGATGTACAGTGTTCACTAAAAGGCTTGTTCATGTCACTTGATGCCAACTCATTCGATGATTTGTCCAATTTATTGGAGCCAACTAAGACAACAAGAGGGTTCTTAAGCAGTTGCTAATACAAATATGATAAGGGGATTAGCCAAATAAAAGACTGCGTGTGACAGCTGGTGAGGAGATAGTCGGTATATTTTATATCCAAATGGGTGACTGAGAGACTTTTTGTAAACGTGGCTATGCTTGAAAATAAGAAGGCAGGTATTTTGTGTGAGATGTCAGCGCTTCCACTCGCCACAGAGGTCCAGCACCAGTGTCCGTCACAGCACTAATATCAAAAGCATCTGTAGTTGTCCATCAAGCAGGCCCGAACAGTAAAGAGTGCCTGTGTCACCTACTTGTTTTGTTTCTGTATGGTAAAACTGTCTAACGCATTTCATTTTAAAAGAGGACATTATGTTTCTACATGAGCAGTCACTTTTCCGTACCCACGTACAATAAAGTCTATGTACCAAGAAATGTATTGTTTGGGAATAAATTACACATTGACTTTAATGAAGTTGAATGTCTGGGTTTTGTCTATACAACAGTTATCAACTCATGTCATGTTACAACTTGCAGTTCTTCAAAGCTTCCTCCCTAAATATTAAACTTGAAATCAGGTCATAAGACATCCAATTTACCATCCTGGCTTTTAACAACAGGAAAAACACCTCTCGGACTAAACAGCCGTTGTATTTATACCATCACTGGACTACTAATACTGCTAATGAGGATTACTGACGGATTTCTTTTCAACCATTGAGTTATACTTCCTAGAAAGGCAGTGTTTTTCAATGTATGGGTGCACCTAGGCCTACTTTTTCTCTTTTGGTACTGGGAATGTCTCTTAAATTATTCAGAGCTAGAGTGCAACATTTTCACTTCTATTTTTAAAATACTTTCTTAAATATGAATGAATTTTGAGTGGAAAACTGTAAGATTTCATTTAAGATCATAGTCAGACAGACATTTGTTAAAAGGAAAGGCAACATCCAAAGAGCTGAGCGGTTTTCTAACTACAACAGCTCAACCCTCTCTGATCCAAAGTCCCCATGTCAGATTGCCCTTAATCTGATCACTATCCACAGTCTGACTTCTTGACACCGTCATCTAGAAAAGTCGCATGTATAAAAAAAAAAAACACGGTCTGGAAGTGTAGACCTGCTGTGAGAGCTATTTCTATAGTCAAGAAAGTGACAGAAATGACAGATAGAGGTGTTGAACTAAAGAGTGTACTGGAGTGTTTTTGCCTCATCCTTCATTTTGATCCAGTGTCAGGTCTGTTCAGCTTGACTACCAAACTCTATTGTACCGGTAATGCCGTTTGTATGATTGATTATGAAGAAGGGATTTAGTGCACACGGTATGAGTCACTTTGAGGATGGCACCGTGGACATAAAGCACAAAGAAGCCGTTAAGTATCAGAAGGTGCCTTATTACACGAGTAAACCATGTTTTCAGCCAATTCTCTTGAGAAAAACACGTCATGTATCTCAGTACACATACCAGACGTGTTCACTGTCAACATGTTTAATAGATTGTTTAAACATTTCATTTGGTTGCAATTAGTCATTTGATGTTTTCATAGTGATTTGGTGTCCACGGATTTGTAAATCGCTTATAAATGTGCTATATAAATAAAACTTGATTTGGTGACTCGTGCTACAGAAAAGTTAGCAATTATAAACAGCATTATTTAACATTAATGAAGGTGTCCCACTTTCAGGAGATAATTCAAGTCTTACTATTGAAGAGAAAGCCTTGGAAAATCCCGGAAAGATGCTCAGGAAACAGAACACTGCGGACAGTCAGAATGAAAAGGATTGGAGAAATAGGCCAAATGATCCATTTACATGGCAGCTTGAGCTTTGTGTGCCACTGAACACGACCCTCTGCCTCAGTCTTCTCTCAGCACCATTACTCAGTTCAGTCTCTCTCTCACTCAATGTCCAGGCAGCATGCCTTTCCTCTTCGGGCTGACGTACCCAGCAAGAGCTGCAGCATGGTGACAGCGTCTACTCAAGCTTGAAATCTGAGCCTATTATGTCAACAGATGTTACAGACAGAGAGGAGAGCAAGCGTGAGAGAAGAAAGATTTAAAAAGAGGGGAAAGAGGGAGGTTGCATGTATAAAAAGGTGATATTTGAAGTTTATAAAAAGGAAAAAAACATCTAGGAGCACTACTTTAAAAAAAATCAATGAACAAAATAAATGCCCAAAAATTAACAAATGCAGAAAATGTGAAATTCATTTCAAAAGGTATTCTTCTGGAATGGCAAAGGTTTTGTAAAATAAAAATAAAAACACAAATGTTCTGTGGTGTAAAGATTGAACACATTTTTCCTTTGTAATTATACAAACAAGACAAGATCTAGGTGTAACTGTTTTACTGACATCAACGGGCACTTCTCTAAACTCAAACAACACATGCCAGGAGCACTTTATGAATCAAACAAAGACTAATTGTGCCTGAAAGAACATTACATTTTGAATCGGCAAACAAAACTAAAATCATGTGTAAAAGGAGGAACTGTTTAAAAAAGCCTGACAGTATTTCCAAGAACATCACTCACACTTATTTCAACAATTTCTGAAATTATAGATTTTTGATCATATGATAATTATATAGGCTGAATAGTTTAATGGAGCACAAATAGAAATAATACAGCCAACTCTATATTTTATTACACTCTTCTTGCCAGAACATCTTGGGATATTTCCATTGTCAAAAGTGTTTGAGTTAAGGGGCAGAAAGCAGCCTTAAAGAGGAA
Source organism: Gymnodraco acuticeps (assembly GCF_902827175.1). Classification (NCBI taxonomy): domain Eukaryota; kingdom Metazoa; phylum Chordata; class Actinopteri; order Perciformes; family Bathydraconidae; genus Gymnodraco; species Gymnodraco acuticeps. The sequence continues at coordinate 4,129,372 of NW_022990699.1, read as the reverse complement.
AGACTCTTGGTCAAACAAACAGACGCATGTTGTCCACAAAGCAGCACAGCACATACGACGAAACAGTTAATCTATTGAACTAACTTTTGCTTGAAACTGTGGGAAAAAAGCAATAAAATGTTGTTTGCTCAACAACATGTTTGTACAGAGAGCAAACAAGGGCATTTTAATTGGACCCTGGCACACGTTTGTATAGGCTAAAGCGCGTGTCTTGTTAAATACTGACAACAGTAAATAGTCATGGCATGTGGCAGGTGGGTTATCTTACACTGACTGTTGGCCCCTGTTAGAAGTGCAACTATGCTGCAGTCTTTCAGTCTGTGTGCCCCCAAAAAATGTGCCAGACAGCAAGTACATCGGCTTTACTTGACGGTTTCCTTTCTTCTTAACAAATGACTCTCACACTTTACACAGGGTTTTCCCTTGAAATGCTTTCTCTCGCTCTCTATATCTCTATTATGACAGCTCCTTCAGCAGCAGCTCATAGGTGGCATTAATGATCCCCCAGGAGAGCAGTGAACGGTGGTAGTTGAGAGTGGCCCCTCTGAAGAGCATGGCAACACTGCAGCCCCTTTCTCTCCACACTGTTAGCAGCACCTGTTTGCAAGGCTGGAAGGCTCCACCCACCTGAGACTGGGCCCGGGACTTGACCACATTTAAGGGATAGAACATAATGCCAAGGGCTGCCCCCAACAACCCTCCACATACAAAATCACTTGCGATGTGACCTGCCCGGCTATTGACTTCTGGGAGCTGCTCCTTGATGGGCCCACGGAGCCCGAAGAAGAGCACATTGCTGGGGCCGTTACGAATAAGTATAGGCACCAGGCCACGGTAGCACTCTCTGACACCATGCTCAGTCACTAGTGTCCGGAAGGTGTGGACTGTGTTTTTGAAGCGCCCGTGGTGACGATGGTCTTGTAAAAGAGTCTGCACACGCTCAAACGGCGTCAGGACGGCCTCTGCGGTTCCTGCCAACGCTGCAGCAAAGCTCCGGGTTGCGAGCTCCGGCATACCGCTGCCAGCGGCCCGGTCTAGTAAGACTCTAGAGAAGTCCTCGTACAGGCCAAACATGATGGCCACTGTAGTGCTCTTCTGGAGCAGCGGGGGCAGCAGACCCCGATACAGATTCCTCAGCCCATCCCTCTGCAGCTGCTGCAACGCCTCAGTGGCCAACACACCGTGTAACTGTTGGCGGAACAGCACCTTCTGGATGGGGAAAGTCACCACGATGTTGGTAAAAGCTGCAAACGAGCCGCAAAAATAGTGCTTCCCTTGGGTGCCCAGCCTGGCACCCAGAGCTCGAGCGGACAGCAGGGAGTAGCCCCCTTTTGTCAGGGCGGGCGCAGGCTGAGGAGTCCTGGACGACTCCGAGTCCATGGTGCTGACAGCCATGGGAGGCTCAGAGCTCCACAGCCTGGTCCTCCATCTTCACATCAGCAACACACTCTTCTGTAAAATATACACCCTGTGGAAGAGGGAAAATATCAGATATTCATATTAATATCAAATACACTCCTGATTATTATTCATTTGATAGTGTGACAGTTAAGGGATCCCCATACACATGAAAATGGGGAGATTGCATGCACTCACACAATATATTTCCTTCCATATTTTATTATCACATGGCCAAAATCACTGGAAAATTACACACAAAAAATAGAATATTGTCTCATATATAAGACAACTGTTATAATTTGATCTAAATATATTCAATTGAATATAGACAGCGATTGATTAAATATCAAATAAACACACAACTGCAATCTTGTAAATATGAAAATAGCTCCATTTAGATATCTTTCAACAACATATATAGTGAGACAATATATTTGTGAAGATTCTCTCTCTAATATGATACTGTTGGGTTGTACATTAAATGGCCTGTACAAGCTACATGTTGCCTCAAAACTGTTTAACACCTTCAGCCATCTGCTTTCCACTTCTAAAGCCATGTATTTGCCCTACCTACCTGGCAACTGATAAGAGTAATAACACGTTTACAATAGTTAGGGATTGATAAGCTTTGCAGGACGACAGTATAGAACAACTATAGGCAGCAGAAACACTATGTTTAACATACATTATAAAGCACCATATATTCATCCTTAACATTTAAAGTATTTAAGAGGCTAGTGGCACACCCTGCCATATGCAATAGAAACAACAAATCTTCTCAAATTAAAGCAACCTCCTATCTACATTTAAAATAAAAGTATAAATACATTCAGAGCAAGTTGTGTGTCAAATTATAGACCAAGGAGGATATAGTAGTGGCAACAGCTTTGAGGTCATGAGAGGTTAACCAAAGACCAAAGAGCATGTTAACCAAAATATCTTTCCAGAAATCCTTACACACATTTGCAGTCAGTATGACACACCTGCCACATGGCTACTGACCTGTGAGAACCAGTTATGTAATGTAAGAGTCCCCCAGGTTTAAAGTATGAGACATTTGTTCAAAACATGGAAGCTTTGAAGTGTCATTTCAGAGTGTACACAACAGCACACCAGCAACCACATGAAGGTGTTTCACCACTAACCAGTAAATTATACATATTGATAAGTATAATTTCTACAGCCAAGACTATTCATTCAGAGTTTATATCATTTCGGATAGTGGAGTTATGTTATGTTTCTGAGATTATATTTTCCTGTGTCACGTTTGAAAGGCAGCAAGCAAATATTAGTCAACACATTTTAAAATGTAAAAGTCAACCAGGTTATAATAATAATTTAACCCAATCAATAGATTTGAGCAGATGACAGCTTCCCATTCAGTAATCTGTTGTTTTCCCATTACTGCATGTTACGCCCTCTCCCTGTTTTTGATACTTCCTGTATATTAGCTTGCCGTGACATGCCTATTTTCCTAGCATGTGGGGCTGATAACATAGACTATATAGATCAACATAACTCACACATACATTAAAGCCTAATATCATCAAATGTTTAAATTACAGTAAGGGTACGAAACAATATTAGTTACTGTTATAATCCACAAATCAAAGGGCTAGCATGCTTAGCTAAAAAGCTAACTCACACACTCTGCTCAGCCAACATGGCTAATAGACTGTTAGCTTGACGGTGTTAATGACAGTGCCTACTCGGCTGTGTATGGAATACACGATCACATTTGGGATTAAGTTAGAAAGATGACACGACAACAGAGTCAGATATAACGGTTGTATGCTAACACAAAATATATGTCAGCCTAACATGCTAAGTGACTAGCATTACAGAGTCAACACGGACAAACGCTAGGTGTTGATGTTTGGTTGGGGACTTCTCTGACAGCGACTGGGTAGAAACAAGCATTTCTAGTTTTGATCGAGCTCATACATAAGTATTTACCTGGAGGGCAGTTTTCTGCAGGGTAATTGGGTCACTCACAACAGCTGTAGGTCGTGTCTGTCTGGGCTGCAGCAGCAGGTGACCGCGAAGACGCGCATGCGCAGTTATGCAGATCTGAAGTTATCTTTATTTAGGCATATATTACTCCTCTCTGAGTTTCCAACACCGTATCCTCATTTTTTCCCTAGTAACCCTTCAAAAATATGTTCCTTTCTAGCTACTCTCAGCCAATGATGATGTGTTCAATACATGTTCAGTAATTTCACCTAAATAACAATGCGAATCCGGAAAAAAAATATTGAAACGAAGGTAAACGGGTAGCTTCGTTTTAAATATGTTTCTTTCTCAAAATTGTACATAAACAACATCAAAGCGACTACAATTGTTTTTTCCCCGTATGTATCGCTCTTTGCATCTTCAAGTGGCCAAAGGGGGAACTCTCGGAAGTGATTTCAAAACAAAAGCCCTCGTCTGGTAAAAAAAACACTTAATCTCTCGCTCTCCCTTTCAGAGACAGACTGTATTGATAAAACTGTATTATAGAGGGCGGGGTGACAGCTTTCATAGTTCGGTTAAAGTTAGAAAGATAATGACAGATTCAAACTCGATGGATCAATAATTAACCCTTTATCTATCGTTAAGTGTCTTTTAGCAGACGAGGGTTTTGTTTTGAAATTACTTCCGAGAGTCCCGCCCCGCCCCTCTCTCCAAACACCCCTGTGGCCCCGAAGTAAAGAGCAAAACCAAAAAAAGTCGCTTTTCTGTTTACTGGTTTAAGAAAGAAGAACAAATAAGAGGAAGATACACGGATTGAGTGGACTTGAAGTATGAGCAGTTGACAGTGTTGTTTGAAATAAGGTTTCAAACGGTTCAAATGGTCAGAATTGACTCGCGTCGTTTTTTGTCGTAAAGCAGGATGTAGCGACAGTTTTACGACTGTGTCGGGACGTCATTATTGTAACGTTAAGAGATCTGCTGGTAAATAAAGGATTAGGTTTGCCTGATACATTTCACAACGGCCTATATTGCTCTCCTTTCTCTTCATATTCATGGTTGTTACATTTCTATGAGATACTTGCATAACATTAGCACGATCTGGTAAACAGTTGGAGCAAAGATGACAGCTGCAAGTCAGCTAGCTTCGTGTTGCTAACTATATAATATAGCTGTATTTAGACAGTTCTGTTTAGCGTAACGTTGGCTAACTGTTACATACCGCAAGTGAAATATATCCACCGAGACGTGTCCGTATGTAGGACAACCGCATACATTAGCTAGTTCAGTGTGTCGCCTTCGGTATAAAAAAGTAGCTGCATGTAAAAATGTCAGCTCAAAAAGACTGCGAGTTTTTGGTGAAGAGAGCCCGGGATCTGGTCTCTGATGATCCCTGTGCGGCCAAAGCCTGGCTCATCACTGCCAGGACCCTGTACCCTGCAGATTTCAACATACAGGTAACATTAGGCTGCTTATTGTCTAACCACTGCATGCATTTCCTACGTGTTTGGATCCTCTGTTGTGTTTCCAATGTTAAATTGTGTTTGACATGTTTTCACAGTATGAAATGTACATCATCGAGCGCAATGCAGAGAGGACAGCCTCTGCAGGGAGACTGCTCTATGACATGTGAGTTACAGTGCACTAGCTTTGTACAAGTGTTCATGTCTAATGTCCTTGGCTGAGTCTGAGCAAACAGTTACACATTCCCCCCCCACAATCTTTAGGTTTATAAACTTCCCAGATCAGCCCATTGTTTGGAGAGAAATCAGTGTCATCACAGCTGCACTGCGCAGTGACTCCCAGGACAAACATGCCCTGTTTCTACGAGGTGAGAGACGTTTGATTCACTGTCAAGAGAGTGATAATTAAGTGTGGGAAACATTGATGGTTTTGGAAATCTGAACTATCTTTTGACACGTGTATATTTGTCTTCCCCAGGGCTTTTTGAGACGCTGCCTGGCCGTGTGCAGTGTGAGATGCTACTGAAAGCCACAGAGCAGTGTTTCAACACTTTGGAGAAGGCAGAGATGCTGCTCCTTCTTCTTAAGCGCTTTCCAGAGTCTGTAGTCCAGCACGGGGTATGTAATGAACGCATACCTTCTGTGTGTTGACAGTTTAACACTAAAACAGTCGGTGCTAAGTACATTCTGCTGTGATTTTAGGTCAGTCTAGGAGAAACTTTGTTAGAGGCGGAGGCATCAGAGAATGTGGAGACTCCCGTCAACTGCTTCAGGAAACTTTTTGGTGATTGAAACACTCACACTAAAACATGCTTTTGATCCAAATCAATATTCTGTACATGCAATAACTTCCTATCGAATGTGTTGTTATTACTACAGTGTGCGATGTCCTTCCTTTGATTATGAACAACATGGACATGCGGTTGCCAGCCAGCTTGATGCAGAAGTACATGCTAAAAGCAGCTGAATTTTACATCGGCTACGTGACCCGTGGACCCGCAGCTGATGTACAGATACAAGGTGAAGCTGCAAGTGGTTGATGTTGCTCTTTCCTTTTCCTTATCTCAGTGTGATACATCAAAGATTTCTTGTCCTCTGTATTGTTTCTCTCGACTGCCGGCCTGATGTTTCCTGCTCCTTGTGTTCTTTGTTTCAGGCTCTCAAGATGGTGGGTCTCTGAAGTCCCCCACTGTGTCCCGTGGCTCCCAGCGTTATGTGATAGACGGCCTGTCCGAAAAGTCGTCAGTGGTGGCAGAACCTTGGGAGAGGCTGTTGGATATTGTCGCTGTCGTTGGAGCACGCTGCGAGTGGCAGGGAGACAAGGGACAGAGGTAGTGTATCTGTCTGCATGTCAATCAGCCATTACTGTGTTTCATGGTTGTTTTGTATTCAGGTTGCTCTTTTGATAAACAACAAGTTATTTCATTTCATTTCATTTTTATTTGTCCCGCTCATGGTACGCAAAACTCACTGTACAATAATTGCCAACAAAACATGACTGTACAACACACCATTGAGCGGAAAGGAGCAGGGAGAAGAAAACAATCTTATGTGACCTGCCCCTTTCTAAAAAAAAACTAAATAAATAAAAATAGATGGTCTGCCCTTCATAATACTTTTTTTCTTTTTTTTTTCACAGCCAAACATAACAGTGTCTTAGTATACTAAGAGAAACTCAACAAAATACTTATTTCCCACTTGACGGTTAACGGAAAGAAACAAAACAACAACACCTAGCTTAAATGAATGCATTCTTTAACAACAGCTCTGCAATACATCTTACATTCATGGCCATAATATTCTGTTATTCAAAGTATCTTAGATCATTTAGATTTGTGGTCATTTTGAAGGCTGTGGTTTGAGCCTGGTGATGCTTTTAAATGTGACTTTATACTGAGAGGTGTTTCTAATTAAGTCTACTGTAACTGATCTAAATGGATGTATTGCTGTCATCATGTAATAAATGGAGACGCCCACAGTTGTCAGAATAGATCTGAATAAAATGTAGTAACAAATCATTGCATATGTTTTGAACACACTAAAAAAAGAGTCAATTACACAGATCTTGATGTACTCAAACGGTTTTATTTTAGAGAAGTGTTGACTCATGGTCATTTTGAAGGCTGTGGTATTTCACTGTGTTATACTGAGAGCTGTTTATTAGATTTACTCTACCAGTACTCATGTAAATGGATGTATTGCTGTCATATAAGAGATGGTGCTGATGTACACAAATGGTTTTAATTATTATTTGTTTGTGTACATGTATTCTAGGAGTTATGTGGACATGCTGCTGAGAGTGAAGGAGCTGTGTCGCTACCTGCCCAGTCTGGAAGGAGACACGAGGTCCCGGTGCTGCAGTCAAGTGGTGATCTGTGCTGCTCTCGTCCTCTTCCGCAGCGCCTTCATCTACCTCTCCTCTGTTCAGCCTGCACTGTTCCAGGGTCAGCCTCTCTCTTTGTTGGTTTATTTCACTCTCTCAGGAAATGCATCACTATTGTCTTATCAATGAAAGTTCTAAGGATCAAAAATGATGGGTCTATCTCTGGCAGGTGTGAATGCGCTGAGCTCGGGGCCGTGGATCCTTGTAGAGGATTTCAGCTCGGTGTATAACGATCTGGAGTCAGAAAGAGGAGCTGGCAAACATAAGAAACGCAAATTGGCAGATGGGAGAGAGAAGACGATGGTGAGTACACAACAGATATAATGTAATCGTTTCAAGACCAGAAATACTGTTAATGTAATGTCGTATGTGACTATAGTGTGGCTGTTGTTCCTGCCTTTTTTACTAGTTAATGTTGGACCATGTCTGTGTTTGTTTTTCATTTCAGAGCTCAGATGATGAGGAGGGGTTGGGAAAAGGTCGCGGTCGACACATTCTGGTAAACAAGACTGAGATGCCCAGCTGGTCAGAGACTCTTGAGAGTTTCCGCACAGCGAGGGAGAGCTGGGACCTTCTCCACTCCCACGACGGCCTGGAAACTGGTAAACATCTCCTCTGTTCATATGTGTTGTTGTTTCACCCACACACACGATCAGTTCAGTTCGATCAGTTGGACACAATATCTTGAATTAAAAAAAAACACAATTACTGCAGATGAAAACGTTTTGCTTGTTTATTTCATCGACCTATATGGTGTCAATAACCCGGATGGTTACATGATCAAACATAATAAGTTACACAAATTCAAAAGGAGAACATTTCATAAACAAAGTCTTGATTTTTTGTTTTTGTAACCAGAGTTCAAGAAGATCTGTGCCTCTTGGAAAACAGACAGCTGGCTGTGGTTCAGAATATTCCTCACCGACACGATCATATACCAGGCAAGAAACGGTTATGATGTATTTGCTTTGTTTGTGACATCACCCTTCCTGCCCTTTTGTCTGTTGTTTATATACCGTTTTTTACAATAAAGTATTTGATCAGTTTTTCATTTATTACATTTAACTTTATTTATTTGTGATAAATATTTGGAGGAGCAGCAATAAACAGTATCTATCAATACATACTGTATACCTTATTATATACAATATTTTGAAGAATGAGGCAAAAAGAGGTTATAAAACATACTGTAACACAACTGATAACGGCCAGTGACTTAAAACAGTATGTGGGTTTCTTAACTGGGAGATATGTCTAAATATTAAAATGATAGCTTTTCATATGTCTCTATGAATCGTCGTGACCCTATGATGATCATATCTGTGTGTGTGTCTCCAGGGACAGTACCGTAAAGCCCTCTCCAGTCTGCACCAGATGGCCGCAGTGCAGCAGCCTCAGCCGGGGCAGCAGAGCCCTTCAGGGCAGGGCAGTCTGGAGCACCACAGGGCTCTGATTCAGCAGGCGTCCTGCCACTACGCACTGGGAGAATACAGGGTACACACACTAACAATTCAAATATTGTATTGAGCAGTCTTTGTTGTACCTTTTGCATCATATGAAATGCATTTACAGTATGTTGTATATTATTTTATTTTTTAATATATTCTTAACATATGTTTAGAGCTATACAAAAAACATAATGCTTTAATAATCTTAACACCTATTGGCCTGCAGGTGGCGTTATACTAAAGGTCAATTGAAGAGGCTCACAGTTGCAGCAGAGCAGAGTTCAACTGTCAGATACTTTGAGATACACATGCATATATACTTTTCCATTCTGACTAACTAATATGTGATCATTTTGCCCCACGGCTTCTACATTTGTCTCACATGACTTTTACATTTTAAACTTGCAAAGCTTCATTTTCAGCTGAATGTGCTCACCAATAATAATAAAAAAACGATTTTTCCCTAGCAAAAAGTTACATAACACAAAAACATGTCATTACAACTGGATTTTGAGGAAATATGACCTAATAAATGCAGGCAATTTATGCATTATTTAACATTAAACCCCTGCCGTGTTTAGACATGTGATGCATGTACTGTACTGTATGTGTGAACCAGCTGGCCTGTGAGAAGCTGCTTGATGTCGTTTGCGGGCTGACGCCCCCGACCCAAGAACCCACAAAGAGCCCAGAGGACTGGAGTCGAGGCAAAACCAAAACAAGAAAAGGTAAATACCTCTTGCTTTTAGTAGAGCATGTCTCAGTTAATGATTTTAATGTTTAAACGGCTTTTTGACCCTTTGTAATAAGCAAAGAAAAAATGCTATTGTGTCTGCCTGTATGTTGTGACATATAGTTTTAACCTGTAACTTAATATTAATACTATAAGGAAGTTATCCTCGTTGCAACTTACATATTGATTTGACAAAACATACTGTTAAAAACGTCACTTGATACTGCACTCACAGGAATAACAATATTTGTCATGCGATACAGAAATATGTTGCTATGATACATCAGAACATTGTGAGTGACTTATTTGTGCGATGTCTAGGTAATGACCTGAGATTGCTTCCCTGCACCGGCAAGGCTGTGTTACCTTTCTGTTTCCAGCTGATGTTTGCCTGCTTTAAGGTATGTATTAAATAATTAAAATAATTAATGAAATATATTTTGGTCCCCATTGTTTTTGATAGTTTCACTGGGACTGTTTGTGGCAATGTATTTCTAGACTATTAAGGCATTTTCTCTTGTTTTTTATTTTGTGTATTTAGCTGCGTACCTTCACAGACAGTCGTGACGACCTGTCGCTCGGCCATGTGGTGGTGCTCCTTCAGCACGACTGGCCACAGGGAGAGATGCTGTTTTTAAAGGCAGTGGATAAGATCTGTCAGCAAGGCAGTTTCCAGTATGAGAATTTCTTCAACTACGTCACCAGTATCCTTTTTACTTGTAACTGCTCACCCAAGCCTCAGCCTGATATGAATGGATTTGCTTATAAAGACCAATTACTTTGTTTTTGTTCCCTTGTCTTGGATTGTAATTTCCATGAGCTCATGATTCCTGTCAGACATTGACATGCTGGAGGAGTTTGCTTACCTGCGTACTCCAGAAGGGGGGAGGATCCAACTCGAGCTGCTGCCCAATCAGGGAATGCTGATCAAGTAAGCACTTCTCTTTTTTAAACGTGTCAGTTTGCATCGTGACTCTGCACACTCCCGTTCTGTTGCTGTTTGAAAGTGATATTGATTAATAATCTTGGTAGACATCGCCTGTGGGGAAAAATGTGCTTTGAACTGCAAATGCTTTAAACGGAGTGGACATTAGAAAGAGAAGGGGTTTATGATTTAAATAACCTTCTATCTAACTCCTTCATTCATTGCTGTAGAAGTTAAGACTCTTGAATGCACCCTCACTGACTAAGAGTTGTTGAATGTTGCTGTCCCTTAGGAACCCTAGTCCCGCCTTGGGGGTGGAGTTAAATACCCTCCTGCTACAAGGGGTGCAGACGATGGAAAGGTACCCCAGGCCCCATCCCCCCCCACACCAGTCACCCTTCCTTCATTCCCAACTTCAAGGCTTGTCATCCCACAGTTTTGATTTGGGCCTGTCATTTTACATCAAGAGTTTGATTTCCTGTCAGCGTTTCTTTTATTTGAGCCATTGCTCGTCTTTCTGTGGTCATCGTTGTTGTTGTTTTTGTTGTTGTTATTTGAGGATGATGTTGGTCTTGTTGTGAAATCAATTTAGTTTTTTTACCTTTTCATAACACTTGATCTCATTTCATTTGTAAACCTGTTTTATATGTTGTTTCTTTATGATGATGAATTTGTTTGTCTGTATGATGTTTGTATGAAAAGGTTTTCATGATTTTGTCTTTACGGCATAAATCTCTGCCTCAAATCATCTCATAATAGTACATCTCTTGACCATATGTATGTTTGTGATTATTGTTTTACCCCTTTTTCTGCAGACACCACACAGTGACTCGTGGAATCACCAAAGGAGTCAAGGAAGATTTCCGTCTGGCTATGGAGAGGCAGGTGTCGCGATGTGGAGAAAACTTGTTCAGTGTGCTTCATCGTTTCTGCATCAATGAGAAAATCATGATCATTCAGTCTCTTCCTTGAAACCTCGCCTGTGACTTTTCTCACCTTCTCATACTTTTGATTCCAGGACCAGTGTTAATGCAGCTGGACTGATTTTCTGTCCCTCTTTTCATCATCGGCCATCACAGAACTGAATAAGGTCTCCTTGCCTTAAAAATGGATCTCTCTTTTCAGAGAGTTGGAGATAATGCTGTTTTTCTGAATATACATCACTCATGCAGATTTAGTAAGACTGTAGTTTTTTCTCAACATGTGCTCAACCATATTCGAATTTGGTTAAATCCTATTGTAACATTTTGTGGGAGTTGAAATTCACAAAAGAATGAAGTTCATTTTTGATATTCTTGTGTAAAGTTTATTGTTTTTGTTACAAACTTGAAATGTTAGTTTTATATGAACGTTTTCATTAAATGTCCACTAAAGCAGTTGCCTTATGATTTATTCAATGCAAGCTTACAAGAGGTTAGTTTATCTTTAGTCTATTGTACAAGGTTAAAAATGAGAACCTCTGGAAAATAATGCTAATGCAGAAAAGAAAGAAGAATAGGAAGTATACACTCTCCAGAGTTCCCACATTTGTTTTTATCTTACTATGTTCCCTTTATTCAATTGTCCCGTCTGTCCCATTTGAACTTCCTCTTACCACTTCCTTTTACTCTTCCTCATGAGTCACTGGTGCATTTGGCAGGTCTGCCTGTAGGGCAGCTCTGAAATTAGCCCAGAACAGCATGTGCTTGGCCCTCTCCTGGGGCCACTCCAGGTATGTGTGCCGGCCCATCATGGACTTCAGCTGGTTGTACTTGGATGGTATCAGGTATTGAGGTAGAGGCTCCAGCAGCACCAGCACAATGCTATCCGGTCCCCAAGCAAGGCGTTGGTGGCTGGCAAAGTACAGCTCATAGTGGCACCACTCACTTTTGACGAAGTTAGCAGAGAGCACAAAAACGGACCGTCGGCTTTTCTCCAAACATGCGATGATGTTCTCAATAATTGTCTTTCCAGGTACAAAGGATTTTTCATGATGGCAGATCTGGAGACCACCTGCTGGGCCTTCAAGGTTGGGGAGAAGGGAGTTATGAACCCAGTCTGCGTCATGCTGGCTGTAAGACACAAAAGCATGAAACTCAACACCCAACAGATCTTCAGGGCGAACCTGACGCATTCTGGCACGATGTTTGGCTCTGGTCCACTGCCAGATCATACCCATATACCAGGGAACATCCAAATGATGGCACAGGGTCACAATTGCAATCATCACAATAACTGCTGGGCCCAAGATGGCTGCAGCTAGAAGGCCCACATTACAGGAGACTTCTGAGATTGAGATGTCTTTCAAGGAGAAGTCTCTAACGGCCTCTGGGTAGGTGCAGTAATAGTCTTTAGGCCAGCTCAACAATTTAATTCCTGTGTGACTTCTCCTTTTAGACTTGATGCCAAGACTTATGAAACTTCTCAGTACGCAGGTACAGGTGAAGGGGTTGTAACTGACGTCCAGGGTTTTCAGTTCGGGGCAGCTTTCCAGCTTGTTCACAGATGGTGCATGGAGGGAATTAGACTTGAGCAGAAGCTCACTCAGTAGGGGGAATCCCGTGCATACTGGCAGGTCCCGCAGCCTATTTGAATTTAGATTCAGAGATGAAAGGTTTCCCAGTTTCAAGATGGATGATGGTATCACAGAAACCTGGTTGTTTTGAAGGTCCAGGTTCTCTGTTGCTTTTGGTAGACATTTAAAAACGGAACCTGTCAGACCATTGGAAGACAGAGTCATATTTGTGATGTTGGGTGGCCAGAAGCATTCTAGGAGGCCGTCATAAACCAAAGAGTTGAGGCTGAGGTCCAGATGTTGCAAAGACTTCATATATTGCACACGTTTGCTGAGCATCTGAAAGCTCCTGAGATTGTTTCCAACCAGATTCAACTTCCTCACGTTATCCAGTTTCTCACATTCAAGAATTTCTTCACCCTCCACTCTGGAGAAGATGGAGTCGGATAGAGCACAATTGGAGAAGTCCAACTGGAGGATAGGACTGTGCGACTTTGGGCACGTCATGTGTATGGCTGGCATCTCAACCATTGCTAAACTCTCCACCGGCATGTTGATAAAGAAGTTGTACACAGCCTCCTGAGAAAAGAAGAATTCTTTCACCACTGCCTCTCTGGCTGTGAAGGACTTCATCTTTGACGTCTGGGTTACATTTGTCTCTTGAAAAGGCATATTGTACATGGTCACATCAGAGACCCTCAGGTGGGTAATAGATGTATGCAGAAGGATATTCACACTGTCAGTTAAGTCTTTCCAGCTGATATATATGTTGGTGAGATACAGGTGAGATGTGAGGGTTTCTACTCTCTCTATCAGCTGCTCACTCAGGTCTTTGAAGCCACTTCTCAAATTCATCAACTCCACTTCAGCGAAGAGTGACAGAGCATCAGCAAACAGATCATGGTCTAATATTCGTGAACCAGTGAGGGCTATCTGAAGCCTTTGAGCCTGAACATCGATCAGACTGCCTGCTGTATAACTCCAGGGTTTATTCTCCAGGGATAGAGTGAGTGTACGCAGTTTCACTTTAGCAATATTCTTGAAATCACCCAAACTGATGTTTTGGGCTCCAAGTGCCAATGTCTCCAGTTTTACCAATGAACTGAACTCACTCCCAAGGGTCATTGTAAGAAACTTGTTGAAGGCCAGATTGAGTACCAGAAGGTTCTCTGTGTGGAGCAGGTACTGCTGGCCCGACAGGTTCCTCAACCCGTTGTGTGACAGGTCCAGATCCTTCAGGAGGGGCGTGTCGAGGAACGTCTCTTCATCAATGTCCTTCAAATTATTCCAGGAAATGTTGAGGAATCTGAGGAGAGGGGTGTTTTTGAAGTCTCCTCCGTGAAGTTGCTGTATGTGGTTGCATGAGAGGTTTATAGACTCAGCTTTCCGTGGCAGGTCTCTTGGGACGGAGGAGAGGTTTTTGGATGAGAGGTCTACCCTGCTGTCAGGGAATGAAGAACTCCCCTGGAGTCCCATCAAGATGGCTGCCGCCCAGAGAGCAGCAGTCACAGGTGTCATTGTTTGTCTGGATGAAAGAAAAGGGAAACATGTAAGTAGGACACTTTGTTGACAATTTAAATGACAAAAAAAATGATGACTGTGATATTGTTGTTGAAACAGCTCAAGAAAAAGTTGATTCATCTTCATATTCCTTTTGGAGAAATGTGTTTGTAGTGTTATACAGTATGTATTGCAATATACAGTATTTATTGTATTCTGCCTATCCTCATAGATATGAATGGGGTGAACTAAATAATATGAACTAATAGTAAAGGAATAAATGCACTCTAAGACTTAACGAGCTGCGCAATACACACTAATTTTAAATCTGAAAAAGGCCTCTTTAACAAGCTCCAAACTAAGTTAAATATCTCAAAAAGTGTAAAATATATCAAAAATCTGATTAAGATTGTAATAGCTGAATGTCTTGTGATCATTTTAAAGTTGGAATGAAGTCTGTAGCTGAAAGAATTTGGAAGGATTAGCATTTTCCACACGGTGTAGGTAAAAGAGGATTTGAAGGTTCCTCCCATTGAGTTACATGTTAAAAAAAGGAGTTTAAAAAGCTGAATATTTCAAAAAGTATAACACATTTTGAAAAAGTTTGAGAAAGTTTCCCATCATGTGCTGAAAAGGCTGAATATATTTATTTGAATGGTTTCTGTAGCTGAAAGTATGCTGAAGTTATCGGACGGCAAAATATTGGTTGAAATAAGAAGAAGAAGAAGATATAAAGATTTGAAGAACTATTTCTTTAAATCTATAGTCATAATTTAAATACTGAACAAATCCATTAGAGTTCAATAGATAGATCTAATGATTATGTTTCTCGAGCTTTGTTTTATACTTTTAGAAGCTCTCCATTGCTTCTGTATATGTGTTGACTTGTGTAACCTAATTATTAATTTCGGCAAAAGTGTCATTTTAATCCAAACATTTTATTAATCAATTTGTTAAATAGGCTAACACCATACAACAAAATCCAACAACGTCAGAGTACATTGATAAGAGTGCACTAACCTGTACTGAGATCAGATGGATTGTTTCAGCAGAAGCACCGCAGCTTAATGTGATGATGAGTTTACTTTTAATTGATTGATATAAAGCAGTGCATCATAATTGAACACATTGCCAGCGGGCAATCTGATCAAACAGTTGAAGATTGTTGTCCTTAGTCTATAAATCTATAAAAAAATATCTCGTTGCGGAGTTAAAATGGACAGTAAGCTGCTTCTGACTTCTCATTTGTATTTGACACAACCTGCTAGTGTTACAGTAAATAATGACTGAGAGGTATCAGACATGGAAATGAAAGCAACTGTCAGACCAATTATGTATTTTCTCTCATCTACATCCTCTTTTCACTTCCCTTTTTATTTACTGTTAAGAGTTTGGGAAACCACTTTATATGTAACAAATGAGACAGTCTGGATATTATGTCAATATGGGAAGCAAAATTATTTTAGGCCTTTATTCTGATTTAGTAATGATTAACTTTTTTTTTCTTATACAATCTTAGAAAAGCCATTTGGTTTTGCTCCTTTACAGATAAAACACGGGCTCTGACACTCAACTTTTTTAATGTAGCACCAACATGCAGCCCATTGTAGAAAGATTAAAACAAAACGGACACAAAATAGTAGAATTTTGCAAGATTGAGAATTACAATAGTAAAACTATTTATTCGGAAAAATAAATAATTCAACCAGCACAGATAGCATTTTTTTAAAGAGCAATAATTAAAAAACGACTTTAACATTACTTCAATTTAAAAGCCATGTTAAAAAGCAGGCCTCTTATTTCCTCTTATAATAAAGAGACAGCTTGCCACAATCATACTATACTTCAAACTATTAACAATTGTCTTTATTATGTAATGTGTATATCTGTAATATGTCCTGCTGTGAATGGTTGTTGCATGACTTTGAAATTCCCCTCAGTGTTCTTGGGCGTCTTTTCTTTAGTATCGCAGCGAGCACACTGAGGTCAGCCGCGGTAAATGACCATTTCAACTCAATTAACTTTTCCCACTAATGCCTTGAAGCAACGTGTATCCTGGGCAACTACACTGTTTACTCTGCACACATTACCTTTAATGAAGAAGGATGAGGAAGGGGCTTTTCGTGTTATTGTGATTTGGAGGCTTTATTAAGGACACACCTGTGTACAGACAGATGGGACAGTCACACAAACACACACTTCCCAGCAGTGTTTGTACTCTGGCAGCGGTGTTGTTTCCTTTGGTCAGTGACTGTTGCTCATACAGCAAGTGGAGCTAAATTGAATAAGGCCATATGAGCTGATGCCACTGTTCTCCCCTGGCATAGCTTGATCACATCTTGGAAGTTCAATATGGGGGTGCTTAGCAGCTTCTGGCCATAAGCCGAAAGAGAACGGCTGGTTTGTTTGTTTTCAGTTCCAGGCTGCATCATCCTTCCTTGTTTTTTGATAAATGTCACTGATTGAAATCCATTAACTCAAATGGGAAATGTGTTTCAGCACTCAAAGCCTTAGTTAAAGAGGTCAAAACAATCTGTATGCTTACTGGAAACATGAGACTACAATGTGAACTGCTTCTTAGTTATGGAGCTAGGATCAGAGTGCAAGCTAATTATTGACATTTGTTTTTTTTACAGCAATCAACAGCGTGTTAAGAGCTGTGTGCAGATGTGTGCCCTCAGGAAAAACTCAGTAACCGTCTTGTGTTGGAAGTGTTAGCTCTCTCTTTTTAAATGCATTTTTTGTATTCGATTGGGAACCGTTTTTGAGATTAGAGGTGAAAAGACTTCACCGTTGGTTAACACGAGCATGTGTGTGGATATGAGTCAACCTTTGATTATTGTGTGGACATTATGTGGTAGGGAGGGGCTGAGTGGGAGCACAAGTACACCGAGGAAGAGATAAGGAAGTCTGAGCAGGTTGTCAGATGGATTCGCACCACGAAGTTTCAGATGTTACTCTCTCCTGGCTGTGATCAGTCTCCTCACTCCTCCACCATTATGGCTCTATTGTCTTTCTCAAGAGGATTTATGATACTGAACAGAGTCATTGCTCTGACTGAGAGCAGCACCTTTCTTCAAGGGGATTTCTGAGTCCTTCAATATGCTGAACCATCCTTCTCCTCCCACACAACAGTGCCTCTTACTCTCCCTTCTGTTGCTAGTGTGTGCCTGCAACAAGGCCACCTGCTTTCTTGGGGAGGGCAAGAAGATTTGGAAGCAGCCCAACCCGGACCACTTCATAAAAAATCAGTCTTTCCTTTATGACACCTTCCCTTCAGGATTCCTCTGGGGTTCGGGGACGTCTGCCTTCCAGACAGAAGGAGCCTGGGATCAGGAGGGGAAAGGCCCGTCCATCTGGGATCATTACACCCACTCCACTGTCAGAAATAAGGCGTCAACAGAGACCGCCGATGTGGCTAGTGACAGCTACGCTCGCTGGGAAGAAGATGTAGAGGCGCTGGAGTATTTAGGTGTCAGATCATACTCCTTCTCTCTCTCCTGGCCCAGACTCTTTCCTGATGGGAATGCCACAGGTCGGCCCAACCGGGCTGCTGTGGAGCACTACAGCCGTCTCATAGAGAGGCTTCTGGAGAAGAAAATTGAGCCCATCATCACCCTTTACCACTGGGACCTGCCACAAGTCCTGCAGGAGCGCTATGGGGGCTGGAAAAATGACACCATGGTGGGACTGTTTGAGCAGTATGCTGCCTTTTGTTTCCATGCATTTGGGAGCCGCGTCAGGTACTGGCTCACAATGCATAACCCATACCTGGTGGCTGTGCAGGGGTACGGAACAGGCGTGCACGCTCCTGGAGAAACAGGCGGACCTGCTGGATCTCTCGTGGTGGCCCACAATCTGATCAGGGTGAGTCAGACAGGGTTACTTGACCTATTGTTAGCCTGTACATGAATATACTCTGTACTCATTCCCATGATATCAACTGACATACACTTTGAGCCTCTGCAGCAGCTTTATCACTTTATGATGGTCAAGGAATGTTTGCATCCTGAACAAACAAGATTGTGACGCAAGTACAGGCTGTCTTAGTGCTCTTTTGTTTTAATCAAATTCAACAATTTATAACTGAATGATGTGGGATTTATTGCACATAACATATAACTGGTGGAGCAAAGTGCAAAGCCATGTTAATCCCTTTTTTAAGGTATCCAATTCTGGCCAAAATCTCTGGATTGGATATCAGGGCTAAAAATAAAAGTATAATCCGATAAGATTCATAGCATAACTATCTTTCAAAAGATTGAAACGGTTTAATGTCATTTAATAAACACAACAACATTGAAGTTATGTAATGATATGACCAGTTATATTTCATTTTGACAAGGTTTGGTTTAAAATAAATTGAAGTCAAAGTCCATCACATCACATCAGCACTTCTGAGCTGTAGCGAAACACTGTGTGACAGGAAGTCATGGAGATATGCTTCATTAATAATCACTCACGCTTATGCAGACTAGCACAGATGGTGGGGGAACAGGGAGAAACACGCAGATAGCATGAGCAAATCACATTTAGTTGTTGCTTATTTTTCTCTTAGTTAACACGACATCTCAAGAAACTATATAACACCTAGAAATGTACCTGAAATGAGCCCAAACCAAGCCAGAGTAACAAGGCATTATTTTTTGATCAACTACTACTACATTTATAGTGTTGAATTAATAAGATGTATTTTTATTAAAATGTTCTCTCAATTAAATAACAAATTCAGGTGTGAGGTTAGCTGCTCTGTGAGTGTTTGCAGTGTTTTAATAGCTAGTCAGCAAACTGAAGCTCAATAAAGTCAGTCCTTAAATATCATTTGTGCTTGTGTTTTTTGTGTTGTAGAATATTAACATGTTTTCTGTGGAAAAAGGCTTATTGTATTGTGACTATGTTGACTACGTCACAGTATAGATAACAATAACAACGTGTCTGCTGTGTTTTGCAGGCACACGCAAAAGCATGGCACACCTACAACACCCACTTCCGTCCGGCTCAGAAGGGTAAGGTATCCATCGTTTTGGGATCCCACTGGGTGGAGCCTCAAAGAGGCGCAGCCACAGCTGCCAATGTTGAGCTCTGCCAACAGTCAATGGAGGCTGTACTCGGCTGGTTTGCCAACCCCATCTTCAGCGATGGGGACTATCCACTCTCTTTAAACATCAAGTATGGGGCCCTCTTGCCCACATTCTCCCCTGAGGAGAAGCTCTGGGTGCAGGGAACAGCCGACTTCTTTGCTCTGTCCTTCGGGCCGAACAACCTCCGTCTGGGCCGGAGCCTGGTCCAGTACGGGCAAACTGTGACCCCGGACCTGATGCGCATTCTGGGCTGGATACAGCTGGAGTATGGGGACCCGGCAGTGCTGGTGACAGAGGGAGGCTGGTTCACTGAAGCCAGTGTGGGAAAGGAGGACACGGTGGCCATTTACCTGACCAAGAGGTTTATCAACCAGGTCCTGCAGGGTAAGAGAAGAAAAGAAGGACATAATAAAAAACAATGTAATGAAGCTGATGACCATGAACTAACCAACATATTATTTAATAAACAACATGCTCTCAGATTTACAGAATTGGTGCACATAAAGTAAAACATCATTGCTTTTAAAACTTGGCTATGAACACTAGTGTGTATATCAATGTTTGTGTTAGTTATTTTGGGAATATAAAATCTAAAATGAAATATTTTCAAATCATTTTTCAAATGTGCATTTGAGTTGTAAAGGTTGACAACATACATTACACTTAACTAAGTCAGCAAAACAAATTCTCTTTCATTTGCAGCCATCAAGTTTGATGCGGTGCAGGTGATTGGCTACTCCGCCTGGTCGCTGGTGGATGGATTTGAGTGGAATTATGGCTTCAGTGTTAGGCGAGGTCTTTTCTACATCGACTTCAGCCAATCAGACCGACCCAGGACTCCCAAGACCTCGGCTCAGTACTACAGGCGTGTCATCGCTGACAATGGTTTCCCCATTGAAGAAACCTCCAGCGATATCAAAGGCCGTTTCCCCTGCGAATTCCACTGGGGCATTGCTGACTCCACTTTACAGGTAAGAAGAGAGAGAATCTGAACAGACAATACAGTGTTCTTTCTGCAAATGAAATGCTTATAAAATGCTACATTTCATTATTTTCTGTCTTTACTGTTTTTATAGGTCCTCTCCTACCCTTTCTCACCACAGTTCAACGACCCCCAATTGTACACCTGGAACGTGACAGGGGACGGATCCCTGCGTCCTGTCCCGGGGATAAAGATGCCCACCAGGCGGGCCCAGTGCACTGACTACTTGGCTATTCGGGGTCATCTCCGCTTGTTTGCATCCACCGGGGCATCTCACTACCGCTTTGCTCTAAACTGGTCTCTGCTCTTACCCCAGGGAGACCTCTCGAATGTGAACACTGAAGCTCTGAGGTAGAAACACAAATATGGGCAGTTTTCCAAAATGCAGCAACACAAGGCAATTAAATTAAAAACTGTACAGCATAGATTTTAGCCAGATTCAGATACATGTTAAGATGACATTTTTACATTTCTTTCTACGCACAGTAACTGCTGATTCTATAATCCTGTTCTTCATCTTTAAGGTACTACCGCTGTGTCTTGACCGAGCTCAAGAAGCTGAACCTGAAGCCTGTCGTGATTCTCTACTACCCCACACACAGAGCTCCAAACCTGGGTATTCCTGGGCCGCTGCATGCCTCTGGTGGTTGGTTAAACTACAGCACAGTGGAGGCCTTTCAAAAATATGCAGGACTGTGCTACCAGCAGCTGGGGCCCTGGGTTACCTACTGGATCACCATCAACGAGCCAAACAGACTGGTAGATTTTTATTTCAGTGAGAAAGAGAAGCATCAGGCAGCTCATAACCTTCTTCTGGCTCATGCAAAAGCTTGGCGGCTGTATGAGAGGGAACACTTTAGTCAACATGGAGCTCTGGTATCACTTGCATTGCACGCCGACTGGGCCAAGCCTGCAAACCCCTTCCTGGACTCACACACAGCCGCAGCTCAGAGATTCCTTTTGTTTGAACTCGGTCGCTTTTTAGACCCGTTGCTTGGGACTAGCCATGAGGAGAAGCATAGCAAGGGGGACTACCCACAAGAAATGAAGGAATACCTGGAGGAGAGAGCTCGAGTAATGGGCCTCCCCGGATCCTCTCTTCCAAGCTTTACTGAGGCTGAGAGGGAGGAGCTGAGAGGGTCATTGAGTTTTATCGCACTGAACCATTTTACCACCCGTTTGGTTTCTCCATATCCCCACACACAAGGCAAGTCTCAGCAGAAAGAACCCCCTGATCATGGCTGTCTCATCCTAACTGACCCCACCTGGCCGTCCTCCAGTCTGGGGCAGGCTGTTGTACCCTGGGGTCTGCGGAAGCTCCTGAACTGGGTGAGCCAGAGATATGGAGGGGCTCTGCCCATCATCGTCACAGCCAGTGGGGTCGATGACCAGGCTCCTGTGGAGGACAAACTCAGGCAACACTTTCTCAGGAGTTACCTGCAGGAGGCCTTAAAAGGTGGGGCATGCATTTCAGATCCTTCATGTCCATCAGTAGTGTTCCTCTTTGATCCAGAGCGTAATCACTTTGCATTGGAAACAAAATGGACCTCCGGTGAATTCAGGATGTTGTGATAGAGGCAAATATCCACAGGCAATATAGATGTTATGACCACATTGCTCCCTACTATAAAAGCAGGATTAATGAGAACATGAAGATCATAAAAAGAGGGAGGATGGGAGAGAAACACATTATAGGCGACAGTGTTGATCAGTGTTGTGTTCGCACTGTGCCCTTTATGGCCTTTTATGGCTGACATGTTTTGCACACAGAGGTGGATGAAATACTCAGATCTTTTAAAGTTACAAGTACACCGTGTGGAAATACTGAGTTACAAGTTAAACATTAAAAATGTACTCTAAGCTGAAGTACAACAGTATTATCATCAAATCATCCTGCACATACAGTAGGCCCATTTCAGACAAATATATCTAATCTTACTTTATCATAATCATCTTAGGCTTTCAGTTGTTTATTACTTTAATGTTGCAGCTGAAGGAGGAGCCAGATTTTTAACAATATATACTGCAACGTAGGTTCTGAATTTCACCATAGGGTCAAATCATATAATAACACACGATCATTTATTTGTTGTTATTAATCTGAATCTTCTACGTAAGTAAAGTTTTAATAAAAGTGCCTTTATGTTGTACTAATGTCAAGCACATAAGGGGTTGTAAGTGACGCTAAAATAAAGTAATTTGGGTTATTATATAGCTCCAAGAGGAAGAACAATTGGACATTTGATGAGGGTTTCTAATCTACATTTTCTCTGTTATTATTTGTCTCCAGCTCGCCAATTAGACAAAGTCAATCTTCAGGGCTTCTACGTTTGGAAACTGCAAGATGGACATGGCCCACAGTTCGGCCTCTTCACCTCAACCCACCACAAATCCAAGGCCAAAGCCTCCATCGCTGTGTACAACAACATCATCACTCGTGGCGGTTTCCCTGAGGATGACACCATGAAGACCTGCAGGCTAAGCGAGCTGCATGAACCTTGCTCAGTTTGTGGATGGATGTTCAAGAACAAAGCGATATCGGTCTTCGGAGGTTGCATCTTAATAACAGCTGTAATGTTGGCAACACTGGTCATCTTTGTAATCTGCACTAAAAGAAACCAGACACAAGGCAGGAGGAGAGGGGTGAAAAGGAGGAGAAAAATAGAAGGAGTCCCTGTATGCTTGTGTCCACCACTGAAGTGCTAAAGTAGAAACATTGGTTCTCTAATGTGTAGCAGACGAAATGTGTGCGGCTCATTGACAGAGAAGAACAATGATAATGTATCAATTATTTATGTGTGCGTGACAAATGTGTGATCAGTTTACTGACAAATACTGTCAAGTTCAGGGTTAACATGGAGGAAAATTGGGATAAATGTTAAATGAGTTAAATGTAATCAACGCTAAAGACTCTTCAGAAATCAGAAACATGTTTATTGCCAAGTATGTTAACACATACGAGGAATTTGTCTTGGTGGGTACTAGTGTACATTGCGCGTACATAAACACAGTTAAAGAATATCAAAATAATAAAATAAAAACAATTGATACTATTATATGCTAAGATATAGAACATTATTTAAATGAAACGACGTGCAGTATACTGTTGCAAAGTAAACAACTCTTATTGACTCACATGTTTTACAGTTATCTTTAAATTGGAAGAACATGCTTTACCTAATAAATGACCTTACATATGGGACCTCCATTATGTAAAAAACATATTTGGATGACATGATTCAAGTATTGTTTTGGAGTCAGTGATGATTATATTGAGTAGATCAAACTAGAATGGGCTCGAACCAATTATACATTACATAGGTTTAGCTAAATGAATTGTGGATTGTACAAATCTTTGTAGGACCAAGTTTTAAAAAAGATTTACAAGTGGTATCCACTTTATTCAAACACCACGCACGATGTTTACTGTGTGAAGCAGACTGTGTAACTCTCCACAGGACAATGAGGCCCCCTAGTGTCACAGTTTGTAGTGCTGACTGAAACACGGGTCTCTCTTGTGTTAAATATGGGTAAAATAAAAAAAGGTGAAGAGTATTTTCATGGATTTTTGTCCAACAAAACGGATCCAGTGGTGACTATGCACCAGTGGATCAGTCTACATTAAAGTAGGAGGCAGCTACACATATAAGAACCTACAGTACGTCTCAATTAACTTGAACCATTAGCCTTGATCTTTTTTCAAATTGACAGTGATATAGCTGTAGACTATTTGTCAAATATACATGATCAAGGGCCAAATTACACATTTAGATGTATGGATATGAAAATATTATGAAGGTTTAAAAGCGTGACGTTACATAAACTATCTGTTACATAAACTATTATTATTTTTACCTTAAAAACCAATTGCATATGTTGTTTTACACAACGCATCATTGTCATACGCATTCCAAAGTCTAATACAGTGAAGTCAAGCATAAAATACATGAATCTAAATAATGAAAACAACAATATTATTAATGGTAAATTATTCATCATCAACAGATCGACCAATAGGAGAAGGCGTTCAGGATGGCAATACAGATCACATGACCCACTCTCCTCCAGACTGCATGCAGTTTGGTATTAAAATGTTTTCAGTACAACCAGCCATTGTGTTGTTATACATTTGAGAGATGCTGGATACATGTTGAGCTATTTAAACGAATTAAAGCAGCACATTGATAACCGGGACTAACATCGCATCAGCAGCTGTTATTTTCGAGGTGGTATCTGAAGAGGAGCTGCTGTAGGAGAACCAGCGGACAGCTAACGGCGGCGAGGCCCCAACCGGACGGGAACACGGGGAACCATGGCCAACATCGCAGTTCAGAGGATAAAACGTGAATTCAAGGAGGTGCTCAAAAGCGAAGAGGTAGGTTTCCACACTCCTCAGTTAATGTTACCGCTTTATTTGTGTATTTCTCTGACTGGGTGTATGTTTGTTAGTGACGCGTCGCTGGCTGACAGCTCTGTGATCACGGAGCTGCTAGCCCGAGCTAACTGTACCAAACACGGCAGACTCACAAGTGGCTACTAGCACTAGCTGTTAATATGCCACTGTGGGGAAGTTAACGCCAGGGACGCCACTGTTGTTAGCAAGCATGTTATAGGGTTATGGACGCATTAATAATTCAGTTTTAAGTTAATATTGCTAACTGGCTAGCTTCTCCTGCCTCCCATGGTAACGAAGCTAGCTGTGTTAGCAACGATGGGTTTCTTGATCCGCGTGTAGGGCTCAACTCTCACATATGTCCTCTCTTAGATCTACTTATACTCATCTCCACGTATGTGAGAGGTCGTATTATCTCTGTAGATCCGTAAGATGTGTGCAACAAGTTGAGATCAACTTTGGCTAATGCTGCGGGGGGTGTCAACTTCTGCTGCATATGCAGGTTTGAGTTTGACAGCCAGCTAGCTGAACACTCTGCAGTCTGCCTCTCTGTCTGCTCAAGTTGTAATACTAATTTTGTGTGCGTTTTTAACTCTTTCAGACGAGCAAAAACCAGATAAAGGTGGACCTGGTGGATGAGAACTTCACAGAACTTAAAGGGGAGATAGCAGGGCCCCCTGACACACCATATGAAGGTGAGGGGCTCATTCAGACTCATTTCTAACCTGTGGCACAAGGTTGTCACTGACCATCACTTTACTTTAGGAGAGCCTTGCTAACTAACTATTACATGTGGCCTGCTTTTCAAGCGTTCCCTTAAACGAATGCTTGAACTAGTCTTGATTGTTGCATGATTGATTGTCATTTCTTCCAGGGGGTAGATATCAACTAGAAATAAAAATTCCAGAGACGTATCCATTCAATCCGCCCAAGGTATGGACTTTTTACTATTAATGTTTCTGATAACAACCCTTTTTCATTGAGTACATTGGCTTCCAACGTTTTCTACTAACCTGGCTTATTCACAAAGTATTTTCCTCGTCCCGTTTCCATTTAATCTCTCAGGTGCGGTTTATCACAAAGATCTGGCATCCCAACATCAGCTCAGTCACAGGTGCAATATGTCTGGACATTCTCAAAGACCAGTGGTGAGTGAATGTCCACCAGCATTCCTAACGTTCTTCATCACACATCCGTCATGATGGGCTTTTTTAGTTTTGTAACATTGTTTCCCTAACAAAGTCATAACAATATCTAAGTTACTGTTCTAATGCACAGCTGGTTAAGTTGTTGTTGGATGCCAACACAATTATCGTCATCATTATTTCACCTTTAAAACTATACAAAGCCCCAATAGGCAGTGAATGGGAATAATGATGTGGAAATAATTAGTTGTTAATCCCTAAAGGTTTTCAGGCACACTTTTGGATTAAATGTTAATGTTTCTTTGGTCAGAAACCTACTTACCAAAAGTCAGTTTAGCCCCTATACAATATCTTTTCAGTAAATGAATCTGGACTTGTGCTTAGATCCTCTTTTGTCACGCTACTAAACGTCTGTTTCCAGAATCATTTAATGCTCACTTGCTCTTTGGCTCAATAACTTTCTACTTTACCTGCCAGCTCTTTTTTGCGAGAGCTCGATCGGGACTGCCCATTACATGTACAAATATAAACAGTAATGAGAAGGAAACTTTCATCATCAGCTCTGTAAACAAAAGGTGTGTTTAATTATTTTTGTATCACTATCCTGAATAAGCAAGTGATAGGCTTATTGTGGCAAACCTTGTTTTCAAACCCTGTATATAAACTAGCTTGTCCACTTTCATGATTAGTATTGAAAAATAGTCCTACAGCATCCCATGCAGTAACAGAAACTCTTGGGGAAACACATCCGTCTGTTGCCTTGAGGAAAGTTGTCCTTAATTTGCACTAAACAGTCTCCTGTATGTTGTTCCAGGGCAGCAGCTATGACACTGAGGACGGTCCTCCTGTCACTACAAGCCTTATTGGCAGCCGCAGAACCAGATGATCCACAGGACGCAGTGGTAGCCAATCAGGTGGGTGTGCATGTGTGTTTGATTTTAGTTTGACAGATTTACTGTGGATTTGATCGTCATCATTTTTGAAGCTGACATATTTTCTGAGATTTGGTTACTATAATACTTCGATATAGCTCAATCTTTTTCCTTAATTACAGTTGGCTGATCAATTTTGTTCTTAACTGATAACAACAAGATTACTCAGCATATTACGACAGTGTTGATGTGTTCGTCATGACTCATGTTTCATGACCTTACAGAGCTGTCATATAATATATATATATATATATATATATATATATATATATATATATATATATATATATATATATATATATATATATATATATATATATATATATATATATATATATATATATGTCATGTAATATAATTCTGGCAGTGTCAGGGACTTCTGTTTTGGACTTAGCTAGATGTAAACAAGTTTTATTCTAAGATGTTGTTTATGATATTCACCTCACACATCTGCCCCGGTCATGGACAGTTTTCCATAATTAAGGAACAGTTGCTTAATTTTTATGATGTTTTTATAGTTGTCTTGAAATTGTCTTTTTTTTTCTTTAAATAACTGTTACACAGAACCCAATATTTAGTTGGCACACAGTAACTAAACATGTACTGAATATAATACATCTCAAGTCTTTATGAATATAAAATGATGGCCCTGGGACTCACCATAGAATATGGGTGTGCCTTGAATCCATTGTGTTTAGTTACTTAGACCTCCAGCCCCTCTCATGTTGACAGGACAAGTGATGCGCTACCAAAATGTTGACTAAAAGGAAATATTGATCATGATTGCACTCTGATGTTAGTTAGGAGTAGGTTCATATATTTATTTAGTGTTCTCTTCTGTAGGATCCTGGATTGTTAACTCAAATCACCTTGCTGTAAATAAGTGGATGCATTCTTCTTCTTTCTGTGCTGCACACTGATGAAGTGTTACAGGTTAAACAATATGCAGTGCTATTGCTAGTACAGTGAAACTGTTGTGAAATATAATGTGTAGGCAGTCAGCTGTTAGCACCCTCCCTGATTTTATTATTCTATCCAACACCTACAAACGATCACTAATCCTTGTTGTGTAGTAACAGTCATCTATTGCTAATCTGCCCACATCCCAATGAAACACGGAGTGAAATAAGGTTAGATAAGATAGATCTTATAGCAGCAGCAGCACCAACACTATCTTTCAAACGGTTGTACTGCTTAATAACCCCTTTTTGAATTTAAAGAGTCCAGTTTTATATTGTAATAGTTTATGATAATTTACACCTGCATTACATTTGAAACATGCATGGCAACTGCTGGGCAGAAACATCTGTCTGGCAGATCTACTTCCTCTGGCTCTAAATGTCTCAGCAGCCTCAAAATGATTTTATTGGCAATCTGAGACAGTCAGGCATACAAAATAGTAAAGATGGATCATAAGTGCACTACTTTTCCCGTATGTGCATTTGTGC
This sequence comes from Gymnodraco acuticeps, assembly GCF_902827175.1. Lineage (NCBI taxonomy): Eukaryota > Metazoa > Chordata > Actinopteri > Perciformes > Bathydraconidae > Gymnodraco > Gymnodraco acuticeps. Next base: position 4,101,094 of record NW_022990699.1, on the reverse strand, counting down.
TGGGAGATTTATACTGAGTATGTGCCAGTATCTGATGATGATATGCTGAGCCCCTTTAAACAAAACGTTCAACCTTTCTTACATAGGTTAGGTATGTAGGTTCTAACCCTTTGTTTCACCATGCAGTACAAGCAGAACCCAGAGATGTTCAAACAGACAGCGAGGCTCTGGTCTCATGTCTATGCAGGCGCTCCTGTCTCAAGTCCGGAGTACACACGCAAAATAGACAAACTCTGTGCCATGGGCTTTGAAAAAGTAAGTATCTCTCGAACTTGGTTCCCCCCCCACTGTGCGCTGCACGACTGAACTCTGCTGCAGAATAAAACTGTTTCTGAATGGTTTCTGTTTTTTCTTCCCAGAATGCAGTAATAGTGGCGTTGTCGTCGAAGTCCTGGGACGTGGAGACAGCGACAGAGCTCCTGCTCAGTAACTGAATCTTGACAACCCTCTTCATCTTCCTCTTTATCACTGTCCCCCCTCCTCACACATGTACCCCCTCTCTCCTCCAAATTCCCGCTGTCTGAAGGCGTCTTTTTCCCTGTTGCCCTCTTTTTTTCACGTGGACTCCTCACCTCCACGCATTCCCTCTTCCCCCCCCCCCCCCCCTCCATGCTCATCAATTCTGCTGTACATCACTCCAATCAGTCGCTCTGGTTTCTTTATGTTCAATTCGACATTCCGCTACATTCAGAGGACTTCAGACACATCTTCGCCCCCTTTTGAAGCGAGATGCCAGACTTGAGACCCGGCCCACGCCTGCCACTCCCCCGGCTCGTCTGGCTGTGTCCAAGAAGCGGCTGTCAGCGGCTTAGCCTATGCAGTGCATTTAATTTCACGCGTGTAAACATTTCTAGGAGCAAATTAAGCCATTCAAGGAGGCTCTTTTCCACCCGCTGGGGATTTTTTACACACTTATAGTTTGTTTTCTAAGCGGGAATGGGCGGAGTCCTACTACATCACATCTTTAAAATGAAATGTGTTTGCGATGTGTCTAACATCACTTCCTTCACTTGTGGGAAAGTAAGTAAAGTGCACCAGGTAGCAAACAAGAAGTTATACAGACACACTGTAGGACGAGGCTTATTCCCAGTATTACAACAGCTCATAAAGTGTCACTGAGGTGTTCACACACAGTAGCCATACTTGTTTTCACGCCTCGATTTCTCCCACTTCAACTGTTTGAATAACCCGAAGCTCCTGCAGCAAACCCCAGCTTCCATCCCCACACCTATTTCTTGACCTGGCTTATTCCACCTGTCCCTTTTCCCCTACATTTTTTTTTTACTTTTACTTGGTTTTGGCCTCCTGCAGGAATACATTTGAATTCTTGTTTTTAAACTGAAAGAAAACAAAAGAAACAGCAGTAACACAACCTGTCACAAGTCTGTATGGAAATAGTTCAAAATGGATCTGAAATATTGCATCATCTTAACTACGCCAACAGATAAATATGTCAAAAATGATTCATCTGTAAATAAAGATATTAAAGTCTGTGTAAATTAATCCACACTCTGTCCTTTCTGTCACATGTCTTTGCTGAGCTCTGTGATATTTATCAAATGGAATAATTCCCCCTCCCCTAGGGAACTTTAACAAATCCAACAGCAACAAGAAACCACCTGGCAACAATGTTATGTTCATACAGCATAAGACAATCAGTTTCTTATTAGTTTAACATCAGTCACAATATTGATAAATATAAAATAAATTATATAAAACGTTATAGATGTTGGTGTTTATGATCCAACGTGTGTTAATGAGTTTGTTAGACTGTGCATATATTTGAATAAAAACTAGGCTGAGGCACTATATTTACAAGACCAACATAAATTGAACCCACAGGGAATTACATTGCCGGTGGAAAAGGAGCAAGAAGGCCAATTTAGATGAAGAATGTGCATGCAGAAGAACTGATGAATGTACAGTATTATGTATTTGCCTTTCTGTACAGTAGTATTGCATTGCTGTTGCGTTTCCTGGTTTACATAATCATATTTCTTGTTTGTTTGGAGTGTCAACAATTAAGTGATATAGGCACTTATCAAAATGCTCAGATCACCTGGCTTGTAGTGAGGCATGCTGGGAATGAGCACACAAACAGATGGCCTGCCCGGTGGCATGTTGTGCCTCCAAGAATCCCTGGCAATCATTTGAACACAGATTTCCAGCCTGCATACTCGCTCCTAACAGGAGAAAATCTGCCATTGATGTGTTTGTCAACTAATCAGCAGCTTGTAGTGGAGATCCTTTAAAACCTTAGTGACTATTTAACAATGGATTTAGCTGCAGCAGTACACCTCAGGCATCCGGAGTGACAAAAGCTCATGTATACCCTCCCACTGGATGCTGTCGTATCTCTATAGCATCTGGAAGTCCTTCAGGCATCCCAGAGCAGAGAGAAGTGTTCCACACACGGAGGAATACATCAGACCGGAAAAGGAGCATGCTTCCTGGCTCATCTATTGCTGCTATAATAACCGCTCTGTGCTTTTAAAATGCAAATAAATTAAGTTGCATTATTTAGTGTTTTGAAGTTTCCTTAGACTCTCTTCAACAGAGCATACCTTCATACACTTTGTTACAGCTATGCTAGATTAAACTAATTTAGATGTTTGGAGATGTTAGAAAACAAACAGCCACAGTATATTGTCGCTGGGAAATATATAGTGCCTGTGATTTAACAGAGGGTATATCTGTTACTTTAAAGTTTGTATTAGATGTACCATCTCTTTTTCAGGGAGTCCTAAATGACAATAATACAATATGGGCGCGATTACACAAAACATTCAACAGAATAAATAAGTTAGTACAAATGTGACAGAAAATAACCAAAATCAAATAAGACAACACATGTAGTTTAAACTTCAAGAGGGGCATGACAATTGATCAATCTTTCACATATAATAGAAAATATGTATTTTCTTTGTCGTTTTTTGGTGAATTTGTTTAAACAACTTCACTTCCTGGTGTCTTTCATGCATGAATTATGAAAGCCTCACTCAGGATTTTTTTACCAAGTGTTTTCATTGCTCTTGGGGCATGAAAAACAAGATTTTAACTTTAAATTACGTGCAAACTTAAAATTACATTATAATAACTTAGGTATATATATTTAAGGCCCAAAAAGATATTGCAAATTAAGTATTTTCAAGAAGAACAGTAGCAGTAACAGTATGAATTTTTGTTGAAATATAGCCAGTGATGCATGAAGTCCACTTTAGTGGACAGGCGAATAATCATGATTTCCTGCAAACATAAAATCAATACTTTGACAATTTATGAATTATATGATTCCTTAGTTGTTACTTGATGTCACCAAATGTTTTATACCTGCAGGGAGCGCTTTCCATGAAAGGATTGGCAGGATATCGGCAGGTGACTTGGTCCATCTGGCTTTCTGTCGTCCATCTTGGTTTAGAGACATTTATCATGCACTTGCACTGACTTTCCACTGAGTAGCAGTGTATGGGATGATGCAATAAGGTCCTATGTAGTGGCTGATGGTGCAACTATACAGTCTATGCATAAAACCCATGCATATACAAGAAACACCTTTTTGAATAGCTGTCCACTCTAGTGACCTCTATGCGTGAAAGGGTTAACTTCAACCAAAAGAAAAGAAAAAGTAGAGTAGTTGTTATATAAAAAATATGATTTGCAACGTTTATTGTAGAACGACAACTTGCAGAAAGTGAAATATGTCCTTTTATTGTCACTTTACAATTAAGAAACATGACTAATGTAACTGTTTATTTGTTTCAACATGCAAAGAACTAGTCATGATATTATTCTAGCCCAACCTGATCATTGTTTGTATGTTTGAGTGATTGAGTTCCCCATCTCATTTCCTTCATATCTTCCTAAAGTCGGCGGGGTGGTGTTGGAGCAGGTCGGCAGCTCACCTGGCTGCAGGCGTTTGATTGACAGCTGAAAGACCCAGTGTGTTTGGTGAGTCAATGACTCGTAGGCATCCTGTTTCTGCTGCTATGTGATAGCAGGAGTTTTGTTCCGTGTCTCGGCAGAGATGCTGGCTCCCCTGCCAAGCAGTAAGAGGCAGTCTGACCACGAGGACGCTCTCATGAAACGAGGCCCTGCTATCTGCAATTGAGTTCAACTGGGGTCGAACGGGCGGCATGTAGGCCTGTCAGGGGATGATTATTGCTCTTGCAGTCACCTTTTATTACTCTTTGGAGACGTTACTACATGATCAAGATGATACCAATAATCTGTCTGGCGATGCTGCTCCCTGAAGGTGAGTCAGACTTCTGCTTGCAGGAAAAGGATCTGGGTGCTATTGTGAATTATTTGTTCAAGAAATGGTGGTGTTTCTAACTTGTACACACACATTTATCAATGTTAATTGCATTGTTTTTCTGAATAAAAAATATTTAGTCATCATACATCTATATTAAACGGTTAAGATTAAATAAAATGCATAATTAGGACAACGTTAAGGTGCTGTTTCAATCAATGTGACTTCTCCATATTGGTAACGGTTCTACACAGCAGCCTCATGAGTCATCTCTATTTCATTGTTGGTACAAAAATAAATAAGAAATCTCTGTAGTTTTTTTGTCAAACTTGAAATGTACCTATCACATTGTCTCTTCTCTCCAGTGGCCCACTCGGCTCAGGGTCATTATGCTCACAAGCTCCTGAATGATCTGATGGAGAATTATTCCAGCGCTCTGCGGCCTGTAGAGGACACGGACAGAGCCCTCAACGTCACCTTACAGATCACCCTCTCTCAGATCAAAGACATGGTGGGTACCAGCTCTTAGGCAAGATCCGAAACTCATCATCACTCATTACAGTGCTTAGTAAATATTATGGTAAGATTTTGATGGTCAAATAAACCATATTTCTCTAAACCAGAGAATAGGCTGGCAAAACAACTTTATAAAGTGAAAGAATGTAGCTCTCCTATATTAAATCTCAACTGCAGAGGTATAATACTCATAAGAACTAGATACGTTTTTTAAATATTATTTTGACGCCTTTTATCTGACTTTGAAACCTCATTCTTCATCATAGCACTCTAAAAAAATCACAAGTCAACAAAACATTTCTTGGACGATCAGTTTGTCACATTGCAAACCTGGTTACCTATTTAAACTAACAAGTTGTAATCCCTGATGATTTTACTACTAACACCATGCTCTGAACAAGGACTGAAAACATACATATTGAGTATGGAATTTTTTTTAACATCACTGTAACAGTGGTTTCCATAGGATGAGTGTGTTGATGCAGATGTGTGTGACTGACAGACAGACCTCCTACTGTACAGGCCCGGCTTACTGTTACTCAGCTGGCTCATGTTTCTGTTCAGGTTCACTGCCGTGTCAGCCCACAGTGAATTAGTACTTGTGTTGTGTGTGTCTGTTTGTGTTAGTGTGTTTGTGTGTTTTCAGAATAGAGAAGATGGCTCTCTTACTAAACGTGATGTCACTGTGATGCCTGATGTTAGTTTGTTATGATTTAGAAGAGGGGCCAGAAACAGTTAAGTGTGTGTGTGTTGGAGTTTCTTATTACACAAAGTGTTAACGTTTCCATTGATCGCTTAACGATACCAAAACTACCCCCATCCACTCCTTCAGGAAGAGACTCTGCTCATCCACCTGATATTGATAGACAGGTCTTGATTTCAGCTGTTGTGATAATCTGAACCCCTCAAATCTCACACAGAGTTAATGAACAACAGAGAGACCAAGAAAATCTCTCTTTAAACTGCTGTTAGTATGTGTGTGTGGTGTGTGTGTCTGTTCTCAATTGTTTGACCTGTGTGTGTATAGGATGAGAGGAACCAGGTGCTGATTGCTTATCTGTGGATCAGGCAGACGTGGCATGATACTTACCTGCAGTGGGATAAAGAGGACTATGACGGACTGGAGGTGATCCACATCCCCAGCAGCCTTGTGTGGAGGCCCGACCTCGTGCTCTATAACAAGTACGCCGTGCGTCACACAAGCATGCACAACCCCCACACACACGTTATTAAAGCAAATCCTCATTTTAATTGGTTAAGGACACTGTGCTAAAAGACTAATTGCCGTAAGAGGCAAGATTACGCACATTCACCCTTCAGAGCGCATCACTTTCACAGCCTTACTAGCAATATTCAAGGGCGCAAAGGATTTTAATGAAAGGAAATCAGAATCTATTGTAAAGATGCAGTATATGTACACAAATGTTTTTGTATGAAGTCAATCACATACAAAAATTACATCATGCTTTACTCAGACTACATATTGTGTTAGGAAGTTAAGTACTGTTGTGCATATTATGTCATAGGATATGTAGTGTACGTATTATATTGTAATGTCTTTATTAAAGTGGCCATAATCATGTACTATATACAATGCACTCAAAGTTGATATATATACTGAGTTAACAGTTGCTTAGCAGGCTAGTAAGAAATGTATGTATCAGTGATCATAGAGTGTGGAATCAACTATTTTGTCATTTTTGAGGCACCAATCTGAATATCCTATTCTTATAAGTGAATGTTTTATTGTAGGACTGTTGAATTTGCGTAGTATAAAGATGTAATTACATTACATTACATTGCATTTAGCTGACGCTTTTATCCAAAGCGACTTACAATAAGTGCGTTCGACCAACAAAATACAAACTTGAAGAAAACAGAATCATATAAGTACATCAGGCTTCATAGAGCTAAAACATTTCAAGTGCTACTCAACTGGCTTTAGATAAGCCAGCCCTTTATTAGTATATAAGTGCTTTGTTAATAGTTCTATCGCTCGAAGTGGAGTCGAAAGAGATGAGTTATCAGTCTGCGCCGGAAGGTGTGTAAGCTATCTGCTGTCCTGATGTCAATGGGGAGCTCATTCCACCATTTAGGAGCCAGGATAGCAAACCCACGTGTTTTTGCTGATGGGAACTTGGGTCCCCTTCGCAGCGAGGGTGCATGTAATACACAGTTAACTCAGCCTCTAAAGCATACATTGATTAAACCAACTAACACGTGATTAAGTAAGTCTTTCTTCCTCCTCCAGAGCCGATGATGACTCCTCAGGGCCGATGGACACCAATGTGAAATTGCGTTACAATGGAGAGATAACCTGGGATGCTCCTGCCATAACCAAGAGCTCCTGTGTGGTGGATGTCTCCTACTTTCCCTTTGACAGCCAGGAATGTAACCTGACTTTTGGTTCCTGGACCTACAATGGCAATCAGGTTTGTAAATGATCACTAAATAAAGCTAGCAAGCACATTTTCAGACTAATAAATAGAGCCATTATTTATGTGGTCATACTGTACACAAGTGTGTGTTTGTGTGTGGGTGGAGCTGAGCCTCATGTAGTCTCAATCACTCATTACTCTCATTCCAGGTAGACATCATTATGGGCATGGACAGCGGTGACCTGTCAGACTTTGTGGAGAATGTGGAGTGGGAGTGCCACGGGATGCCAGCCACAAAGAACGTGATCATGTACGGCTGTTGCTCTGACCCGTATCCAGACATCACCTACACAGTGCTCCTGCAGCGCCGCTCCTCCTTCTACATCTTCAACCTCCTCCTCCCCTGCTTCCTCATCTCCTTCCTGGCTCCTCTGGGTTTCTACCTGCCTGCAGACTCTGGGGAGAAGGTTTCCCTGGGAGTGACCGTTCTGCTGGCTCTCACTGTGTTCCAGCTGATGGTGGCCGAGAGCATGCCTCCATCTGAGAGTGTGCCCCTAATAGGTAAGAGTGTTTGATTAGCATTCTGTTCAAACTAAACAAAAATAAATGCATGCACGATTACTTCATGCAACAAAGGTGTACAAATTGCTATGAATATGTTTCATTTCTACTTGGAACTTGGTCAGGTCACACTTTTTTAAAAGTAGAAGCCATATCCCTATACATCATGCACAGCGAAAGGAAACAAGCTCTGCTTTGGAGCTGTGGTTTATCCAAAGCACCGAGAGTGATTAAACATACACAAACAATAAACAATTCAATAATGTCATTATTATAGAAGAAAGAAGAAGAGTTGAATACATGTACAGAAATCTGGATCTGAAAAAAGATGTTCTAGATAAAATAGCAATAAGGAAAAAAAGAAACAGGATTTTTTAAAGCCAATATGTATAGCAGATTTAGAAGGTGACTTGCAATCATGCATCAAAACATGGCTTTATATTTCAGAGAAATCTCCACAGAAAAATACCAAAGTTAAATAACGATGACAACATTTAAGGAAATATTGTTCTTCTTACTGTAGTTCTTAGAGCAACCTTCACCCCTATCTGTTTTGCTTTTATCTGTTACCCAGGGAAGTACTACATTGCCACTATGACCATGGTCACAGCCTCCACATCTCTCACCATCTTCATCATGAACATCCACTTCTGTGGTGCGGAGGCCAAACCTGTCCCCCAGTGGGCTAAAGTCCTCATCATTGACTATATGTCCAAGATTTGTTTTGTTTATGAGGTGGGCGAGAACTGCGCCTCTTCCTCCTCCTCTTCTTCCTCTCCCCACTTCCCCCAGGAGGACATCTGCAATCAGCACCTTAACTCTCATATTCATGCTAATGGTAAACCAGGAAGCCACAGTACAGAACAGGATTGGCAGGGTCGCAAATACCCCAGACCTCAGACCCCCAAGCTGCAGCATCCCCCCCAAGTGAAGGCCCAGCCCCACATCACCAGAGACGAGGGGAGTCACTTCTCAAGCTTCACACCGGGGAAATATGAGGGCTCTAATGGCAAAATCCCCACAGGTGACTGCTTTAAAGAAGACCAGAAGGTCCCCTGCTACCCTGAAGACCAAAAGCTGCCCTGCTGTCCCGAAGACAAAAAGCCCCACCTCAAAGCCCCTGCGTTACTTTCGGCCCTTGCATTTTCTGCAGCCATGGCAGTGGCTTCCCTGGTGCGGACACCAAGCTGGTGCGCAATGTAGAATATATTGCTAAATGTTTTCGAGAGCAGAGGGCGACATGTGCCAAAGGGGCTGAGTGGAAGAAGATCGCCAAGGTGATGGACAGATTCTTCATGTGGATCTTCTTCATCATGGTCTTCCTCATGAGCATCCTCATCATTGGCAAGGCACCGTGATGTTGCACTTCTATTTGACTTAGTTAGGTCAAATAAAAAAGTATAAGCGACTATTGTAATCTTTTTATAAAAACTTATGTTGAAAAGTGTGACGATTTAATAATAACAGTACAGATTAAAGTGATGTGAAAATAAACACATTTTCTTTTTCTTCACTGTTTTTCATACAGCATTTGCTGTACTCTTAAACATTAGCAATAATGTTAAAAGCTATGATTTCTTACAAACATAATTATGTAATGTCCTATACATAGCAATGTAACATTATTTGGTATTTATCTAAAACTAAATGGGCCAGACAATGCCAATATACTTTATCACGGTGGTGAACATAATTTATAATGAAAGGAAATCAGGGGATTAGAAACAACAATAATGTTTGTTATTAAGTAATTGCTTCTGCTCCCACTCTGCTTGCATATTGGATATTTTTGACCTCTTCCCTACTGATAGAATCTTGTAAATATACAGCTTTTTACCATCCCCCTCAAGCCTGGCTTTAATATGCAGGTACCTTACCAACTAACCATTGATTACATGTAAGGGGATATTCTGTTAAGGTAAAATATTACCAATGGAGACAGTACATGACTTATTCACCACTATGAAATCAGACGCCTGGGGCTGAGCGTCAGCGCACACTCTGGATCTGCAGAAACATTTCTCTGTTCGAAATAATCCAGTGAATAGTTAATGAGCAAGCATTGTTTATGGCGCAACCAGGGAAGTGAGGATGTAAGGTAATATGGAGCATTAATTATGTAAGACACCTAGCACACTCGAAAAACCCACCCCCTAAAATAACCCATATCTTGAACTTGGAAAGTCAAGTGTGTGTTTCAACTGTAGGTGAGAAGAATAGGAGGGGACACATGTAAAACCAATATTGTATTACATCTGTAAGGTACCATTACTTCACTTAAATATTTCCATTTTATGCAAGTTTATACGTCTACTCATCTAGATTTTAAATTGAAATATTGTACTTTTTCATAGACTGATGTATAATGTCCTCCCTTGTTCCTATAACTCTTTATGAGTCACAATAGTAGATAAGGAATGCAATAAATAGAAGACTCAGACGGGTATCAACTGAAACCAATGATCTCTCTCAGATTTCCCCCCATAATTCACTTATCCAACAGTAGAGGGCGCTCATTTCCCACATATGGTGGATGCCCCAAAGCTTGGTGTTTGAAGCTCAGTGTGGCAACATGAGTGCATAAGATCTGCACCTCAGAACGGTTCCCTCTGTCATCCTTTACTCACAAAACTTCACCACTGAGGGGTGAAAAATGAATAGACTATTTATTACACCTCCAGGTTATCGTGTGGAGACTATACATCACTGAATTTCCATAATTAAATATGAAGGCTATAAATGAAAGTTAGTTTAAAAAAAATGCTGTGGCAGCAGTTAGTACGCCTGTTGATTATTCTGTTGAGTCCCAGAAATCAAATGGGCAGAGGAGTCAATGTTTTGTATCCTTTTCTCCAAAAGGGATTGTCATGATGCATGTGATGGGCTATATTTGAGACAATCTTACATTTCCTGTCTAAGAGAAGCTACTGCATTGCTTCCCATTAGAGCTCAGCGAGGTGCAGGGGCCACGGCAGGCTGTAATCACCATGGGAGACCAAAGAAAAGTGTGAACCATGTCATTTGGACAGGCAGAGCAGCTCAGGCACTAAAAACTGCTGCTGTGGAAATTGGCAAGTGCTTTACAGAATTTCACATAAAGAGGCATTAGCCATAACCTCTCAGATTTAGAAACGGAATGGGAAAATCACTGTGATGATACCATGTATTCACAAATGACATGGTGGACCAGAGCTAAGTTTCATTCAATTGTCGTTCTGAAGTACAATTTTGAGGCTCCTACAAAATTGTTTCCATTTAATGCTATTTTACACTTTCATACTACATTGAATTTTTACTAAAAGCATGTAAAGCTTATTTACAAAACCAGCCACAACATTAATAGATGCTGACGTGTTAATTCATTCATCAAAAATAATATGATAATATAATACTATGTATACAAAAGTAAAATATGACAAGAATGGCCATTTTTCCCTTTGAATAAGTTTACCTTTAATACATTAAGTATATTTGTAATACATCACTTTTGTTCACCATTGTGACTAGTAACATTATACTTAAATTGCACGTTATTCTTAATTTTATTAGAACCATTAGATAAACATTTTAATTAATTTTACACTTAACTGGATGCATTTTAGGAACAAAAATATGTAATTTAACTTTTCCTTTTAAATAAGCTTTGGTAAAAATATACAAAACTGCAAACAAATGAAACATCATATACAATATACAAAATGATGTGACACAAGTGTTAATGAGAGTCATATTGAAGACATTTGACTAGACAGATTCAAAGTAGTGCTGGTCAAAGCATAATAGTATGGCACAAAGGAGGTCTGATCGGTGTAGCCATCTTGATTGAGGAATATCTTATAGTACATTATCATAAATTTAAAAAAAGATTCTGAAAAACAATTTATTTTAGACTAAGTGTGCTGTCCACATTTGTACACTGCAGTTATTGTTTGCCTTGCACCTGGATATTTTGCCTGTATGTGTGCACACTTAGTCCCGCTTCAAAATTATAATTATAACCATGCTGGCTGATTTCAACTGAGATATGTGTCTCACTACATTGACGCAATATAAATTAAGCTACAGCAACATTGCAGACCTAGTTTAACATTTTACACTGAACCAAATTCGTTCCTAAATGCTATCAATATGAAAAATACATCATACCCTATAACATATGCAATAATACAAATAATACAATTGATAATACAACGTTGTAATGTATATTATAGGCTTTAAGTGTCACAATTAATATTGATATCTAGGCCTATGGCCAACCTTGCACCCAACTACCATAGCAATAATCTCATTTTCATCTCAATTTCCTTCATGGTCCATGTGTTTTGAAACAGCAGCTGCATGGCATCTGCAACTGATTTAGTTTGATGTATTATTACTGTCCACCATTTATTGTCTTTAGCTCTGGTTTGACACAATGCTCTGTAAACAGATAGACAGAGGACATCCATGTTTGGATCCGTGAAGAACAGGACCTTAAAATTAACATGTTGTTGCCATGGTGATGGAAACACGCTAATCCAAAGTCTTCCACAATGTTTACGGACATTTAGAAACTTTGGGTTTAAGTGGAAACACTACGCTCTTTACCTAAAGACTTAAAACACTTTCCTTTACTAGAAACATATTCAAATAAAGATAGGAGCGGTGGGGATCGGTCACATCGGTGGAGACGCCCATCGCCTCCTAACGGATCTGATTTATAACTAATGGGGTTTTTTTGGCAGTTAAAACTCTGCGTTGAGTCAAGGTTAACAGAAGGACCAACAGTAGAACTAACGGTTCGTACTTCAATATGAAGAGCCCAGGATACCTGGAATATATCTACTGGGGGGGAAAGAGGATCCTCTTCTCATAAGGTAAACGGATTGACACGGAAATATTGCCTTGGTCACCACTGCTATCGTCAGCCTGGTTAGCTTTAAGCAATGCCGTGGTTAGTTAGCTACTTAAGCTAAGTTTAACTAACCATTCCGAGTTAGCTAGCGGAACTACAGTTATATTTAGTTCCTAAAAGTTCAGCCAGGTGTATATTTAATAACTAACTAACCTTACTTTACTTACAGTTACCTTACTTACCTAGTCAAAATGTCATGCCAACCAACCAACCAACCAACCAACCAACAGGACATCCTTGCTAAAATAAACAAAGCAAATAACTGAAAATATACTGTTATTGATGATAAATAGTGTTGAAGAAATACTCATATCCCTAAGGTAAAGTACAAATACTATGGTCTTAAAATACTCCACTACAAGTAAAAGGTGTGATTTTAAAATGTAGGCTACTTAAGTTAAAGTACACATTTATTAACATCAAAATGTAGCCTACTAAAAGAACCAAAAGTAAAAATACTAATTATGCACAATGACAGCTAAAAATACTTCAAGTATCAAAAGTAAAACTAGTCGTTATGCAGAATGGATATTTTCACAGTATTTTATCATAATAGTTATAATATGATCCTGTTTTTCATATGCAAAAGCATTTTAGTGTGGTAGTCGGTCAATTTCAACCAAATTTAGAAATTATGTTGATTAGTAGTACAGTATTGCATTATATCATATCAGCATATCATGTGTTGTTATTTGTGTACAATTAGAAGTATATGTATATATATGTAATGTATAGGCCTAATGTTAAATGTAAATACACTGAACAAAAATATAAACGCAACACTTTTGTTTTTGCTCCCATTTTTCATGAGATGAACTCAAAGATCTAAAACATTTTCTATATACACAAAATAACCATTTCTCTCAAATATTGTTCACAAATCTGAAAAAATCTGTGATAGTGAGCACTTCTCCTTTGCCGAGATAATCCATCCCACCTCACAGGTGTGGCATATCAAGATGCTGATTAGACAGCATGATTATTGCACAGGTGTGCCTTAGGCTGGCCACAATAAAAGGCCACTCTGAAATGTGCATTTTTGCTTTATTGGGGGGGTCTGGGGGGGTCCGAAAACCAGTCAGTATCTGGTGTGAGGGGTAGGGGTTAGGGTAATGTTGTAAATCGAGTGGCCCATGGTGGTGGTGGGGTTATGGTATGGGCAGGCGTATGTTATGGACGACGAACACAGGTGCATTTTATTGATGGCATTGTGAATGCACAGAGATACCGTGATGAGATCCTGAGGCCCATTGTTGTGCCATTCATCCACGACCATCACCTCATGTTGCAGCATGATAATGCACGGCCCCATGTTGCAAGGATCTGTATACAATTCCTGGAGGCTGAAAACATCCCAGTTCTTGCATGGCCAGCATACTCACCGGACATGTCACCCATTGAGCATGTTTGGGATGCTCTGGATCGGCGTATACGACAGCGTGTTCCAGTTCCTGCCAATATCCAGCAACTTCGCACAGCCATTGAAGAGGAGTGGACCAACACCCCACAGGCCACAATCAACAACCTGATCAACTCTATGCCAAGGAGATGTGTTGCACTGCGTGAGGCAAATGGTGGTCACACCAGATACTGACTGGTTTTCGGAACCCCCCAGACCCCCCCAATAAAGCAAAACTGCACGTTTCAGAGTGGCCTTTTATTGTGGCCAGCCTAAGGCACACCTGTGCAATAATCATGCTGTCTAATCAGCATCTTGATATGCCACACCTGTGAGGTGGGATGGATTATCTCGGCAAAGGAGAAGTGCTCACTATCACAGATTTTTTAAGATTTGTGAACAATATTTGAGAGAAATGGTTATTTTGTGTATATAGAAAATGTTTTAGATCTTTGAGTTCACCTCATGAAAAATGGGAGCAAAAACAAAAGTGTTGCGTTTATATTTTTGTTCAGTGTACTTACATAGTACAAATATGTCAAAAAAGTATCTAAGTGCAATACTTGAGTACATTTATTTAGTTACTTTGCACCATATGTGATCAATCCAAATGTATACCAAGGTTATAAATGTTAGCGTTGAGTGTAGACTATTTTTCTTGATTTCTTGGTGTATTTTCAGGTGGAAGGGAGAAAAAAGTATAGGAGAAGATGGTGAGAAATAAACATATTGGAGGGCGGCTCAATCGCTCTTCCACGGGCAAGAACCAAAAGGCTGGCTCCCAGATTTCAAGCAGCAAGGACCTGACACCTCCAGATAAACCAGCCGAAGGTGACATCCCAGCTAATTCTCCCGAGCTCCAGACCATCAGCGAAGGTCAGCTGGGTTTTCCGGACAGAGTCTACCTGCTTGCATCATTCATCTTCCAGAATCACCACCTGGAGAAGCCCCCTGCCCAACGGTTGGTGAGTTATGGCAAAGGAAGAGCACTCTCCCTACCCAGAGTCAAAGATGAGGAGATGCAGCGCACAGCCTACGAGCTGGCCTTCAATACACTGAAATGTGAGTTTGTAGATGACTGGAAGAGTGAAGTTTGTTGCATGTTTAAACTGTTGTCATTACTGTTTTTCCCTTTTACCGTCCATCTTTCTTTACTCTGTCAACATACACATACCTACACACTTTATACACTTATATTGTGTTTTGGAGATCTTGTGCAGTGAGGACATCAGCAAAGAATGTTCAGCCCCATCTATGTTGATTCAAGATTCAATAACTTTTTGCCATTTCAACATAGGTGATAGGTAAAGGTTTGGTGAACTCACAACAAAACAAGATAACCCCACGATTGTACAGTTAACTTACCACCTTAGGACACACACATAAATTAAGTTATGATAACAAATGAAAACAAGCATTCCCATCAGGTTGATAATTGAAATTGCAAGTAAAGCCTATTTGATTCCAGGGAAACAAAGGGCCGTTTCACATCAGAATGAATAGCTCGTCGACATTCATTGACAGGTAGAATTGGATATAGATAGATTGATGAAGGAAAAGTAGAAGAGAAAAAACGCTTGAATGACCAGGGGGAATTTAGAGTGAGTCTACAAATCAATCCAGCACATAATCTGTTATCTGGGACTCGGGTGGGGTCTGGGTGGCCGAAGTCACAGGGGTGTGTAATCACCATGGCGATAAGGTAGAGGAGCTGAGCCGACTGTCAGTGCAGGAAGTTGGCTGGAATTGATTTAATACGTTCTCAGTGGATAGAGAGGTCAGGTAGCAGGAACACCCTTGTGGCCACAAATGTTTTCTTTCCTTCCCACTATCTTTCCGATGGACTTAGAAAAGCCTCAGGCTTACATCCCACAATTAATGCAGATCACCTCACATATCCATCATTGCTGGGCCAGGCTGCGGTAACCTGCAGTATCATTTATTCAGCTGTAGGTCACTCATTACAAGGTCAAATCAACTAGATTGCTAAGGATAAACTAATAGGAGAGAACTTCAAGATCATATTGCCAGGACATTGTTGTCATACATCACTATGTTCTTCTACCTATAGAGTATGTCTGTATACATTATCCAGGAAGAAGAATTTGCTGTTACTGCAGCAACAATTTGATCAACATTTTTATCTCGGGCTCTACTTAGATGTAAATTGTCTGCTTGAGTTTCGAACATTTACGATATGCTGTATTTCTTGTTGAATTGAATCTTCTTTTTCGTCAGCGCTTATTTCAAAGACAAATATTCCCTGTCTTATCAGTGCTAGACTCATACAGTTCTTCTTGGTCCCCCTCCCACATCTGACATTTCTAGAATTAGTACATTTGAAAGCTTCAGCCACTATAGGGTACTGAAACAAGCTTTAACAGATGTTATTATTATAGCTTACAGGATAGGCAGATACCAGCACTGGTTACATGTATTGATCTTTACCTATAAGCTTTTTACATACACAACACTTTACAAAACAAAGTAGGAGTCATCCTTGGAATGAGGTTGAATCAGTTTATGTTTCTACTGTTGTTATCGCACAGCAAATCAATGGAACATCTTTTTATTTTGATCATAGAGACTATAGAGATCGTTGAATTGCATGATCACATAAGTATTTTGGTCACATGTAAGATTCACTTGCGCTGGCTGTGTGGGGAAATTGGGTGTTGATGAAATGACAGCCTGGAAGCCAATGTTAATCTCTCCTCCTCCTCCTCCTCCTCCTCCTCCTCCTCCTCCTCCTCCTCCTCCTCCTCCTCCTCCTCCTCCTCCCACGAGCAGCCTGACTTCTGGTGCAAAAATTGATTTGCAAGTGACACACACCTATGCTGGCAGTCACACACATTATACACACACATACACACAAGACACATCATTTGTGCACTGCCTTGGAATGACTGATGCAAAATTGAGCTGAGGTCAGTTGTTCACCTGAGGAAGAAAAGCTTGAGCAGCGAAAACAAGCAGAGCAAAATGCCAATGAGCTCTGGTATTGATCTTGCGATTATAACTCTTATTTGCTTAAAACAAAAAAGACCCTCAGTAAGCTCCACACCACTGGCTGAGGACACAGACTTGACCGTTGCTGTAATTTTCAGTCAATACTAAACAATGGAGCGGAAGTTAGATGTTTTCCTTGGTGTCTTGGATGTGGCATTTTGTAGACAGACGTAGCAGAAGTTTGCCAAATGAGAAATATTAGCAGTCAAGTCGTTTCGCCTTCTCTTCCCTGTCTCCCATAACTTCATTTGTTCTCTTTTTTATATCTTCAGGGCTTTGGTATTTCTTTGACCTCTTTCAAAAATCCTGTTGTGAGTGACTGTGCTTGATCACTGACCTAGAGGCAGTTTATGTTGTCATGGTTTCATTTCCTGTTGATTTGTTTCCCCTTGTGTTCTCAGGGCCTGAGGTGATGTGCGGTTGTTATGAAGCTATGTTAAGTTATTTTTGTGTGAACATTTACTGGCAAAAGTAGTTGACCTTGTTGCTGGCCATGAGAGCGCCCCCCCCTCCTCCTCCCTCTCTCTCTCCACTGGCTACTCCTCTGAGCATGTCTGCCTCATTGTCCATACTGTCCAGCTGGGCTGCCAGACGCCCTTGTCAGATGACAGTGGCTGCTGTATGGTCTGTGTGCAACTATAAACATTCTTTGGACCACTTTGTGTTGGATTTAGAGCATGAGAGACAGAAAGACATTTTTGTCCTTGACCACAGTCAGAACAGCTAACACCAGTTTGGCACAGCACATTTAGAATAAAAGCAGGTGCATAATATGTTAGATAGATTTGCCATTTAGTCCAAAGGTGACTTTAAGGCACATACCCTTTTTCGGTAAGGTCCTTTGTTAGATTAATGTGCAATCTGGTGCACTGATGCGGAACATGGTGAGACAGAAACCTGGCCAGGAGAAGTGGAGTCTGCATTCAGGTCAGGCTCTTTCACTGAGGATTTGTTTGAGTGCAGTCAACATCAGTCACTGCTCATTGTGGAATACCTGGAAGCCACACAACATCAACACTGAACTAGTGGCTCTTGCTGGTTTAGGATTCAAGCTTTTTCTTGTTATAATAATTATAATTTGTTTTTATTTTATGTCAACTTCTAGAGTTAGGACTTCTGTGTTTTACTCAAACTACTGTGTGTGCTTTAAAGCATGCGGAAGAGTGTGACCTCTACAGACCCAGCCATCAGGGCTCTCTCAGGGGTCTGAGCCTCTCTGTGTGCACTGAGTGTGTATCTCTTCTGGGCTTATCTTAAAGGCCTTCTGCAGTAATAGCCACTATTGAAAACCCCATTGACCTGAACCTGCTAAAACTGATACCACTTCTGATGAGGTGCATTTGTTTCCTCACTTAAAGATAAGCTCTATTTCACACATGCAAACGTTTGTGTGTGTTTGTCCTGACCTACACACTCTTTTACCCAGCATGCATTTGGCTGAGACCCAGGGTACAGTTTGCATGATTTGAGATGTTGTGATAAGTTAACAGCAGTGTCTGTGGTTTCCATGGTGTCTCAGCGTACAGGCTGGGCTCAACTCATTTTTGCATTTTAAGAGGTTTGTCTGTCAGGAATAAGAATGAACCAAGAAGGAAACCACGCGTGTGGTGCACAAACAAAGTGCACCAGCATATTGATGTTGAAACCCTGGGTTCTTGCAACTAACACAAATGAAACCCTCATTACCGTCTTTTATTTACCTCTCTGCAGTAACAAAAAGGCTTTATCTCAACCTCACTAGAAACATATTAGCGAAATGATATTTTTGCCCATTTCCAGTGTGTAATGAGCAAACACTGTACCGGCAGAGGGGCTTTGGAAGAAGCGGTTTTTAAATCCTGACGTGGCAAATTGGATAATGTTGCCAGATCTCCATCTCCCTCATATTTTAAAGGGAAGCCTACTGTTCACAGATGGGATTGGAAGAGATAAGTATGTGTGTGACTTCAGAGAAAAAGCATCCTGTAGGCTAGACAGAAGGATGCTGCCTTTATGATATGACAGCCATATACAGATCCAATGGCAGCTCAAAACCTCTAAAATGTATAGTGTTCTTTCCCGATTTCATACAGAAGGCCACAGAAGATTAGATTAAGATACATTGTTTAGTAAGGACGAAAAGGTAATATCCCAAACAATTCTTCACACGATGGACCCTATTTAAGTTTTTATAATAAGTCCTGTTTGTTTATAATATAAAAATGGATGATAAGACAGTCATGTTTGTCAATCAAGTCACCACTTCATCATTTGTATGTAACATGTTGAATACAATAAAGAAGATAACAAGTCATACAAACATAGGCACGATATAGTTGGGTATAACATACATGCTTGCCTGTTATGTTTGACTTGTGTATTACTTCAGATATCTTTATTGTCACAAGTACCTCAATTACCCACAGCCCACAACAGACAAAATAAATGAAAGAAATGAGGCGAATGAAAAAGAAGAATAACTCTAATTAAGCGTCAAATAAGCGTTTAATCACGGCAAATTAAACCCCCCATCTAATTAAATTATCCGTTTAGATGAAATGTGGGGTGCCTCTAGGAGCCTCTCTTGCTCTTGGTTCTAATCTATTTTCTCCATTTTTTCTAGACACATTCACATCATTAGATATAGATTTGTCCTCTGTAGCATATTACCAGAAATGGATAGTACTTATTTCTTCTGCATTATTTCAGGATAATTAGACATTGATATAAAAGATGGCCCAGATATGCACCGTAATTACTCAGACACATCATTAGTAATGGAAATCCCCATCATCGCATTTCCATGCTGCCTAATCACTTCTATATCACTTTACATTTCTGCACAGATCAAGAGCTGCTGGAGGACATCATGATTGACAGCTGCTTTTACCTCACTCAGCCAATGGTAAGTCAGTACATTTGGAGCAATGTATTTTAATACAGCAATACTTTAAGGGAAGTAATGTTTAATCCATTGGTGTATTTATGTGTTTCATTTATACATCCTTTTGATTCTGAGAATAGCTAGACACTTTGTTTGCAGCGTTGTTTACCTGGAGCTGTTTTTCTGAACCCTTTTGCTCACAATCCTTTGACAGTGCTTTACTCAGTGCTCTCCAATATTCATGACCCGCTGTTACACTCCACATACCCTTTGTTCTTTTCTCTAGACCTCTAATCAGTAGCAGTAATATTGACGTATTGCACTGATATTCTCCTTTCATCCACTCACAAAGCACCTCGTGTCTTTCATATTCCCTTCCCTAATCAATGACAATTGCTCCCTTTGGAGTAACACATCTAAAAGGTACTTTGAGGCAGAATATTCCTGGCCTTGTCTTTATTACCTTTGACAAGGAAAACTCCCCATTAATAAGGGATGAAATCAGAATGCAGTAGCAACCCAGGGGCACTGTGTTTGGATGATGTTGCTTCTGAGTGTATTCTGCACAGTGTTTATCCTACATGTGTCCTAGAACCAGTGTGCTGAATGTTATTAGCGATCCGAAGTCTGTGCTGCGTAGTCGTACAAAAATAATCCCGGCACAGCCCCCGTACCTGCGGCTGTTAGGCAGGAGATGAACGTTCTGCTTCTTAAATGAAAAAGCATCCTCTGGAGGAGATTGGCATGTACTTTTGCCCTACTTTATTTTCACTCCACATACAAAGAAGCTGTGCAAAGAGGAGGGCTGCTTTAGCTGCTTCTCAGACTGTCTGGATGGCGATAAAACATGCACAGACCTAGTTTGTGTGCACGTAGCGGATACATGGAGAGAAGAGTCATGAACGCAAGAGGTGCTGAATGCGTTAACAGAAAACCGATCTGTCATGGAGTGTACAGACTGTAGACAGCCAATGTCTACTTCAGAGGAAACATACACACACACATTACTTGGCAAAGCAACCTGCCCCCTCCCACACACACTCACACTGCAGCCTTGTGAAATATGGCCCCGTGTGAAATGAATGGGTCTCCCTATGTGTTGGTGGCAGGTCGTTACTCTGCATCCCTCTAGTGAGACAATAAAGCCCAGACACAATGAGACAGACTTTAGCGCTCACTCTTACCTCCTTTTACGCTGCTGGCATCTATAAAGTTCAACCTTGGTCGAGAGAGACGTGGGTGACGGGGAATAGGCATGCTGGAGAAAGGGGGGGGGGTACATGAGGATATTAAGAAAAAAAAATGAAGTTATAGATAGACCTGCATGCTGAGAGAGCCTGAGGCGCCTTTGATCAGAATGGAATGAGAAAATGAAGCCTTAATCCTTTGGAGGACGGAAATGAGTGACATTGTAGATGTGAGGCAAACCTATTAGGTGGTACTTTTCACATGGAATAGCCGTAAGCAACATTATGTAAAAAGGCTATATTAGATTTGAACTATGTCTACATTCTTCTGGGTAATTTTACCATCTATTATTAAGTACTTTAGCTTTAGCACTAACTTTGTTTTCAAATCCATGTCATGGTCATTTCATTCAATTGAAAATAAGTCTAAATAAAGTGAGGCCATCTTCATTTCTTATTTCATAGCAGGCACTCAGCACAGCAGGCATGTTTACTGGAGACCTGTTTTCCACGGGGTGCTGTTGCCAGGAAACTTAATGACTGGGAAGTTCCCCACACCCATGGGTTTAACCTTGGTAAAGGACAAGTGGAACTTAAGGCAGAGGGGATGAGGTCGAGAAAGGAAAAGTGGAGCGCCACAACTCCGTCTCTGGAAACGACCTTTCCCCAAAAATGAAATTGAAAGCCTCCGGAATGAATAATAAGCGTTGACTAATTCCTTCGCTGCAGCAGAAACCCTTGTAGCGTTCCTGTTCTCGGCCCATTAGCCCGCTAGTGAGAATGTTTCAAGCTGTTGCTGCTGCGGAACACCATCTGCCACTAATGCGGCTGGTGCCCTCCCACCCTTAGGGACAGAAAGGTGGAGTGAGAGAGAGGGACATAGACATGGAGAGAGAGAAAGAGAGAGAGAGACAGGGGAGAGCGCTGAATGGATTGAGATAATTGCAGAGGAGGAGATGGAGAGACATTACTTAGCTTCCTCCTATGTTTAATGAAGTGGTAGCAGTGGGGTCATGGCAGGACATCTCTAAGCTACAGTGTTATACTGACTATGTGTGTGGATATATACGTCTCCAAATGAATACAAATAATGAGAATCACTGCTCTGTGCACCTCAATAGGTAACCACAAACAAATTACACTATTAACCGATGTCAAGCTGTGTTGGTTTTATGCACATTTTGACGTTCTTGTATCTTATCTGCAACTGATCTTTGAGGTCTGACCATCCACTTATTAAATTATTGTGTCTCAGTTATCTTATGAAAAATCTGATTTGTTATATTATGCAGCTTCTCGACTCATTCAAGCTATTTCTCTGCTTTCTTGTTAAAACAGAAGTCACCAATGAACCATACTTTATTTCTTCTCGTGCTCTAGCCAGATGATCAGATGTGCCTTGTTGCCGTCATGCTCTACGACTTCCAGGACAGAAAGTTTCTCCCAAGGGAACGCCAACGGGACGGCGAGATTGAACAGGAAGTCAGAGATGTGGAGAAGTACCTCCTTAGGTAAGATATGAAAAACGACACAGGGAATAAAGCACCCAAACTTGGAGTGGATTTACTAAAGGGAGTGTGTGTTGGACGCAGGTTTAAAACCAAGCTGGCAGCCTCTCTGGCGCGCTGCAGGATCAAACATGATCTCCTGTCCATCGAGTGTATCCTGCCGGAGAGTTTGAAGACCAAGCAGGAGAGATCAAGCAGCCTTCCACTTTATGCATGGGTCAACACGCTGGAGAGCAGGTAAGCTGAGCACACTCAAACACACACACACACCTCACCAGAGCAGATAACACACACCTGTACTGTAAATGCACACCTGTACATAAACCCAGGAATGCACTGTAAGCATATAAAGAGTGTGTGTTAGCATGTACACACACACACCTGCATCTACTCGGAGACCTTTAAGTTGGGGTGCTGCCCAATGTTTTATGGGCTAGGTGCCCAGCTGACATCCAATTAAACCACTGGACAGTGTGTGTGAGCGTGTGTGTGTGTCTGTGTGTGTGGTCCAGTGTGTGTTCTCTCAGGCGCCCCGACAGGCTGATTCAGTTAGGTGTAAATCCTGCTGCTGTGGACAGATTCAATCAGCAACAACCCTCAGCCAGCTGTAGGACTGTAAAGGTCACCTGTTGGGACTAGTGGTGTGTGTATGTGTGTGTGTGCGCATGTGTGTATCTTAATGGCTTTTACAACACATTGTACTGCTAAAGTCTTTTAACAGGCCACGCAACAATTCTACGCTCTATTATTATCCATAATGACAGTCTTCCTCTCTCTTCCACCTCTCACCTTCTTCCCTCCTTCCCTCTCTTGGGCTTCCACTAATCTCCTCTCCTCTGTCCTCTCCTACAGCCTTGATGAGGTCCAAAGTGTGCTGAAGAGTGCGGGATTCTCACAGGTGAAATCGATCGGTCAGCTGGAGGGCGAGACCTTCTGCCAGGATCCCCACTGTGGGGATATACTGGTGTTCCCTGCTCAGCTCAAAGCTCAGCTGTACACCACCAAGCTGCTTAGCAACCACAAACTCATCATCCAGGTACAAGCTTCACAGAGAGGAGGCATCTGACAAGAGCCCCCCCCCCCCCCCCCCCCCCCCCCCTCTCTGCAGATTGTATGGCTGTGGAAATCTGTTCAGCACCATTTTACTTTGGTAATGGACTTGCTCAAATTGATTATAACAATGATCCCTTATGCCAACTAAGATTAGTTTTCTCAGATACAAATATTTCACATCAGTTCCTCTCATCGGGCCATTCCTCACTTTGATTCATAAGGAATCCTCCAGTCCGGGAGGGGGAGAGCGGTATCATCATTTATTTTCTACTCCATTAAAGTCAAGCTTGCATGCAAACTGTAAGCCGCGCACAGCACCGCAACACAATTCAATCATACACATATTCCACACCCCTGCCTAATGAATAACCTCTCCCTCTCTATTTGATGTTCTCTCCTCTAGTTTCTCTCTGTTCAAATGTCCTTGTTCTTCTCCACCCTGGATTGTCTTTCTTCACAAACCAACCATAAGGATATTAACTGATGAAACTCAAGCCAGCCGGGTGGTCCCACAGGGAATCATTCAATACTATTTCCAGAAGGGACCCCACTGTTTGAAGGACATCTTTGTTGTAATCTGACTGATCGGTTACTCTCAGCATTTCTCTGTATTCCTCCCCTCCGTACCTGCTTTGCAACTGCTGTTCCACGCTCCTTCACCTCTCTCATCTATTCCCACCTCAATTCCATTTACAACTTTCATACAGAGCACCTCTCCTATCTCCTATGTTAATCTGTGTCTCCTTTTGCAGAGTGTTGCTGCTGTGCAGAAAACCTGAATGTAGACATATTGTGTTGACGGTCTCTAATGCTTTCACCCATTGTGTCTGTAGGATAAGTCCTGCAGCCTGGGCCCACAGGCCGTGTGCTCCCTGCTGCCAGAAGAAGGAGATGTTCTTATGTTGGGATGCTTCTCCGGTCTCACCGTCTCCCACACTGCCTGCCTAGTTGCGGAGAAACGTAAAGGAGTTGGCAGCAACCAGCCCACAGTCTACGTTTGTGTCAGTGACCGTACAGACGCTCAGAGGGAGGAGCTGCAGCAGGCCGTCACCGCCATGGGCTGCAGGAGTACGGAAAACATGTGTCCATGAATGCAGCATCTGTTTGTGTCTAAGAGATATCTACTTATGTCTTTGTTGTCTTCACTCTGAAGCTCTTTATCTTTATTCTGTCCTTTACGTCAATGAAAGAGACAATGAGAAACAGAATATGCTTTTTTTTAGCACTTTGGTAGAGTGAAATGATTATATTTGATATCATTTTGTCAGGCTTTTTAAAGACCAAATGCATCAAATATTTGGGGTATTTAGACGGAGAGTCTTGGTTAAATCATTGTTAGTTTCAAATGCTCACAGGCATGCTCTAAAACCAATCTATGCATGATATCTTGAGCTGAATGTAAATATAATATGCAGATGGTTGCTGCATCTCAGCCACTGTAGTCATTAGAGAAACAATAAAGCGCGTATTACACAGCTGACAATGCAATAATTGCAAAAGATGCCTTCAGGCACGGTATTTTACTATGAAGAAATATAGACATTGTAAATAGACTTTAAGCATTGAGAAAATGTTTTTTTTGCTTTTTATTATGCGGGTTATCAGTAAACCCCATTCACATTCTGCTCAGATGTGAAGCTGATACCAGAGGTCTTCCAGTCTTTGGACAACGATGACAAGCGACTGCAGAAGGTGCGCGTCATCCTGCTGAACCCAAAGTGCTCTGTGTCTGCAGTCAGCAACCCGGTGGACTTCATACTGCAAGAGAATGGAGGTACATAGTGATCTGTACACATTTCAGAAATACATAGTCATTTAGTGTACATAACATCCCGGTGTGCATGGCTGAAATAGAACAGAGGCACAAACAGTTGTATTCACTCACAACAGTTAATACTTCAAAACAATAAACACACCAATTAATATTGAATGCAAGTTATGCAAATGAAACCCAATTAAGCTGTCAATCTACTCCAACACACTTAAAAAGATCTATCTCAAAGTAGTAAATAAGTAATGCGAAAGCAGTTTAAAGTTATGTTAAAGTTTAGTGCAGCCGCATTTATTGATAAGCATTAACATTAATGTATCAATAATTTAATCAGAAGATGAATTTCTATGTTTTTCAAACTTCTATTTGTGCGTTTTATAGTTATGTTTAATCAAGTTTTGAAAATACTTGTTGACCATCCACACACAAAGCTTTCAGTCTGCAAACTGAACCTTTTAGCGAACCTTTCAAAGCATCCCTTTCATCTACATATGGATATCAATATATTATAGTTTCACAAAAATGACCCGTTCTAATGCTCACCACACTCCACGCTAATAAAAAGGAGATTCTGCTCTTCCTCAGACACAGAACTGCTGCAGGACTTATCTCAGGGCTCGATCGCCCCGAGCAGACTGCAAGCTCTGGTGGCCCAGCAGAGGAAGGATATTGATCATGCCTTGAAGTGTGAGTGTCGAAACACCTGCTCTGATGTTGACATGCACACATGTGAGCTCAGGCCTCTCACACCTATCTGACACAATGGAGCTTATCCTTCCTAATGATCTAATCTGGTACGCCATTAGACTGAAGCCTGTGGGATCCCTGGGAGGTCGTCTGAGTCTTAATTAGGAATGTTGCTCTGTGCCAGTCAGCAACAATCTCCTGCAGCATCCCTCGCTTATTTTAAAGCACTGATAAGTTATTATGCCTAATATTAAAAACATTCTATAGAACAGTATATGACAGAGGGACCTCTATAGAGTGGTGCAGGAACGAGTCCTAAAACCCGGAAGTGACTTAGCATTTGACCACTTCCGGTTCCCTCATCTCAGAGTCAACGGGTTATTTGAACTTGTTTTTGGAAAATAGCTCAAAATAAGGTCTGTGGTTGACACAAATTGAAGAGACGGATCACATTTTGTTCTACGACATTAAATACATCAGCAGTGACCCCACTGGTTTGAAGAGTTTACGTGTCTGAAAAACGATGGTTGTTAACAAGTGGCTGAATAGGACTACAGAAGTTGTCGAGGACGTTGTACGTCATTACGCCGAACACGTGAACACTCCCGCTAAGTTTGTTTGCCCCTGTTCTGCTTGAAGGATACAGTAATTTATGACATGACCTCAGTTGCCGAAGATTTCAATACGTACTTTGTCAATGTTGGTCCTTGTCTAGCTGGGGAAATTCCAAATACTGGTTGTAGTGATGGTGTTGAAAGTAAATATATATATATGTGAAGGAAACTATATTCTTAAGAGGGACTGATGAAAATGAAATTATTGACACAGTTAAAAAACTCAAGAGTAAAAGGTCAACAACTGTCATGATATTGACATGTATACAGTTAAAAACATTATTGAATGTATAGCCAAACCACTAACTCACATCTGTAATCAGTCAATACAAACCGGTGTATTTCCAAATAAAATTAAAACTGCTAAAGTCATACCAATACAATACATACATCTGGAGATAAACATGTACTGTCAAACTATAGACCAATTTCATTGCTCTCACAATTTTCTAAAATACTGGAAAAAATCTACTATACAAGACTAAATGACTTCGTCACCAAACATAACATACTCTATGAACAACAATATGGTTTCAGAGCAAACAGAACTATAGGTTACTTGCGTAACCCCAGTTCTCAGAGTAACATGAAGTGAGATGTCTCACTATGGGATGCGCCTCATCGCGGAGCAAACAGAAGCATCAATCTCATTACGCCAATCCTGATTGGCTGGAGATCTTGACGTCAGCGTCAGGGAAATTACCCCCTATAAGTAGCTTGCGCCACAACGCATGCGCCATTCAAAATAAGCACCTCTTCTCGCTTCACCATAGCAAGGAGGGCCGTCTGGTGAGACATCTCACTTCATGTTACTCTGAGAACTGGGGTTACGCAAGTAACCTATAGTTCTCATTCATAACACTCCGTTCGATGTCTCACTATGGGAAATTGTAGCTCCCGTATTGCCAGACGAGCTTATCTCGAAAATCACCAAACCAACCAGAACTTAACAGGTAGAGCTCTGACTCAACCAGGTGCCCAGCACTGCTTGAGTCACACTGGGAGCAGAACGTCCAGCCTGTTAGGAGGCAGACAAAAGTGAGCGGCGAGGACCAGCTCGCCGCTGCACCAATGTCTTTGATGGGAGACATCCTGGACAGAGTCCAGAATGCAGCCAGACTCTGAGTCGAAAGAGCTCGCGGACCCGAGGGTGCCTGCGAACTCTGACTCGTATGAGCCCCAAAGCAATTGCTTCCACAGACCAGTGGGAGAGCCGTTGCTTAGTAACAGGCTTGCCCTTATAAGGGTTAGCCCAGGACACAAGGGGTTGGTCATTATGACAAAGCACCCTTGATCTGTCCCTGTACGTGCGTGAAGCACGGGCTGGACACGGCAAATCCGGCCGCTGTTCCCCGGAGGAATACAGTGGCGGGGAGGATGCCTTAATGTCAAATGTGGTACCCGAACCGACCGCCTTAAGATAAAGGCAGGGTCAGGCTTCAACCACACTCTGTTTGCCCTGGGGCAAACTGAGTGCATGAAAACTGTACAGATAGTGCATGAGTGCCACTGGCTCGCTTGGCAGCTGCCAGGGTCAGCGTCATGTCACACTGTATTTAGATTGTACCACTCACGGGCCAGGCCAATAGAGCCAAGCGCTCTGGGTGTGGGTAAAAGATCACCCCCCCCCGCTTGGGACAGTATGTCCCTGCGTAGTGGGAGCTGCCATGGCTGCCCGCACAGCAGCTGATATATCTCCGCTAGCCAGTACATAGCTGGCCAGTGCGGAGCTATCAGGATAAGTGTGTGGCGTTGCTCTCTCACTCTGGCCAGAGTTGGGGGTATCAGAGCCAGGGGTGGGAACGCGTACAGAAGGCCCGGGGGCCAATTGTGCGCGAGTGCATCCACGCCTAACGGTGCATTTAGATCGCGCATCGAAAAGAACAGCTGACACTGAGCGTTGTCTTTCGATGCGAACAGATCCACCGCGGCTCTGCCGTAATGCACCCACAGCTGGCTCACAATCCTTGGATGTAGAGTCCAGTCTGCATACAGTGGTATACCTCTGGACAGTAGATCTGCCCCGAGGTTCCTCACTCCCGGTACGTGCGTCGCTCTCAGAGAGAGGAGACGCCTACCGCTCCATAGGATAAGTTTGCGCGCCAGTGTGTGTAACTGGAGAGAACGCAAACCCCCTTGGCGGTTAATATACGATATTGTGGTCGTATTGTCTGTCCTCACGAGGACGTGATGTCCCCTGAGGAAAGGCAGAAAGCGTTTTAGGGTGAGAAATACCGCTAAAAGCTCCAGGTAATTTATGTGCGCCCGCTGGAGGTCTCTGCTCCAGAGACCCCTCACCGGGCGACCTTCATAAATACCTCCCCAACCTGTCAGACATGCGTCCGTGGTGACCACTTTCCGTGAAAGGACAGCACCCATAGGCACACCTCGTACTAGAAAAGTCGGGTGCAGCCAGTGGCGCAGTGCCATTACGCATTTCACAGTAACCATCACTCTCCGCGCGCCATGGCGCGCAGGGTTTAGTTTTAGGGCGGCCACCCAGCGCTGAAACTCCCTCATGTGTAAGCGTCCCAGTCGTACGACCAGGATGGCTGACGCCATGAGCCCCAGCAATCGAAGGCATGATCTGAAGAGAACATGTTTGCGCAGCTGGAAAAGAGCGAGACAAGCTCTGAAAGCTTTCACTCTATCCGCTGACAAGCGAGCTGAAAAGGGCACCGAGTTCAGGTGTAAACCCAGGAAGAGTATAGTCTGCGCGGGGCACAACATGCTCTTCTCTGTGTTTATTATGAAACCCAGGTTGAGCAGGTGCTTTACGAGGACATTTGTCTGCGTAACAGCCTCCTGCTCCGACTGTGCGAGAAGCAGCCAGTCGTCCAGGTAGGTCGCCAGGCGAATACCCTGTTGTCTTAACGGGGCTATCGCGGCTTCCGTACATCGTACAAACACCCTTGGACTGAGAGACAGACCGAAGGGGAGTACTCTGTATTCATAACAGATCCCCTGAAATGCGAATCTCAGATATTTCCTGTGTGGGTAATATACTGGGATGTGAAAATACGCATCTTTCAGGTCGACTGATGTGAACCAGTCGTCTTGTCGCACGAGCCGCAGCAGAGATGTGTGAGTGAGCATTCTGAACTTATATCTTCTTAGATATTTGTTCAGAGCCCTCAAATCAAGTATTGGCCGAATTCCGTTCCCTCCCCGTTTGGGAACGAGGAAGTACTTGGAATAGAAGCCGCCCTGACTCTGCTCGGCGGGTACAATAGATATAGCCCTCTTTTCTAGGAGAGAGAGAATCTCTTTCTCCAGAATATGGGCTGACTCTCCTCGGGCCTGCGAATGCAGAATGCCCGAGAAGCGAGGGGGGGTGACAGCGAATTGGAGTCTGTAGCCCCGTGTTACTGTCTTGAAAACCCAAGCAGATGATGTGAGCATCTTCCACTGCATGCTCCTTAGAGCCAGTGGAGATGTCACATCTCTTCCCCTCTGAGTCTGAGGCGGTGGTGCTTTTAAAACCCCAGCCGGCACTGCGCATGCGCGTGACGGTGGTGCCTTCACAGACCCGCCTGTAATCCGCCTTTTGAGAGATGCCGAAGCTGCTCTCAGAAGGGGAACAGTTGGCGGGCTGTTTATTGGTTTTATTGTTTTTCTTATCATTTTTTTTGAGCTGCGCCCTCGGCCTGAAGCCTGGATGCATCAGCGGCAAATGTTTAATGACAGAGGAACAAACAGATTTGTGACATGTGTTTTTGCGGACTTGAGGATGGTGTTGAGGCATCTCTCGAGGCGGCGGGAACGCATTTAGAGCTGGGGAACCGTGGACTTCCAGCTCTGTCACGGAGGGGAGAAGGAGGGGCTGTCACGCCGCTCGCTTCTTCTTCCTCCCCTGCTGGCCGAAATTCTGGGTTGGCTGCGCCTGAGCTGCAGCCGGAACCGGAGATTTTCTGGGCCAGCTCGCCCTCGTCTCCAGCCTGGGCTGGGGACTCGGGGCGGGCTGCGACCTCTGCGTTTTCGGTGTTTTAAAACCGAGCAGGGTTCAAGGCAGCTTGGGCGAAGGACTGCTGCTGCGAAGGCAGCGGCTGGACCCTTCGAGGGAGGCAGAGGTGGAGTGCCTCGTCCTCCCTCTTTTTCAACTCACACCTCCTTTGCATGGAAGCAAGAGCGGAGCCGAAAATTCCCTCGGGAACGATGGGCATATCCAGCACATCCTCCTTTTCCCGGTCTGGGAGGTTGGTGAGGTTGAGCCATCTCGCTCTTTCCTGCACCACCATGATCCCCATTGCCTTACCCGTGGCCTGGACGGCGCAGCGTTGGACACGGAGACAGATGTCTGTGACCGCCGCCATCTCGTCCAGAGTGGCTGCCCCCGGGTTACCCGACAGGTCCTCGCAGAGCTCCGCTTGGTAAGCGGTTAGCAGCGAGGCCACATTCAGGGCCCTGGCGGACAACGCTGCGGCTTTGTAGGACCGTTCAGTCATTGTCGACTGAAATTGGTCCGACTTTGCCGGCAGCGTGGGGTTCCTGCTTGGTGACGGGCCCATCCTCGGTAGGAGGTGGGCTGCTACCAGCGGTTCCATGGGCGGTATGCGGAGCAGGCCGAGCTTCTCCATTCCGTCACAGTCTAGGGAGGAGGCACCCTGGATTGGGACCTTGTTGCTGAAGGGCCGGTCTCTCCACGAGACCGACACCTCATCCAACATCTCCGGGAAGACCGGAAGGAGTTGTCTCTTTGTCCGCGCTGCTTGGGGAAAATGTTTCCCTTCGTAGCGGGACCTGGAGGTCTCCTTGGCCATTTCAGGCCACGGGATGTCGAGTCTGGCCGCAGCGCGTTTGCACACGGCCTGCAGGTCCATACTCAGACAGGGCGAAGCTGGTATGCTATCGTCTGGGAGAGCAGCCCTCGCTCCAGGCTTTGCAGCCTGAGCCGATGACATGAAGATGTCCTCTTCATGTTCATCCGACTCGGACAGGAGGAACACCGAGGCGTCCTCTTCGTCCTCGTCGTAATCCAGCTCGAGGACATCCTCCGCGGGTGAGACCATGGTGAGGTCTAACTGGGAGCCCCAGCTCGGTAAAGCGTGGGGTCCCGTTCCCGCGTGTCTTGCCGCCACCGGGTCCCGGCCTGCCAGGGCGCGGGAATCCGGTTCTGCGGCCATCGCAGATACTGAGCCCCAGACCGACATGGAGAGGGGTTCACTCTCTGTGACAGATGCCCCCGCGTCTTGACTGCCGGCCGCAGGTCAGAGGACATGGGGGGTTCCTGCTCCGACATGCTAGCTTGGCGTGCTAGCCGTCGGCGGAGGCTCTTTACGGTGAAGCGGACACAATGTCCGCACGAGCCGGGGTTGTCGATAGCGCCTCGGGCGTGTTCCAGCCCGAGGCAGGACGAGCAGACCTGGTGTGTGTGTCTGTGCCCGAGATCTTCAACCCGCAGCCGCAGAGTCGAGCCACCGAGTCCCTGACTCCTCTGGTGTGAGGGAGAGGGGCGTCCATCTTGTTCGCCTCGTGGCGTGGAGAGGACCCGCTCTCAACAGGTAGGTTGGGAGAAAAAGAGGTAACCACCCTGTCCTTAATCCGGAGAAAAGGACGGTGTGGGTCTTTTATTCCCAGAGAATACTGACTGGTGTGGCAGTATGCTCCTTTTAATCCTTTCCTCCTCCGTGGGGAAGAGAAAAGAAAAGACTTCCTCGCTACCGTGGTGTCGGTAGTGAGGGAGCAAGCTAACGCTAGCTTGAGAAAATCAGACCTAGCTTACTTTCCGGGGAAAGAGAGCGGCGAGGTCGATTTCAACAATAACTAGCGTTAGTAATTACCGTCTTCCTGCGAAGCAGAAGGAGTAGCCGGCAAGCGCCCGTCGACCGAAATGGATATTTGGGTTCAGTCTGTGGACCGTGAAGCTTGTCCGGCTACCATAGAGATGTGCTCTGAAGCGAGAAGAGGTGTTTGAATGGCGCATGCGTTGTGGCGCAAGCTACTTATAGGGGGTGATTTCCCTGACGCTGACGTCAAGATCTCCAGCCAATCAGGATTGGCGTAATGAGATTGATGCTTCTGTTTGCTCCGCGATGAGGCGCATCCCATAGTGAGACATCGAACGGAGTGTTATGAATGAGAACTACATCATTTGCAGTTATAGAATTTATGGAACACATTACTAAGGCAATAGAAAAGAAAGAATATGTAATAGGGATATTTCTGGACCTTAAAAAAGCATTTGACACGGTTGACCATGAATTATTAATTAAAAAACTACAGAGATATGGCATTAGAGGTGTTGCACTATCATGGCTATCCAGCTACCTACATAACAGGGAACAGTACGTTGAACTACAAAGCCATAAATCACAACTACTGCAGGTTACATGTGGGGTGCCTCAGGGCTCAGTCTTGGGGCCATTACTATTTATTCTGTATATTAACAATATATGTGAAGTATCAAAAATTATTAAAACCATTCTTTTTGCAGACGACACAAGTCTACTCTGCTGTGGGGACGATTTAGAACAGCTATTGGTCACAATGGAGAAGGAACTGAGCAGGATGAAGATCTGGTTTGACCAAAATAAATTAACATTGAACGCAAGCAAAACCAAACTCATAATATTTGGGAATCGATCGACCAATACAGAGAAGAAACTCACTATAAATGGCGTCCAGTTAGAAAGAGTATCGGAAATAAAATTCCTTGGAGTAATCATAGACAATAAATTAAGTTGGAAACATATAAGCTATATCAAAGCAAAAATATCCAAATCAATAGCAATTCTGAATAAAGCCAAATACCTAATTAATCAAGCTTCTTTGTTTATGCTGTACTGCTCCTTCATACTTCCATACATGATGTATTGTGTGGAAGTTTGGGGGAACACATATACAACAAATACACATCCTATATTCATCCTCCAAAAAAGAGCCATACGAGTTATACATAAAACTACGTACAGAGAACCTACAAATAACTTGTTCATCAAACTAAAAACACTAAAACTACAAGACCTGGTTGACTATAAAACTATTCAAATTATGTTCAAAGCCGCAAATCAACAATTACCTCATAATATCCAGGGACTTTTCACACGGAGAGAAAGCATGCACATATTGAGAGGAAACTGCATTTTCAAAAAACCACCCCTACGAATAAATGCCAAACTTCATTGCATCTCATCCAAAGGTGTTAGTCTGTGGTGTTATAACTGTAATGATGCACTGAAATATTGTACAAGTCTATCTAAACTGAAAGTATTATTTAGGAGCCAAATCATTAATGGTTATGAACAGGACCTGTAAAATCCCATTTGTTGTTATTTCTTGTAAAAGTAATTTATTTCCGATTGTTTTGTAAAAAAACAAAAAGCAAACAAATTAACAAGACAAACATGTCGCTGATGACGATGACCTAATGTTTTATTTATAAGAAAAATATATGCAAGAGGGGGTAGGACCAGAAAAGTTTTTTTTAAGCTTCTTCTTGCCCCTGTTGAACATGACAGAGACTATCTGAGAATTATTATTGTTTTTTTTTTTTTTGTGATTTTTTTTGTTGTACTTTGTTATAATTATTAATTTGAGTGAGAAAAAAAAAGGGAAAAAAAGAGAATATATTTATATTGTTGTATGTTTTTGTTTCTGACATGTTCAATAAACTGACAAAAAAAAAAGAAGGAAAATACCTGCGCTCTTGCAAACTGTTAAAACAAACACTTCAACTTGCACACTTTTGAATATGTATTTTTGAATATCGATCTTAAGTTGGCGTGACGTTGAAGTCGTGCGACCCTGCTGTACTCTGCTGTAGTTCGTTTATAGCATAACGTTAGCATTCTATTTTTGATTAGATTTATGACTAGAAAATTATAAAAGTAGGGTAGACATGTGGAGATTATCCTGCTGAACAAAACGTGCATTTATCAAACAGGTTCGTTTTCCACTAATCTTATTTTTTACAATATTCCAAAATCTTATGGAGAAATCCCTTTCCTTTTTTTGTCGAGGAAGCCCATGCGCAGCTTACTTCCGGGTCGGCCTACAAAAATACGTCATCACTGCACCGCTCTATTGCTAAGTAACATAATGCAGATTCTATGCAGGTGTCACAGTCAAGTCTTTTTCTCTTCGTTATTTGATATGCTGCATTTTATGATATTCTAAGGCATGTACTGTAGCTGCGTTCACGATGTTCCCTCATTAGCTGCAGTCCATCTTGTATTCAGCGCTCCTCTCTCCTTGTTGGTCATGTTCATCGAGCAGTTGGAGTCTTTCTGTTAGGGGCTATGAAAACCAGCTCCTCTAATCACACTGCCATCGATCAGCCCTCTTCTATGTTTTTGCCCGTGTAGATACTTTCTAATAGGAGTGTTGATTAATGATGGGTGTGTATCGAGTGCTTTGGCTTGGTTGAGTCGATGGTCTCGTTTCACCGATTGTAGAATAAGCACACGCACAGACAGACGCTCACACACGCTTTTAACACACCTCTAAAGCCTTTTACGGGTGTGTTTTCGGGACGTCTGAAAAGTCAAATGTTTCTCCCTCAGTCGTCTCGTCTTTATGACTGAGCTCCGCTTCCTTAGAAGTGATATTTCACATTTTGTTGGTACCGATTTGCCACATCTGAGCAGGTTTTATTTCTTATCAGCTTGGCGCTAATTGTTTCTCTCTGGCTATAATTAGTGAGCATAAAAAATAAATCTAATTACCAATAGCTCTACAAATCTACAAGCCAGCAGCAGTTGGATAAAATGAGCCACGTATATACACATAGGGTACTGAGGAATTCATTTTCATTCCTTCAAAGGGCGCTTGATGAGCAGGATGGCTCAGCTGGAATAATCCCATTTAATTGTCATTCATAAGAGAGGAAAATGCTTTATGCCTGAATATGTGTTGGTTTTTCTGCTTCTATTGGACATATTATACATAGGATGTTGTTATAATGTCAATCAAGCATCTTTATTTCACTTTATTGGTTTTATTTGTCACATATCTTCAGATTCAAAGTGCAAAACACAGATAATTTAAAGAATTATCTACATAATACATGCCAAATGTTGATGTCATGCTTATGTTTCGTCTAGTTCCGAGGGTTTTGTCGGTGGTGTACTCAACCTGTTCATCATACCAAGAGGAGAATGAAGAGGTAGTGAGCAGAGCACTGGAGCACGCCAAGGCCCGCTCAGAGCAGGAGGGAGAACCCAAACAAGCAAACTTCAGGTCAGCCTCCAGTCTCTGTACCCCAGTACCCCCCCAGTGCCCTCTCTGCTTCTGTTCCTGTCGTTGTCTTTCTGTGTGTGTTTGCCTCGCTGTCTGTCAGCCTGCTGGTTGTTTGTCTGTTTCCCTCCAGATACGCTTCTGTCAACGTTTCAGCTCATCTCATGCTGGAACTGAGGGAGGAAAAATAATCAAAGGGGCTATTTTATGTCTCTAAAAACTGTGAAAAAGCAGGAGAAAAACATTGTTCAGACAGCTTCCCTTTTCAAAGACGTTCTTTATGTGTGGGGTTTAAAGAACCTAAGACTTGTTGAACTTTACCACTCCTGTAGATCTGATTGTACCAAGTCATACTCCTTTTCCTACTGAAAGCTGGCCTGGTGTTCAGCCAACGCCAAATAAATAAAACACAATTAATATTATTGTTATGGATCACTCTGGCTTTGCTAAGATAACCAAACACACCATACAGTATAAAGCAAAGCATGTCAAATAAATAGTGCATTTACTTTAATACATTACATTTCATTTTATCCAAAGCAACTTACAATAAGGGGAAAAACCATCAAGATTCAAACTCCGAAAAACTAGGAAAGTGCAGATATATTCACTTCAAGCAAGTCATACCATTCTAAGTGCTGGTGAATTAGTTACACAGCCTACATTTGCTTTTTAAGGTGCTTTACCCCCCCCCTGTTTTCTCAATAATGTAATTGCCAAGGTACAATTGAAACACGTTTTCAGTTTGCTACGGAGGATATGCAGAGTTTCTGCTATCCTGATGTCAATGAGGAGCTCATTCCAACATTTAGGAGCCAGGATGTCAAACAGGCGTGTTTTTGAGGTGTACCTGGGTGTGTTTTTGTGCAGTGTATTTTCCAGTTTTGTATGTGTTTTGTCTCTAGGCTTTCTCCATCCCCGTTCAGTATTCCTGACGATGCAGCGGGCCCAGAGGAAACAGAGCCCTTCTTCATGTTGGAGCCCTCAGAACAGAGCAATGGCTGCTTTCTGGCTGTGCTCAGTAAAGAGGTAAGCAGAAACCTCACAGAGAAAGGCTGAGGTACTGACAAAGAAAGGATGTTCTTCTCAGCATCCCCAATATGCCATGCCGTATTTATCTCAACACTAGACTTATCTACCTCAAGATGTCAAGGGTCAATTCAGCATTTTAATCTTTGATTAAGTGACCATCAGAAAGGAGGAGTGATGCAGGCATCATAGTGTGTGGACCTCAGACTGCATCGATTTGGGTCACTTTGAAAGCAAAATGTAAAAAGATTGGTGACAAAACTGACAGAGGGGCGGGATTTAGAGAAGAAGTGCCAATTACAAATCAGTCTGCAACTTCAGTCAACGGACAGCGCCATTGGTCTAGAGCTACTGCTGCTATGGCTCTCAGGCAGTGAGACAAACAAAGAGACAAGCAGGGAACATTTGAGCTTGATTAGCATTTAGCATTAGCCCTGGACCTGACCTTTCTGGTGTGTCATTTGGCTGACTGCTATATTTTTCAGAGAAAGTGTTTTCACTGACTCACTCATCCGTTATGTCTGCTGAAGAACTAACTCGTCCTTCACTTGACTTGAGTCCTGAAAAGCCCCCGGCGGTTGTCATAAAAAACACAGGTGTGGACAGAACGGAGACAGAGGGACAGAGGTTTGATAAGTGAGCCCTGAGACAAGAGTGGGAAATATGATCAAGCAGTTACAATGTACTGCATGCTATCTATCAAAAACTATTCATCCACTGGGAAACTTATTGTCGAAAAGGAGACTGAGATAAGGATGT
Source organism: Gymnodraco acuticeps (assembly GCF_902827175.1). NCBI lineage: Eukaryota > Metazoa > Chordata > Actinopteri > Perciformes > Bathydraconidae > Gymnodraco > Gymnodraco acuticeps. The sequence goes on along the minus strand of NW_022990699.1, from coordinate 4,063,440 downwards.
CTTTTTGTTTGGGCAGAAAGGGTAAGGCGATTTGGGAACCAGAACACAGAAGTTGAGATCAGGTCAAAAGGAGCGGGCTGTGACAGGTACTTGGTCAAACCCCTAACCAGAAAAAAGTGAAAAACAAGAAAAAAGCTGCTAGAATAAAAAAGGAGAATGTCGGGTCTCAAACGCAGGCGACTTCTTCGGGTGTAATCTGCCACCAAGAGAGAAAGATGAATTGGAAAAAAAGCTTTAGAAATAGAAATCAATAGAAGGAGGATGAGATGAGAGGAGTGAGGTTTGCTTTAGAGCAGAGAGAGAGAGCAGTGGTAGAATCCACTTTTTTGTTTGAATGAAGGTGTTCATGAATGAAACTCAGAAATAAGACACAATAGAAGTGTCTTTAACGGGTTTGACTTTATTGTAGCAATGTCTGTTTCTAAAAGGAACATTTTGTGACTCTTTTATGAACATATTTAATTGGAAAGCACTCTGTCTCCGGCTTTATTGTTTTGTCATGTCACAAGTCTCTCTCGCAGTTTTCTTATTTGAGCCAAACTCAATCTCTTTTCCCTTTTAACACCTCTGGTTAACCCTCTCTCCTCCTCTCTTTTCTGTTTGTGATATGAGACGAGTCTGTTTGACCGGGCTTCCCCACATCCTCATAATCAACAAAACAGCCACGTTTACGACATGCTCCGTCACAATATTTAATCTGCTCTTATGCTTATGATTGCTGCGCAGGGTTATTAAGCCATCTCACTCCCACTGGGTGTGACGGAGCGCTCTCGCACTGTGTGTCTGCTGCTTTCGGGCCATTCATCATGTTTTATACCTCCGCAGACAGGAATGAAAAGATAATCAAACTGCTGTAATGGCGCCTCAAACTGGATTTTTTTCTACTATAAACTCAGCTAATCAAAAGTTATTGTGGCACTCTGAAAAGCGCCATAAAAATGGCAATTATATAAGTGTTTGAATGCTGTCTGGCTAACATCGACTGTCATAGTGGCATACAGTAAAATGATTTATGAGCTTTCCTTACAGAAACAGCTGGAAATTATGAAGAGTCAAATAATGTGTTTCTGGCCTGATTTCCAGAGAAAGCCCATTACAAGTAGACTCTCTTCTTAAAGTTCCCAAACTCTGAATTATGAATTCGAACCAAATTCATAAAGGATTCAGAACCCAACACTTTCATTTTGATTTGTTACATCCACCGAGACTGGACTGTTATTCATGAAACTTAGTGAAAGGGTGTAGCATGGGCCAAGGAAGGAGCAAAACTGAAACATGGGGGCGAAGACTCAACCTACTTTCATTAACATTGCAATATACGGCATGGCAGTGATCTGCGCTCTCTGAGTGCCCTCCAGATTTCTTCAGGCTACACTGTGGCAGCTAAGTTTGGCAAAGTCTAGAAGGAAATGAGAGATTTGCAAAGTATGGCATAGTTGGTTAGTGGAGATGGGGAGGAAGTGCAATCTACAGGGGTAAGGGGGAAGAAAGGGAGGCGAGGGAGAGTGTCTGTTGAATAATTCAGCGCCCCCTGTCTGTATGAGTTAGCTTCAATGAAGTTCAGGGCGTCCACCCAAAAACTGCAATACAGCGGAGCTTCTGAAGCCTGTTTACCTGTGTGTACAGAGTGTATCAACACGAATAACTATATCCATATTCTGCTAAATGCACTGGTACACCTAACAGCATGCACATCTGCCTGTGTACATAAAAGTACAGCTTACACAAACATATATATGCATTCAATTAAATTAGGAGCAAGCACTTAAAAACAAGATACACACATAAACCCACACAGGCTGCATGTCCCCGTAGTGTACACTGCGCTTGTGAATAATTCAGGCGTTGAGGAGAGCAGGAGCTGCTGTGTGGTCTGCTGAGACTGCAGGTGACCCTGCAGCCAGCAGCAAGGACACGGTGGCTCTGCTCTCCTCCTTTAACAATATAATGTGTTGTGCAGCAGCAATACCATTTATTCAAATGTGTGTTCAGCAAGGTAAACACATTTATTTTTAGTATAACCATTAATTATTGATGCATATTTCTCCTTAGTGCCTAAACTATTTGAATAAATGATAAAGGTACTTTATAGGGCAGATAAATCCTTGTGTCAGCATACAGTTCTCTTATGATGCCACCAGATGTCTTATTAGAAGAACAATGTTAATGATATTTGAGGTTTTGGTTAGTGAGGTCTTATTGCTGTATATGCTTTAGTAAACAAAATGTTTCATTCATTAATACGTTTTTGAGCCTTAAAAAGATTAGGTCACGTCAAAATAAAATAAAAAAACATTGCTTTTGTCTTTTACTTTCCAACAGCCTGAGCCAGTGGTCAAAGAGGCCCCACGTGACGTGCTTGTCAGAGCAAATGCTAAAGGCATACTGGAAAGGATCGGCACCAAAAAAGAACATCACGGACACACCAACAGGATGAAAAAAACAAGCCATGTTCCCAACTCTCAGCCCCAGTTCTCTGCTGTAAAGAACGGGGAGACCAAGGGCAGCAACAGCACTAGTTTGTGTGGACAGGAGTTTACTAACAGGCGGCCGTCACTGCAAGGTGAGAGAGGTTACTGCATATCTTAAAGGGGACCTATCATGCAAAATGCACTTTTGTACGTCTTTTATACATGAATATGTGTCCCCGGTGTGTCAGGGAACTCATCAAGTGTCAGAAAACACAACCCTCTCTCTTTTCCTCCATACCCAAATCTCTAAAAACGGGGCTGCAATGGATCTGATACAGATTTGAAATTGTTCTGACGTCAGAAACGGGGTGCTCCGCCTATATGGGCAACTCTCCACCTTTCAGGGGAATGAGAGGTTGCATGGCATGGTAACAGCATGGTAACAGCATGGTAACATGAAGCTCGTGCCTCGCCCCCCTCCTTTGCAGGGGGCGTGGTCAGCTGCAGCTCATTTGCCACAGAATCAGCCCTTGTGAAGACAGGGCTTGAATAGAGCAAATAGAGCGAAATGAGGCATGGCTAAAATGCAGGATCTGTTTGGTATTTTGAAAAAAAAACTTCACAGACATGTTTTATATAGGTATGGCCCTACAATATACGTTTCAAATATAGCATGATAGGTCCACTTTAAGTCAGTTGTATTATGAAACAGAAACATAGAGCTACTTTTACCTACATGTTTATATCATTATGAGAGTGGTATCAATCGTATTCCAATTCACAGCAAAATACTGATAGGCCTTTTAATTAAATAAAAAAGTGGAACAGGGAATTTGGTCCAAAAATTTGCTCATTTACAACATTTTTTCTCATTTGTTTTGTCCTTCAGGAAAAGCCAAAGCAATGCGCGTGCAGGTCTCAAAGAACACCGGGTCCAGCTCCTTCTCTTCCACCAAACCAGGAAACATCACACCCAAGAGAAGCCTCTCCCCAATATTGGACATCCCAACTTCTTCCCCCAGGACGCATTCTGCATCTCCCCCCGCCCCCCCTCCTCCGACCCCAGCGGTCCGTACCCGCAGACCACCCCAGGAGCCGCTGAAGCCCATGGTGCTCGTCCTGCCCACCATTCACTTCCCCAGCTTCTTTCCAGCTCATCCCAACTACAACAAGTGGAGGGATCCCGCCCAGAGCGTCCCCCTGTCCCGTTCCAGTGGGGGTCTCTCCAAGGATGCTATGGTCAAATCCCGGCCTCTGTTTTGAGCTCAGAAACAGAAATATAAAAAAGTATTAAGAATGAACTTTTGTGCCAAATGCTTACTTATCCAAAGTCACGAGCATTCAAATCTAACACAAGCATACACACAATGTTGTTGATCTGCCAAATTACAAAGAATATGTGAAAAGTCGCCTTGAACGCTTTCTAGAGCCATTAATACTTCTCATTACCACAATGTCATTTTTATAGTGTTTTTGTGTGCCTTAACGAACAACCTGCCACGGTCAGAATATAATCAGATTGCGTGTATTAATAAGGCTCTGCTGATGTCACTAAGTGATGGGTAGCTTTTACATAGAGCTCCACTGACCCGAGAATTAAAAGGACAGACTCAAGAAGCTACTCTTTTTTTTTTGGTAATGCATTTATTGTCACAACAGATTACATTTACATGGTGTCGAGATGAGTGAAGAACAGAACTGAAATGATTAGAGCATCTTTCTCTTTGTGTGTGTCTTTTCCATTCAGATCGAACTGCATTCCCAGAGTTCATGTGGAGTGCAGATTGTAGCCACGAGCTACAGAAGCAGTGTGACAGCAGACTCTTTCTCCTACTGCTGTATGTGCGCATGTGTGTTTGTTCTTTGTGAGTGGGAGTAGACTGGCTGGATTTACAGAGGAAGAGAGAATAAAGTTAACCCTTACACAGATTACCCTTGGCAAAGCTTTGATAACTGTCACACGTCTGCCTAAGTCAATTGATCTGGATTTTCCTACTACCACATACTGTAAGTCTTAGGTGTATGCATAAAGATTCCTGAGGAAATGTTAAGTTTGACAAAGCAATGTAACATTCTTGAACATTAAAAACTTACTTTCTTTATAATTGATTCAAAAACTTACAATCTTAACTAATTAAAAGCTTCAAAATACATTACAAATGATTACATTTGGTTTGCTGATCTATGTATCCATCAGTAATGGAAAGCAAAACGTGTTGACTTACAATCTTTAAATGTGATTCTGTAAATTGAGCTGAGAGTAACCTTTTACTCAGGTATGGGTCAGAAAAAGGCCAAATAAAAAATCCAGTCATGATCAAATTAAGATGACTTGTGCTAAGAGCATCGTGTGTTTACCACTCTTCTTACGAGACCTTTTTTAACTCATTAAACATAAAACATGCAAAATCAAAACCCACATCTGTCTCATTTCCTGTCAGCAACATCTCATCTGTCCCTCATATCTACAAATGTTGGGCCCTAAATGTTCTCTTCCTACATACAATCATTTACATACACTTCATTATTACAATCATTTCAATCATCCTCGCGGGGATGTGTGTTTTAAGTCTGCCACACATCGAAGGGACACACATTTGAATGCCGTTTGGTGGAATGGAGCGTGTTGGCAGGTCTTGGTTTCTTTTTTTCTTTTAAAATCCCTAGACAGCAAGTCGACATCTTTTCTGTCCTAGAAGGCTCCCGTAGTTTGGTGTCTCAGGCGTCCAGTCGAATGCTCTTAATGTGCTGATGGATGTTTTTACATTAAGAGGCGTAGCACGAAAGAAAATGGAGGGCACCGATGAGTGGTTCCATAAACCTTTTCTTAATAGAAATGTTATCTTTTTCTTATTTTCTAATCCTGATCCGTGTTTGTAGAATGTTTTAATTAGTCTTCCATCACCAAATCCACATACAGTGAGGGCATATGAAGCCAGCAGGTGGTTTACACATAGACACAGCAGCGTTCAAAGGTCAAAGGTCAATCACTGACACCAGCTTTTTAATTCCTCCTCACGAATCAGGAGTTTTCTTGTAATTTTTTTTAAATATCATCAGGCGGACTAAAGGATTGTTCTTCTCCTTCACCTGCGGTGGTGTTTGTTAACATGTATGTACATCGTTGGTTACCATGGCTGGTACTGATTAGGTGTTGTCGTGGCGACAGTGTGTGAGTGGCGTCCAGGTGTGCAGTTGCCACGGTGACGGTCATTGCTGGGGGAGTTCTGAGGGCTGTTTCTTGGTTTTCAGAGTGTCTATGAGAGACAGGACGCCCCGCTTCACGCTGGTGGTCACCCGGCGGGTCACTGAGTCCGCAGAGGGCGAGGAGGAGGAGGAGGAGGAGGAGCCGGCGCGTTGGGGGGGCGGCCGAGCCACCAGACACTTCTGATACCGCAGCTGAGGAAGAGGAGAAGAAGAGTCTTCATCACTTGGGTTTTAAGGAGAAAAACGTTTACCCATTTGTGCCCAAAGACTATATTTAGCATGAAAAGGAAAAATGCAAATGCGTTCTGATTGATATAAAGAACATAATGTTCTTAGATACCAAGCGCTTCATTTAGTAGCTTGATGTTTCTGAGATACATCAATTGTTCTTATCATACTATATTTAGTCTTTTGGCACAGTTTTTCCTGAAATTGAAAGTAAAGAGAGTAGTTCCATTTCCTAAAGACTGAATATAGAATGATAAGGAAACCTCACTTTTGGTTTGACCTCAGCTGTTTCGCTGAGAGTTAGAAGAGTGATATAATTAACATGAGAGCAAAATCAATCTTCTCATCTAACTTGGCAAGCTAGCCAACCAAATAATCATTTTTCAACACAACATCACCTCATCTTTATAAAAAAAAAAAGGACTTACTACGCATGCTGCCTGCACAGCCTCAGACACATGGCCTGCATTGGGTTCGCACCAGAATGCATGGCACTGGAAATGCTGGCTCCCAGTGTCCATAACAAAGGCGAACGAGTGCACATCTCGTCCCACGCCCATGAAGGACAGGAAACGGACTCGACACTCCACCAACACCTCCTCTTCCTCCTCCTGCACACACAAACGAGAGCAGAGTTAGATCTGAAACACTGCTCTATTAGATCTTCCTCTTTAATCTACAAGTGCATCCACATATTTTATTCATCTGTTACTCCTCAGGGGAGCAACAAACAGTCCCTTGCCTTTTTTTCTTTGATGACAGCCATAGTCGTGTCAGCAATACTCAATGTGACTGGAGTCCAGTCCTCTTTGCCTGTGGAGGACAGGAGGTTTTCTAAGGCTCCATTTATGACGTCCATCCCTGAGGAGGAAACACAGGAGAGCGTGAACAGGGAGTGCAGGGTGTGTTAATATGACGTGTGTGTTTGAGTATGAGTGCAGGTTTACCTATGGGGCGAGACACAGTCGTCATCCCCATGTACAGCACATGGAACTTCTGCACCAACTCAGTCTTTGGCAAGGGAAACTCTGCAGAGAGAAAACACACACACCCGCATTAAAACACACACGCATTAAAACACACCCGCATTAAAACACACACGCATTAAAACACACCCGCATTAAAACACACACGCATTAAAACACACACGCATTAAAAACACACACGCATTAAAACACACACGCATTAAAACACACACGCATTAAAACACACACGCATTAAAACACACACGCATTAAAACACACCCGCATTAAAACACACCCGCATTAAAACACACACGCATTAAAACACACCCGCATTAAAACACACACGCATTAAAACACACACGCATTAAAACACATACGCATTAAAACCATACGCACAAACCGCTGCAGGGAATTTTATCACACGACGACATCTAACGCAAAGTCCACACGTGATAATTGGCTAAAACTAGGGGAAATAAACAAACTGTGGTGAATATTTTAATATTTTAGTGTGCTGTGATTAGGGCATGAGAAAGATATTTGCACACGGGGATGCACGTTTCTTTTAGTTGTCTGCATGAAAACCCAGCTGTGCCTGTCTAATGGCCTAAAGGCAGAAAGCATGATCAAAGATGTGCATCACCTGCATCCCAATCAGCACAGACATTAACATCATTTACCCCAGGAAGTCCCCATTTACACACCAGGCAATTAGCTGTGTAAGCTGGAGATAACCTCTGACAAGGTAACATACCAAACACTAAACATGGCTGATTGCTTAACCGCAGTTCAAAAAATGTACTTAAAGACAAAACCATTATTATCACAATACATTAAAACCAAAGCAGAAGAATCCCTCTCAAATGGGGTCATTCGTTATTAACTTTAGCTCTATTGCTAGTCAACATGGATTTAGAAAATGAGGGCCAATTGTGATATGGAATTATTTATGATTGAGTCATAATTAAATTCAGCTCAGTGTGCAACTTAGGACATTTCTACACATACTTATCAACATCTGTAATAGTAGTAAAACTGTTATATTTAATAGATGTTATAGCCATTAAAAAAGGACATATGATGTATGAAGCAGCAGGCTATGAAGCAGTGTTTGAATCCCTGAGTTTCTAAGCCTTTTTCAGCTCTGACCACACGTCACATAGTTCAAGTTGGTTGTGCTTTGTTGCACCTTTAACCGCGTCCAACTGTGATGTTGTTACATCAGTGAGGCAAGGTGAAGAGTTGAACCACTAAAGTTCCCTTAAGCTATGACAAAAGGACATTTTCCTCATTATGAGTTCCAGCCCATTTTGCACAATCCACATCTTAATTACTGAATTTCAAAAATTATCAATTTACCAGAAACTCATCTCCGTTGGGTCATTTGGAGTGAAAATGGAAATCAAATCACCTCATCAGTGTAATCCATGAAAAAGAGTCCCTAATATCTCACATGTTCAGCTCTCTCATGAATGATGAGAAATGAATTTTCAGACATTCATTTCAAATATAAAGCAGAGCTCAGACAGTCCAGATCCAACGAGGACAGCAGGGCTATTTCCTGAGTTGGCGCTGACCCCATATCATTCAGTGCTAATCTCCTAAAATGCGTCCCAACACAGAATTGTGCACAACACTGAAGAGATCTAATCCAGGCGAGAACTGTTTTTCTTCCACTGGCAGTGAATCAACCTCTAGAGCCCATGGACCAGTCTATCCACTGTAGCACGTCTCACTGAGAGCACACTAGCTTTTCAGTTAAAATAATATGAAATCAAGCTTAATAGTTATAAAACATGTGAGGAATGTTTTACCAAAAAGTGCTTTGATCCTGGGGTTGGGATGGCTGCCATGTAGCACCAGGCGTCGCCTCAAAGAAACACTAATTGGGTTTTAATGAGGTCGACTGCCTCAGTAAGTGAAGAGCCGATATACTTCTTTTTATAATCTTATGCTCCTATCCCTCACGCTCAGCAAACACACAGCAGCTGGCGTTACGGCAGAGGAGGAATTGGGCTAGAGCTTTTTCTCTTTCTTCCTATAATTACTTGGGACTGAGAGGAACAAGCAGTGGGACTTAGCGAAATGGTGAATAGAATTAGCGCTGCGGGGATAACGCTCAGTGATTGTGAGGCGAGGAGTCAGCGGTATCTGTGTGTAACGGAACCAAACACTGCTATCTTTTCTACTAACACATGTTCACGGTCGCTCCTGAGGCGATAAGGTCATTTAAGAAAAGAAAATACATATACACACATATATAAAGTATATATGTGTGGTTTGAGAAATGTAATAATGTGAGACAAGAAACCACAGCATGAAAGATACTGTAGCACATAGCTGAGAAATGCGTAGTTCTCACGAGGGAACTACAAAAGAACAAGAATGCGTGTGTGTGGTTGTGTGTGTACGTGTGTGTGTGTGTCTATGTGTGTGCATACCTTGTAAGGGTACATCGGAGCCGGTCTGGGAGGAGCTGCCAGCTGCAGCCTTGGCACTTTTCCTTTCAGCCATAATCTAGGTATAAAAGAATGAGTGGGAAGAAAGAGCAGACAAAACAGGGTGAGGAATAAAAACACAGAAGGGGAAAGCTACCGACTGTGAATGTGGGAATGAGAAGCAGGTATGGTTGACACATTGGATTGGACACAACAGCGGTTAGATTGTCTCACAAAGAGTTGGCGAAAAACAATTCTATGCGACAAAACACATGTAAAAAAGGTTACAAATATATACTTAAAATGTCCACAATAAACTGTTTTGTCAATGTAGTTGTTGTAACTTAAACAGGAGTTAATGTTGTATTTATTGTTTTTCTCCGTGATCTAAGTGTGCTCGTATCAGTGAGTTGGTGCAGGATAAAAGGCCATGCTCAACCTTTGGCGTTAAAGGAACATAAAACCCACGGCATTGCTTGGTGATGTGTTTGTATTAGTGGTTGGAACTTTATAGCACCAATGAACACACTGTATCAAAGGTTACACAGGTAATATCTGTTCAATTCACTGTTGATGACAACAAGACAAATACATCCGTTAGCCCTCTCTTCCAAATGGTATATTTCCTTTCGCAGTATGAATAAAACAACCTCTTTCCTTCTCTCATATATTTGCTCCTGCTCTTCTGCTGCAGTGAGCACTCTTTAAAAAGTGTTGAATAGTCTGCATGGCCCCTGCACTGAGCCGCAGCCCTCTCCCTGCTACAGACACTTGATTAATTGTAGGTGTCATTAATCAAAGTCTATGGTGAGTCTGCAACTCTGCTCGCTAGGGAACATGCAAAAAGACGCATGCACACACTCTGCGCAGCTGCGAGAATCAGGTCACTAAGTTCCTCCCCTGCAGTAAAGAGAACAATCCACTGTGTTTAAAATAGGCAGTGGGAAGAGTCATTGTCACACACACAGAAAATACAGACATACACACACTCTTTCTTTAATTAAGGTAAGGGGCATAGAAAGACAAATAACAGAACAAATGTTTGTCTCTAAATGGGTCAACGTGCCACTGAGGGAGAATATCTGTAGCTCCAGATTCATCCTTTACTATGCCACTGCTGGTCTGAAGAGAGACTGGTTTCTAGAAGGTTGTGTAACCAAATCCAGGTTATTCACTCTTTTTGATCATCAAATGTGTCTCTATGTAGACAATACACGACTACCTATAACTCAAGGACAAGTAACTATAAGTGCTTTGTCTGGTAAAGCAGGGAGTTGCTTTACAAATGCAGTCTATTTAGCATCTCAATTTAAATCCTTTAAACAAAACGAGAGGACATCACAATATGCATATATATTTTAGATTACGAGCTACTTATGTGGACACTAATTTAAAGTGGACCTATCATGCTATATTTGAAATATATATTGTAGGGCCAAAACATGTCTGTGAAGTTTTTTTTTCAAAATACCAAACAGATCACCCATTGTAGCCATGCCTCATACTGCTCAAACCCCTCTTTTGAAGCCCAGGGAAATGCAGATTTTGGGTCCTTAGCTTGAAAAAAATAAATAAGAGGAGGCGGAGCTAATGCCTAATCAGAATTCTACCGGAGATAAAGTACAATTTGGCTGTGATAAAACGCCATCCTGTTTAAACCACGTCAAGGATTATTTCAGTATGGAACTCAAATGCTTTTTCTCTTGCAGGTTTATCACAAGGTGAGTTCTTTTTTTATTTCCTGCTATTTAAACACATGTGCTTTTCAGTAGGCCTACAGGTTAGCTCCGAGTGTTAGCGAGGCTTGCTAATGTAAACAAAGACGTCCAAAACACGTCAGGCATTGTTTCTGATAGCAACTTTCTGTGGGTCCGCCGACGTCAGTTCGGATGGACCATATGTATAATAAGAACTGGGTTGCATTCCAATAGTCCATTTAGCTTAGGAACCTTCCTAACGGAGTGAAATGACCCGGAAGTCCCTCAGTGGCAGCCATGATAAGTGCCGTTCCAATTCTCCAAATGAAAGGAAAGGAGGTTTCAAACTTCCTTTATAACCTCCTTTAGCTTCGGAACCACTGGACCTCCCTAACCGAAAGGAGAGGAGAAAATGCTGCCCCACAATGCATTGCAGCCGCAGCATTTGCCATCACAACAGTCGGCCGTTCACGGAAACAACCGATTATGACGGAGAAATGATATCATGAAAGTTACGGTGCTTATTAAGCATTTTAAAACGTATGTGGTAAGTTGCCAAATTGCTTTTTTCTGAACGTTCATCAGTATTATAATCAAAAAGAGAAATATGAACGTTAGTTTTGACTGAAATGATCAAATAAAGTCAACATTTAACAGTCTTTACTGAGCTGTGTGGAGTTTGTTCAACTTTTAAAATATGTTTGAATGGTGATATACACAGTAATAGATGTTAAGGACTAACGTTTATAATAAATAGCCTACATTTGTATTGATTTTAAGATATTTTCATAGTTCATACAATCATACGTATTGGGATCATTTGTATTAATGTGGACCGGAGGGAGAGGGTGACGAGCATACGTTTCACTTTCCTTTTTTATTTCAATTCCAACTTTGGTCATGAATAATATGTTTCTCTGTTGTCCACGTTCATAAAGCATAAAACAACAGCATCAGAGAACGGTGCAGAGTCTCTAGATGAGTTTACAGTAGTCCCTCGTTCTTATTATACATCCATGTAACATGTTGTAGTCCGCTGTATAGAAAACTGTAGTTTCCAGTTTCCCCACAGCAGAGACGCACATTCATGACCTCCACTGGAGCATCATAAACACGTCGGATAGTGAAAGTGCTGTCGGATTCTCTGAAGTACCGCAGTCTCTTCTCCTAAGTCCTTTTGAATTCTCCTATCCACTATCCCTTAACCCCGTGACGTTTCACTCAGAGGTCAAGGAATAGGAGATAGGGTTAGAATTTAGGAGCTGATTTTTGGATTATCGGAACGCAACCCGGTACTTTAGAGAATCCGAATGCACTTTCACTATCCGACGTGTTTATGATGCGCCAGCGGACGTCATGAATGTGCGTCTGCTGCTGTGGGGAAACTATGGAAACTACAGTTTTCTATACAGCGGACTACAACATGGATGTTTAATAAGAACGAGGGACTACTGTAAACGCATCTAGAGACTCTGCACCGTGCTCTGATGCTGTTGCTTTATGAACGTGGACAACAGAGAAACATATTCTTCATGACCAAAGTTGGAATTGAAATAAAAAAGGAAAGTGAAACTTATGCTCGTCACCCTCTCCCTCCGGTCCACATTAATACAAATGATCCCAATACGTATGATTGTATGAACTATGAAAAGATCTTAAAATCAATCACTGTGTATATCACCATTCAAACATCTTTTAAAAGTTGAACAAGCACCACACAGCGCAGTAGTAAACACTGTGAAATGTTGACTTTATTTGATCATTTCACAACGTTCATATTTCTCTTTTTGATTATAATACTGATGAACGTTCAAAACAAAGCACTTTGGCAACTTACCACATACGTTTTAAAATGCTTAATAAGCACCGTAACTTTCATGATATAATTTCTCGGTCATAATCGGTTGTTTAGTGAACGGCCGACTGTTGAGTGACGGCAAATGCTGCGGCTGCAATGCATTGTGGGGCAGCATTTTCTCCTCTCCTTTCGGTTAGGGAGGTCCAGTGGTTCCTAAGCTAAAGGAGGTTTTATAAAGGAAGTTTGAAACCTGCTTTCCTTTCATTTAGAGAATAGGAACAGCACTTATCATGGCTGCCAGTGACGTACTTCCGGGTCATTTCACTCCGTTAGGAATGTTCAGCTAAATGGACTATTGGAACGCAACCCAGCTCTGTCCCCGTTATTTCCACACACACCCTCGCCTCTGTTAGTACCCTACGTTAGTACACATTTACTGACACAAACATTTGTATAATCGGTTGTAGACCCAAATACATTAAATAAAATAAGAACTCATTCTCAAAAAAGATAAATGAAAAAAGCGATCATGAAAATGTTTCCAATAAATGAAGAAAATGATTTTTGACCACGTTGTTGTTCAGATATATCACATATTTGTAATTAAATGATACATTCATTGAAACAAAACACGGTATAAACTGAGGAGTGACTCCCGTGAAGTTCATGTATTTTCTTCACTCCGCTGGGAAACTGCTCTCATGTCAAGAAGCATCAGATCAGTGCATGCACTGCCTCGTCCAATCAGTGAGCGATACACAGTAAGGGGGCGGGGCGAGTGTGAGGATTTCATCGAAGGATGGTCTGGTGGTTCCTCGGTTATAGCTCCTCCGTTATCGCTCCTCGGTCCTCCGGCAAAAATAAGGCCATTGGGACCATAGACATGATTGGGACGCTACTCAAGATGGCGCAGACAAATCAACTTCCGGTGAGACCGCGACCGAGGAGCGAGGAAATGAAAAATAAGAGAAGTGAGAAGGGCCCCTGGATACAGCGTGGGAGGCGGGGCCTCATTCATTCCTATGAGAGTTGCTCATTAGCGCATGATGATAAAATGGCTCAACTTTTGAGAGAGCGAAACGTCACAGATTACCCGGCATGCCTGAGAAGTACCCGTATGTGCACTCATAGCACATGCGCAACTTTAACCAAAAATGCTCGTCCCCAACCAGCACGTCAATTTGCGTACACGTAACAGCACCGCACGTTCATGGCAGCATGGTAATGGTTTGTTATTATGATGGATTTGATATTAACGAGGCGGCAGTTAGCTGCTAGCTAGTCATTATGCTAATGTACACATCAATCATTATGTACTTATATTACGCTGTAACAGGATCTAGTGATATCCAAGCAACAGAGCTTCATTTAGCATGAAAGAATGATTGCACTGTATATATATATATATATATATATATATATATATATATATATATATATATATATAATAATAAGTAATATTAACTTTAATACAACATTTACGGTACAAGATTTAATCATACAGCCCATGTAGTATGACAATGAATTATAGCAAACATGTGCAATATATCCATTATTACAGCTCCGTGGGGTGGCAGTAAGACGATATGGGTCCGTTCTTATTGTGCATCCATGGGTAAAGATAAACGCAACTCACATTGGTTTCTCAAACAGCATCTCTGTAAACTACATGTATTGTATTCACTGAATTTCACTCTCTGCCTTTAACGGCTCGTTGTAGCTCCAATAGCTCCAGCCCCCACACTTCCTGTGAGCACAGTGTGCTCCGATTGGTCAGGACCGGTCGGGACACGTAACATGAACGTCCCGGGCGGCGCGGTCCCGTGGGTTAGATGCGCGTTCATAATGCAGAGGGAAATAACTCTCAGAATAACGTTATTAGCACATTATTACAACTTGAGGAACGAATGTTTTTAATAAGGGCTATACAAGTGTTCATACTGGGTAGTTTATTTAGTTTAAAAAAAATTATCCAACGATTTACAGACCACTCTTTCCCCATGTAAGTCAATGGGAAAAAGTGTTTCCGGGCCTGGCAACCAAACGGAAGTGTAGTACCGCCGTTTGGCCAGCACGAATATTTTCATCTGAGTCCGGCGCACTTCCTGGGGGCTTGGGATGGACACGTCAGTTCAGATGGAAATCTGTATCAGCTCGTTGTACACCCGTTTTTAAAAGATTTGGGTACGGAGGAAAAGAGAGAGGGTTTTATTTTCTGACGCTGCGTGAGTTCCCCGACGCACCGGGGACACATATTTATGTATAAAATACATCACAAAGTGCATTTTGCATGTCAGGTCCCCTTTAATAGATATTCAAAAGGTTAGAAGCATATGGAATTGTTGTATTTTGGAAAGATTTGGTCTAATAAGATAAACCCTTATTGATCCCTACAGGGAAATTCAGGTGTTTTAGCAGCCAAGTAATAACATTGAAGTACACAATAGCACAGGATAGTGTCCACAAAGAGTGTAATTCGAATTTAAAATGTAAAATTGAGTGACAGTATATAATATAAAAGAAATGTTCAGCATCCTGTAGTACTCTGTGCACGAACCTCCTGATTACTGGGTCAGGGTTAGTAAATCATCACCAATGTGTAAAATGTGTAAATAGGATGTGATCCTGTTGTATTGTATGCCAAGTATTTGGTATTATATATATAGAACAGACTTTTTTGCTCTGAAATGTGACTCTTATCTCCTTTCCTTGCTGTATAGGCTCTTACAACTTTCCTCCATGTCTCTCCTCTTACTTCTCCGGTAAAAGATAACAGAAACGTGTATTGGCACTATGTTTTCCAATCCTGGTTATAAGGTTGATATACCTTGCCTGTAGGAGTAGTTATTTCAAAAAAGTACCTCTGAATAACTCCATCAGAATATCTTTAATAGAAACCCTGATTAAAGCCTCATAACGTGCTTCAGAGCAGCAGATAGGCTCATTCATGCGAAGGTAATGACACCCACCTTGGAGCAGATTTCGTGGAGACTTGTGGCGATGGCTGCGGCAGGAGTATCACATCTGAACACGTGGCACTTCAGCACCCGCGTGTTTTTGTCTCTCGCCACGTAGGCAAAGTCCCTGCAAAACACGGAGAGAAGACACATTAAGAAATAAACCAAATGGACCTTTACAGCTGATGTACCACACATTTGGTTTTGTTAAAGAGGCAGTAATAAGGTTCTCTGGTGTCCAATAAGAAAGGTAATTCAGTATACTAGGCCTCACCAGCATGTATGCTTATTTCTTTACACATTTTCTAACTGCACAGCTTGCATGTCAAAGGAAGCAAAAAACAAACCAATATAGGTATCTAATTTAACAGAGAGAGAAACGTTTTGAAGAAGAAATGGGAAATACAAACAATCAAGAAAAAAGCAGGCAGGGGTCTTCCTTCCTAACAAGGGAATTATTGTAGCATGTAAAGCATGAGGTATGTGTGTATATGTGTATCTGAAGATGAAGACTCGAGGGACAAGCCGTGGGTGATTCAGGTTTAAGTCAGTACAACTATCCCTTCAACGTGAATAGGCCATCGCAGAATTCAATCTCTTTGTAAATTTGCCTTAACAACATTTGTTCCAAATGATAACACTACTTCATTCCATATATTGAATGTGGGAGAGTCAGGTTGTATCCACTTAATATGAATGCACTGAATATCTGCTACTTGCTGGTTGTGCAGCAGATAGAGTACAGTTTTCATCTCAAAGCCTCCCAGCATCACTCCTTGGAGAGCCACCTTTGAAATGGTTGGATATTAAGATGAAACCACCTTTCTTAGGGCCAGTATGTGGATATGATTGCCAATTTGTATTTTACATTCCCTTAGGCTTGAGTTCAATATATGAACACATTGCTGTCCATTTGAAATCTCTCAAGGTTTTGAGTCCACATTTTATTCTCACTCCCATTATCATTTACTGTTCCATTAAAGCGGGTTTGACATCTTTATTCTCATATTTTGTTCTGTCCTTGGTCTTCGAGACTCAAACTTGTCCCCCGCCCCCACTCTGCACCTGTTTGCGTTGTCAGCTATTCTTCAATGGAATAAAGAGACACTGAAATGGATTGCAAGTCACAATTACTCCATTTTGCATCATGATACATTTACGTAATTCTCTCATTAGCGCCCTCATTTATCGTGAAACATTTTGCTTCATTATTTGTCACTTGCAGGCTGCCATAAGCTTAGCTGGTGTTGCTGTGATACCTGAACTGATTTTGGGCTACAAATGAAATACACACACACACACACACACACACACACACACACACACACACACACACACACACACACACACACACACACACACACACACACACACACACACACACACACACACAGGCAGATGTGTGTCCCAGTGCCCCAGGAAACAATGTGCCAGGCGCGGTGAGACTGACTGAGAGACGAAGCATTCTGCAGAAAGTGGGTGGTATACGAATCAAAGCTACACGTGGAAGAGACAGCACACATGCACACACAGAAGATGAAAGATGGATGCATTTCTTCCTCATTATCGGGTTCGTCAAGCTGCAGAACACTGAGGTAGGAGGTTCCTGAAGTGTTTTAGTAAACATGAACACGGGGCGCATGCAGAGGAGTCCATGTCAGGGTTGCCAGATGAAGCCAAGCCAACACGCACGCACGCACGCACGCACACACACACACACACACACACACACACACACACACACACACACACACACACACACACACACACACACACACACACACACACACACACACACACACACACACACACACACCACACACACACACACACACACACACACACACACACACACACACACACACACACACACACACTCTCTTTCTGTCCCTCCCGAATACAAACACAGAAATACGGCAAACACAAACAGCATTTATCACAGCGCCGTCTTTGTGTTTACGAGTCCATTAACTGGACTGTCTCCTCTGCTTAATTGTGTGCTCACACAATTTGGATCGATATTGCTCTGTGCCTGTGGCCAGAAAAATGATGTGTTTGAGTAAGTGTGTGTGTGTGTGTGCAAGTGTGTGTATCCAGTGCGCTTCCTTCACGGACATTTAGGCAGTGTGTCACCAAAACAGCAGGAGTGGCCTTGCCTTGCACACTACAAATGGTTCTTTTATGACTCCTGCTCGCTCTCTGGGGGATCAGACTGCTATTAAACATCAAGCATCTCCTGATGGGGAAACAACCAGTGTGGCTCGCTGATGATTTAACACCAGGTTTAGACCTTTGTTGGTGCTGTACTCCTGAACGAGCAACAGTGACTTTGGGCGAGGCAAAGCTACTGATTTGATACCTGAGGTGACATACAGTATGTGATTGCACAAGGGTGGGGGGTTGGAGGGGGGGGGGGTCTTGGCAAAACAATTACTGAAACAATGGAGAGGCACGACGATCACAATCAAACACACCAGAAAGAGCCATTACCTTTCTCTGGGTCCCGGGAAGCAGGAGGGAGGGAGGGAAATAAAGGAAAGGAATGGAGTAGAGAGAAAAGAAGGTGGTGACGCAAACATTGGTAAAGAATAAATGAGTCAAAGAAGGAAGGATGAGAAAACATGTGGTATGCCAAAAGATGTAAAGGGAGCAGAGGGTTGAATAGAAAGAGACAGGGGGACAAAAAACAAGAGAAATGTTAATACACACACCCAACTCTGAAACACAATGCTCTTTCACCTCAATCACGGTCTTCCTGCGAGGTGTGTGTGTGTGTGTGTGTTCATGAGCTGAGGTCTGTGTGTTTTTTATTTCAGTGGCTCAGCGTTACACAATAATATGACACAGCACACATTTCCTGTTAGATGTTCCAACGCACTCGTACACGCACACACACACACACACGCACGCACACTGTTGCTTCAGATTTCCCTCCACCTTTTCCTCCTCCCCATCTCCCTTTCATCCTCTCTGCATTCAATCTTCCTCTCCTCACTCTCTTTCCACGACAGGAGAAGCCCAAAGAAAAGGACAGAGTTGCAACGCAAAAGATTCATATCAGCAGTGAAACTCTCACCGCTCTCTTCCATCCTGTGGAGTCTCAGGATGAATAAAGAACAGAGGCTTTCATTCAAACACGTCTGCCTTTGATTCTTTGATGATCCACTTATACCTCATTCACACCAACGGTGTTTCAGGGCCGGTTCAGGGCTGGAGCTTGAAAAGCACCGGGGTTTCCTGCTCACACCGCAGTGGAGCAGCCTCTTAGCTCCGGAATCCGGTTCGTTTCAAGCACCAAAAAAATTGTCCGGCCAGAGCAAAAGCACCGCATACGTCACGCTTACGTCGAGGCGGGGGCAGGGGCGGGATCAACTCCTGAACAACAACAAGAAGCCCGCGTTTTATCCAGCTTGTACACAACGATGGAGAAACTTAACAAGCAGCAGTGGTCCACTGAAGAGACCTACTACTTACTGGGAATCTGGTCTTCCGAAGAGGTACAGAGGGGTTTCCGCGCGATTTGGCTTTATGAAGCAGGCACGCAAACGGTTACGTCATGGCACAAACGATGACGCAATGACGCAGCACCAGTCGGACTCTGGGCAGTGTGAAAAGAGCCGGAGCTAAACCGAAGAACCGGTTCTGAACCTGAAAAGCTCTAGCACAGAGCTTGAACCGGAGTTGCGTTGGTGTGAATGAGGTAGGAAGCAGTCTGTGTGCTACGTACCATGTGTGTCTGCATGTGTTCAAATGCATATTTGTCTCTGTGTATTTCCCATTTTTGACTTCCATTCATGACTTTTCCTTTTGCTCCGAGTCCATTGTATTTCTTCCTGCTTCATTTCTTCTTCTTTCTTCACTTTGAGTCACATTGCTGGAATTGAATTTCAGTGTCAGGATCCTGCAAGGACCAAAAGCTGCTCTCTCCACACCTCTGCAATATTCCCCTTTCTTTGATTTTCGTTCCCACTGATTTGCATACAAGTGTCAAAGTGTTGCATACGCTTTATTACTGATGGAAGAACTATGATTCAAACACAGCAAAGACTTCTTCCTACAAAACTTCTACCGTGTGTTTATGATCACAAGTGAATCTGTCGGCCATTGGTCAACACTTTTGTTCTTTCACACCGGAAATGAGCCAGCAATGAATAATATCAAGCTTTTAAAATACAATGACTTAAGCCTCTTGAGGCAGTGAAATTACAAAACTGTCTCTTTCATTTTGACTATAATGCCTAATTTAAAATGTTAATGAAGGTGATCACAACACCCAGGCGTTATCATTAAGTCCTAAAGTAATACTGTCATCCACTAATAAACGCATTACATATTTTAGGGCATTTAAATAAATGAACTAATTGAAATGCATAATCTGCTGTTTTCCTTTTCTCCACATTAAGCTTTGGGAACAGATATTTAATTCTTGTGGGGGATTTTCAAATTCATGTATGTATTCATGTGTGGAAATTCTCCTCTCTACATGTGAAATAAAGACATTTAGATTCCAATGATTGTAACGCAGATATGAAAAGACACAGGATGCTTTCAGGCAAACAGCTTTTTCAAAAGATTTGACATTTTATGGAGACAGAAAGAAATGGGTGTGTTCTTACTTTGACATTAGGGACATTTATCTCTGATCTCGGTTAATGGAGGGGATGACACATGGTGGAGAGAGGCAGGCAGCCAATCAACTAAAACCCCAAGATGGATGACACATAGACCTCAGAGGTTTTGGGAGAGTTTTTGGCAGGGAAGTGAGGAAGGACGATGATGGATATATCAAATGTCAAAAGAGGGGAGTGATAAAGGCGAAAGACCAAAAAGCAAAAATGAAAATCTGGTAGTAAAGTAGAGAGGAATGAGACGGAGGTGTGAGACACTAAGTAGAGAAAAAGGTTAAACGAGGTACGAGATGAAAGGAATGAAAGCAGAGGGATGAGTTAAAGCAATACTCCCACCACTCATGTGTTTTTTCCTCTCTCACTGCTCCCCACATCTTTCCAAAGCGGAATAAAGGACGACTGACTCACTACCAATCTCTCTTTGATCCTGGCCGGCTGTGAGGCAGCCTCGCTGAGAGGATGCGTACAACTCGGAGATTAAATGAGGTCACGACTGCAGATGAACTGGAGTCTGCAGCTCTGACATCACCCCAGCTTCAGCAGGACAAACAGCACGTAGCAGCATTAGCATTTGTACACTTACTGTATGAGAATTTACCACATTTAAACATGGTTCAGTCGTTGATATTCAGGGCCTGATGCATTTACACATTTCAGTTATATTTGGATCTCCTATACCTACAGTTATTTTCCTATTCATTGAATTACATACAGGCCATTCAAATATATTGTTAAAATCTCATAAACTGCTGTCAAGTGCTGAAGACAAATGTGAGACGAAAAAATAATAATGCAAAATGCTGTAGACCAGTGATTCTGAGGGGAGGTTGTGAAAGTGATGTCTTTGCAACCATTAAAACGGTTTTCTGCATGAAATTATTATATCTCTATACACATTGAACACTACACAGCTTTATTTAAACTCAGTTTGCATCAAGATTATTCTTACATTTTGAAACTGTGAATTATACAAATCATGTTTTATAACTTATTATTAAATATGGTAAACTTGTATTTGAAGTTGAATTTCATGTAATTCCTTTGTTTCTGGTATAGCTAACCTTTGCCTAGTATATTAAACGTAACATGATTCCACATTGTTTACTTTTGTTACCCATAACATGAGAAGAATTACAGCTAATAATTAAAAAGGTCAATGGATTGAGGGACATCAGCAAAAACGGCTCTGTGTTTACTTTTTTCCCCAAAAGCATTACAATTGGCTATTTGTACTGATAATACTGTATCATTCAAATGTTTCCACAAACTTTGTAAAGAATGACTTCACGAGGTGCTAAAATGTTGTAATAAAACCAAAGTGTCCACAACGGCTGCAGTAAAAGAGGCATTATAAGAGGCTGTGAAAACAACACGTAAGTATTCCCCCCGCTCTGCCGCACGTCTCCTGCTCTGAAGCTCCCAGTATCGCTCAGTGGAGACTCCCCAAACCATCTGTCACACACGCACACCGACACACGGGGCGCCGTGGCATCCCACACACTTCACACAGACTTCAATTAACAGCTTTACAGAGTGTCTGGGCCGCTATGTTAATGAAATTACATATGCATGGGAGGCATGTGGCGCAATGGTCTAGTGCAGGTACAAACCCCACTGCAGTCAGCATGTCGTTGTGTCCCTGGGCAAGACACTTCACCCGAAATTGCTCCTGTGGGGATTGCCCACAGTATTGAGTATGTAAGTCGCTTTGGATAAAAGCGTCTAACATGTAATCAAGTTTTATTTATATAGCACATTTTTAAAACGATTTTTGGTTGAGCCAAAGTGCTGTACATACAATAAAAACACTTTACTACAATAGCAAACAGAAGACAATAAATGTAATGTAAAATTATGCTAATTGCACAGCCAAATGCTGATTAGAAACGTCGGAGGAGGAAGTTCTTGTGACTCCTGTCAGCAGAAAGAAGATGGGAGGGAGTGAGGGCCAGGTGTGTGTGTGTGCAGTGTGTACAGTGTGTACAGTGTGTGTGATCCGGGGAAATATGTTGCACTTATTGATTGTGACTGGACTGATATGATTACAGTGTTGTGACTTTGGCAAGAGTCCAAAGAAAATGTGGATCTGATCCAGTGAGATTCATCACTTCTACGTGGCAGGTGAGAGCAGCGCTGAGTGGAGACAGCAGCTTGATGGTGATTCAGAGGAAAGCCCTTTCATCACACAAAGAGAATACAAAAACACCTTGCAGGCATATTTATATTTAGTAGCTGCTTCACTCCAATCGTTGTCCTTTGGAAAAAGCTGTTTTTTCTTGCAACAGCTGTGTGAGACACTTTGTTTTATAAGCTTACTTTAAAACGTAATGCAGCGTGAAATCATCCTCCATTAAGCAAAGCACTGCAGTTTCTTTCATCTGAATTCAATTATCAGTAAAAAGACTATATGAACACAAAAAGATGACAGCTATAATAATATTCATGAGAATTATAAGAAGTAGCTGAAGATGAAATCCACCCTAAAGCTCCCTTTGTAAGTGCTGAAAAAGTGAAGAAATACTTACTGCTGTCACAGCCTACAAATGCTTTTTTATTTCCCTTAATCTGCTCGACAATCCTCAATTTCCTATCGTCTAAACTTAATAAATATTGCAATACACTGCTGTGAGGAAACTGCTGATAATTGTGTTTGCAGAAAACAGCGTGTGTTGCTCATGACTGAAGCTGATTGTAGTTTATTGTAATGGAACGTAGAATACGGCGATAAAAATAAAATAAAAGTCACAGATAGTCAAAAAGCAGAGATGAAAAGTAAACACTTTAGAGCGCTGCCGACAGATATTGGCTTAGTATTACAGTAGTACTACACTATTGATGCAATGCTAGTGTCCACTAACTGGTATTTCAAGTTGTGTCATTAGCATGCTTAGATATCCAATATTATACACTGAACAAAAATATAACCGCAACACTTTTGTTTTTGCTCCCATGTCTCATGAGATGAACTCAAAGATCTAAAACATTTTCTATATACACAAAATAACCATTTCTCTCAAATATTGTTCACAAATCTGAAAAAATCTGTGATAGTGAGCACTTCTCCTTTGCCGAGATAATCCATCCCACCTCACAGGTGTGGCATATCAAGATGCTGATTAGACAGCATGATTATTGCACAGGTGTGCCTTAGGCTGGCCACAATAAAAGGCCACTCTGAAACGTGCAGTTTTGCTTTATTGGGGGGGTCTGGGGGGGTCCGAAAACCAGTCAGTATCTGGTGTGACCACCATTTGCCTCACGCAGTGCAACACATCTCCTTCGCATAGAGTTGATCAGGTTGTTGATTGTGGCCTGTGGAATGTTGGTCCACTCCTCTTCAATGGCTGTGCGAAGTTGCTGGATATTGGCAGGAACTGGAACACGCTGTCGTATACGCCGATCCAGAGCATCCCAAACATGCCCAATGGGTGACATGTCCGGTGAGTATGCTGGCCATGCAAGAACTGGGATGTTTTCAGCCTCCAGGAATTGTGTACAGATCCTTGCAACATGGGGCCGTGCATTATCATGCTGCAACATGAGGTGATGGTCGTGGATGAATGGCACAACAATGGGCCTCAGGATCTCGTCACGGTATCTCTGTGCATTCACAATGCCATCAATAAAATGCACCTGTGTTCGTCGTCCATAACATACGCCTGCCCATACCATAACCCCACCACCACCATGGGCCACTCGATTCACAACATTGACATCAGAAAACCGCTCACCCACACGACGCCACACACGCTGTCTGCCATCTGCCCTGAACAGTGAAAACCGGGATTCATCCGTGAAGAGAACACGTCTCCAATGTGCCAGACGCCATCGAATGTGAGCATTTGCCCACTGAAGTCGGTTACGACGACGAACCAGAGTCAGGTCGAGACCCCGATGAGGACGACGAGCATGCAGATGAGCTTCCCATAGACGGTTTCTGACAGTTTGTGCAGACATTCTTTGGTTATGCAAACCGATTGTTGCAGCAGCTGTCCGAGTGGCTGGTCTCAGACGATCTCGGAGGTGAACATGCTGGATGTGGAGGTCCTGGGCTGGTGTGGTTACACGTGGTCTGCGATTGTGAGGCCGGTTGGATGTACTGCCAAATTCTCTGAAACGCCTTTGGAGACGGCTTATGGTAGAGAAATGAACATTGGATGGATTATCTCGGCAAAGGAGAAGTGCTCACTATCACAGATTTTTTCAGATTTGTGAACAATATTTGAGAGAAATGGTTATTTTGTGTATATAGAAAATGTTTAAGATCTTTGAGTTCATCTCATGAAAAATGGGAGCAAAAACAAAAGTGTTGCATTTATATTTTTGTTCAGTGTAATTAGAGCCCGACTAATACTGGATTTCTGAAGCAAATCCATTATTGATTTGAGTCCTAAAAACATAATGAAGATATATTGGTGAGTATTATTTTAGCATAAACCATAATCTTTTAAGGATCCTCTTCACATGGTTGTCAAAAAGGTATGCCTAAGATAGCATTTACAGTTGATAAATAAACCTGCAGTGCTCTATTAATATTACATATTTTTTCTAATATAACTTCATATATACATTCAGTTTCCTCATACCTCATTCATCACCTACTTCTGTCCACTTTCTATGCATTACAGTAAATGCCAAAAAGGATTCCGTCCTCTCTGATTTCCAAAGTTTCTCCCTTATATGAACTGAAAGTATGAGAACATGTGATGTGTTGCACAGGACGTAAAGCCATACAGGGGAGATGTCTAATTTCAGGCTACATAAATGACTTGAGCTGGTGAATAAACTATATCACGTCACACATGTTTCTTATTGTTTGTAAAAATGACAATGACCTGAAAGACCTGTCCGGAGAGTCCTTGTGCCTGGTTTTAAACACACACAAGATAAAATGTCATGTGTGTGTGAATGAAAGAAATGAGGCACCTTGCTGCTTTCAGTTTGTAGGCTGAGCTAATGTAATCTCCAACTGGCTCTAGCTCATTTCTTAAAACACAGAGACTGAATATTGTCCATCTTCCCATCACTCCTCATCTCTTGGCAAGAAAGCGGACTTGCAAAACCATATTTCCCCAAACTATACCTTTTATACTGAGATGGCAAAGTGACCAAAAGAGTTTATGGAGCAAGATGTGGGAGTTAATGTGTGTGTTACTAAGAGCAAGACCAGTAAAACACAGATGCTGTGGAGCAGTTAAAGTGTGTGTGACAGCAGAGCAGAATAAGCCCCTCTGCAACCTGGTGAATTAGTCATGGCCCACAGCCATTAGGCCTAATGCAGAATGTCTGTACGTAATTACCTCTCTACACCGTAAACTTGTTTACAGCTCCAAGATGAGCAGCAACAATGAGCAGCCGGGGGCAGAGAGGGCGCAGCGATGAAGGAGGAGGAGGCACCACCACCACACGACATACACTCCCTGTCTCTACACACACTCACAAGGCATGCACAATCACCAATATTGCCCAGGGCGGCAAAAAACTAGGACAAAAGCAAGTGGAAATAAAAAAATAAAACTGATGTCTACGGTGTATTAAACAGCGCACACAGCCCACGGCACTGCCTGTGTGATTTGAGCAGAGAGTTGACGTTGTTTACACCAAAAGCAATGCATCAGTTTGATTAGTTTGCCTCGGTGCCTATGCATCATTTCTAAGAAAACGCAGAGATTTACAGAGCTGGTTGTGGAAAATGGTGTCACTAAAAGGGAGAAACGCACACACAACACCAGTTTGTGCAGCTTTGTGACCCAATTCAGAGCATTTGGTGTGGCAGAGGGAGGGGCAACGATCTGAGGAGGTGAGCAGCACACGTGGCAACACTCATCGTATTTCATTACATATTTAAGGGCAGTGGTAGGTGGGTGGGCGAGATTAAAAGACAGAGAGTAAGGGTGTGCGTGTGTGTGGTTGGTGGGGTGAGGCATGAAGGGCAGAACGAGTGAATTTGGGTGGGCGAGAGAGGGAGAAAGATGATGTCCTGCTGTTCTCTCTGCTCTTGATCATTTATACATCACACTGCTCTGGAGTGTGTCTCAGTGTGTGTGTGTTTTTTACACAACTGCGTTATTCTCAACTGAGACCGAGCTTCAGTGAGATGTCACTTCAGTATGACATCCCATGCATGATCTTACTAATGTGTGTGTGTGTGTGAGAAAGAGATAAAGAGGGAGTGGGAGAGTGCAGGGATTTGGTGTCGAGTTAGTAAAGAGAAACGTTGCGCTCCTCTCAGTGCAGTTGGGATCATATCGTTCGCATGTAACCTAATTAGCTGGATGTGCCATAAATCATTATGTTTCATGCAGAGTATAGCCGTCTCTGTCTTGTTCTACTTACAGTGATGTGCTCATATACATACTTTTTAACGGGTTACTCAATTAACCCACAACAAGTTTCCTTACTGGATTGATTCATCTTTTTCAAGCATATCAAACTGAACAAATGTACCGATGCTTTTCTCAATTTCTTTTGTAAATGGGTTATTTTTAAGCTTTGGATTTAGAAAAAATACTTTGAGCTGATATTCTTTGCAATAGGGTCTGTATGAGTGAGAGTGAGAGCAAAAACAATAGTTTATTTAATCGTCTCTTTGTAATTTGGGCGAACCCATCCATAGGTCATTTTGGAGAAACCAGCTCGAGTGCGCTAGAATTTGAAAATACACAGCAGGAAAAAATCTGCCTCTTCCTTCAGACTTCCTTACAGAGCCCCTCCTCCAACACACACGAACGCGCACATGACCAATGAGGGCACGAGATAAGTTTGTGCACAGATGGAAGGCTGACAGGCAGGTAGGCCATCCAGTTATTTTAGCCGGGCCGGCTAAAATGATTGGTCGTGCTTTTTACAGTAGGCTTCCACAGATGACATTTCTTTATGTCCTTAACCTGTCTGCCTTTTTTTTCCCCTACTCCCCCCCCCTACCCGACTTGTAAAGCGACCTTGGGTTTCCTGAAAGGCGCTATAAAAATATTATATATTATTATTATTATCCACAGCGCCCTACAAAAACATAATCAGAAACCAAATATTTCCAACATGTTGAGTATTCAAATATATTCAGTCTGAGAGCACATCTGCTGTCTGTGGTCTGAACCGTCTGAAGAGAGACACTGCCTGTGCCCCGCTGCGTTCAGCCCTGTTTGATCAGCATCACCTCACACCACCGCCCGCACGGCCCGCGACCAGAGAGGGTTTATCGGGAGGAGATTTATTGGCTGGTGGGACAAGGGAAGGGATCTATAGGAGGAGCAGGAGGACTAATCCGTCAGGAAGACGGGGATTACCGCAGGTGTGCCTTACAATGCTAATGTAAGAGAGAGAGGGAGGAGAAGGACGGGAGAGAGTAACACCTAAGAAAGAAGGAGGAAAGAGTGTCTTTGTGTGTGTGTGTGTGTGTGTGTGTGTGGCCTAGCATTACTATACTTGTGGGGACCTAAATCTGTTTACACAGTCACGTGTGGGGACTCGCCTCCCTTATGGGGACATAATGGAGGGGAATCATTCATTTTAGGGTGAAGACTTGGTTAGGGTTAGGCATGCGTTGGTTATGGTTAAGGTTAGGATAAGTCTCCAGGAAATGCATGAAAGTCAATGTAATGTCCCCTGAAGTGATGGATACATGGTATGTGTGTGTGTGTGTGTGTGTGTGTGTGTGTGTGTGTGTGTGTGTGTGTGTGTGTGTGTGTGTGTTAGTCTGACTTATGATTCGGGTCTGGAGAGGGAATGGGGACCCAGCTCCAGCCATAATGACACTTTAGAAAATGAGGGTTTCTGGGAGGATGCTGGGTGGACATATCCTGACACGAGGCGTGCAACTGTGTGTGGAGAAGTGGGAGTGATGGATTGTGGGTAGATGGAAGGAGCTGACGTGGAGGAGCGGTGACTTGCAGGGAAAGAGAGAGGTCTGTACTGGGCTCAAATCGCTGCAGGAGTGGGGAGGAAAGGCCATCAATCACTCTGGCATCTATCGAGTGGGTCTAGGTGTTCAGGCCTCGTCCCAGGGGGCCCTCAGGGGGGGTATTGCATGTTAATTAAGGTTACAAGGGGTTTGACATCGGCAAACAAGCTGCACTTCAACTGTGACGACATGACTGGAAGAGTGACTGTTGCTAATTCAACGATGCAGGAACTCTCTTCATTGACATGAACGGAGGAGATTGCTAGTGTGCTCAGGATTAAAATATTAATGATACCTGAGGCTTGCGTGCCTCTCTCCTCCTCCCTACTCTCTCCTCTCTTCCTCCTATTTGATATCCTCTCCTCCTTTTTTCTACATGCCACAGCTGTCCACAGAAGGTCAGCAGTGGAAGGAAATAAGTGAGAGCTGTAGGGAATAAGCAAAGCACTAATGAATATGGATGACATGTGGAATCAGTGTGTTTGTGTCGTACTTGATGTGTGTGTGTGTTTGCTGATGAGCTATTAGTGGAGAAAGGTGACAACAGTTTACTTCAATAGCAGGAAACGCACACAGACATCAGCGACACAGAGACACTGCTGAAGACGTACATCACAGCGGGACACGTCCTCAGCTTTTAAACACTAAGGAGTCAATCCTAATAAGTGTCACACGGCAAGGACACGAAAACCAGCGGGACCTGCCCCCCTAATGCCGTAAATCATTTCACCCCGGCTGTTTGTTCTTCGCTTAGCATCTTCGTGCTCATCCCTCATCCTCCTCTTCTTGTTATGGGAGATACTAAAGAGGGGGAATTTCCACATATGCATTCAGGGAAGGCATTCATCACACGCTCACACACCTTCACTTAGGTGTGTGTCCTCGCTTAAACAAATTCAGAGTGCAGCGCAAGATGTATATGTAAAAA
Organism: Gymnodraco acuticeps; assembly: GCF_902827175.1. Taxonomy (NCBI): domain Eukaryota; kingdom Metazoa; phylum Chordata; class Actinopteri; order Perciformes; family Bathydraconidae; genus Gymnodraco; species Gymnodraco acuticeps. The sequence goes on along the minus strand of NW_022990699.1, from coordinate 4,034,283 downwards.
ATAGAGCAATATCGAACAGCTCCAAACAGCGGTGACACACACATCCAGACTCTTTAATCCCGTCTTCCTCAATCCCCCTTCGCTTATCTCCCCCCTCTCTTTCTTTCTTTCACTCTTATGCCATCTCTTTCTTATCTGCTTTCTCATGTCTCAGTAACTCCAGCTGCAGCCAGCCAGAGAGAGAGAGAGAGAGAGAGAGAGAGAGAGAGAGAGAGAGAGAGAGAGAGAGAGAGAGAGAGAGAGAGAGAGACAAAGTACACGGCTTGGAGGCTAAGAAGTAAATGAGTGAGGAAATGAAGGGAAAGCTAATGTATAAAAGTATTGCTGAGAGCTGTGTGCTGTGTCCTCTACACTAACAGAGCAGTAGGAAATCAACAGAGGAGAGCGGGGGGGGGGGGGGGGGGGTGATGTTGAGATAGAGGAGTGTTAATGAATGACTTTAAGTGGAGGGGATGGAGGGGTGAATGAATCAGAGATGGGGGTACTCACACAGGCAGACATGCTCGCCCAGTTTCAGACGACTACTTCCTTCGTTAGTTCCAAAACCACGGTGACATTGCTAGAGCCGTGGCACCCAGAGGTGAATATCTCCTCCTCTGCCTCTTCTCCTCCTCTGGGGTTCCTTATCCCCTTCTCCTCTTTCCCTTCCCTTCCCCTCCCCCTGCTTCTCTCTATCTCTCCTCCTCCTCCTCCTCTTCTTCCCTCGGCTACACCTTTTCTCTTCCTATCTTTCCCTACGGTCGGCTTCCTTTGCTCTTTGGTCCGAAGAGCCTCCTGCTAAGTCCTGCTCAGAGCAAGCAGAGAAGCGTGCACTGCCGCTCCCTCCCTCGCTGGCTCTCCGTCGCTCTGAGGAGACCCCACTCTCTCTTTTCCCTCACACACTCTCCCCTGTTTGTCTGAAGTATCTTCCCCTCTCCCTCAGAGGCTGCTATCTTTGTCTCTCAGTCTCTCGTCTTACTGAGGGAGGGAAACAAGAAGAGGGGAGGCTTACACCCTGCTAAAGTGCAACGATGGGACAAACAAAGAGAGGCAGAGAGCAGAAGAGGCAAAGCCGTGCAGCCAATGGCACGAGAGGGAGGCAGAAAGAGCGCTGGAGACAAAGAGTGGAAATAGTGCAGGAGCATTACAGACAGAACGAGGGGATGGAGAAGTGGGGGGAACACAGACACACCTGCTCATTCTCCGTCACACACACACAAGAGTGCTCCTGGTATAGACCTATGATCTCATCAACACACACACACACACACACACACACACACACACACACACACACACACACACACACACACACACACAAACACACACACACCACACACACACCACACATACAACACACACATCACAGCACACCACACCACACCACACACATCACACACACACACACACACACCACGGTTTATGACTTGCTGATTGGCTCCAAATATAGACTTATGACTTCATTGAAGGAGCGAACAACCCCACCCCCCCCCCCCCCCCCCCCCCCCCCCCCTTGTCCTTCCCCACTCATTCATATTGAATCGGGCAAGGAGAGAGAGGGAGATACATTGAGGACAGACTGGGAACATTCCTCAGATGGATGGATAGAGAAACACAGGACACTTTGCAGTGCCCTCCATGCAAGCATTTAAAAGCATCTCTGTCTCACTTTCACTGCTGCCCTTTCTCAAGCTCATTGTTTGAACTCTGTGCTCCCATTCTCCCTGTTCTCTGTCACATTCTCACGTTACATCATTCAGATGTGTTTTTCTTCCTTCTGCCTCTACTAACTTCAGTGGATTATATAACCACCAGTCTGAGTCGAAACGCACAAACGCAGCCAGTCATAAACTAGATAGTATCTCATCATGTCATTTCAAAACCATGAGCATTCATGCGTTTCTATAACAGCCTTCGCTCTACAAATCTTTCCACAAGATGCATTAACATGGCTTCAGGGATTTGCACACATTCAGGGGTGTTAACTCGATGTACCGGTTCCTATCCAAAGGTGTTGTGTGGAGTTGAGGTCAAGGACTTTACAGATCGATCAAGTTCTTTTTTTAAGGTTATTCTTGTGATTGTTTCTTTTGAAGAAAATGAAGAACACTAAATCAGGAGACAAACTGGGATGGACCAAGAGGACAGCATCATCTCACCAACACTGCTGAAGACATACCACAGCACCAGCATTAGCAGGTTTAGAAGTATTTTTAAGTGATAAGTACAATTCATAAATAAAGAAATCATGACTCTACTATACATACATGAGCCAACTCAACCAACATATTAAATAATACAGTTAGAAATACATAGCAACAAACTAAACTATTTTACATTTCATTCACTGACAAATGATGAGTCTCTTGTGTATCAGCTAAACCACCTACACCTCTGGAAGCAGACTGATTATACAATAATGTAATGATCACATCCGAATACATGCTGTAAAGCTTTCTGAGATACACTTGCCGAGCATATACAATCTAGTATAGTTTGCATCTATTGATGCAACACTGTGACGGAGCGGATCACATGAGTGACTCACTCCGCCACTGACAGCCGACACACACACACGCACACACAACACACCAAACATTTCGGAGAAAAGACGGAGCTGCATCACTTCCGTGTTTTAAATTCCTAAAAATGAACCATGCAATTTCTTATTTATTTTTACTTTTGTTAATTATGGGGAATGACGGTTAAGAGGTAGTTAACCTGTGTATGTTTGGTGCAGATAGTTTCCTCATGTTGGAGGAAATTACATTTATGTTGACAATGTGGTTTGGAGTTGATTGTGTCACCTGTTGACGGTGAGCCTGTGGGAGGGGCCATGGGTTCAAAAGGGACGGTGTTGGTTCCTTGTGGGGGCGGACTGTGTCACTCGAAGAATGTTGCAGTGAAGGCAACAGCTGGGATGTGTTCGGGGGTTTGTTGCAGAGAAGGCAACAGCCAGAACACGTTTACTCTGAATGAGTGATGGACGGCCTGTTTTTGTCTTTTATTTTTGTTGTTTACATTGTGCTGGTTCCGTTTTTGTTTTGTTGCTGTAAATAAAGTTGTGGAGCTTAACCCAACCGACTAGGCCAGTGTTTTTTGAACGGACAAATAGAGCCCCGTCACAAACACAAAAAAGTAATTGGAGATGAGCAAATGTGTTATCCCATACAATAATTAGCAGTGAAGATTATGCATTCTCTAACAATAAGTTTCTGTATACTCTTTTTAAAAAACATGACTTTATCAACCTGTTTTTTGTGCATGAAACACAGTAAGGCGTTTCCAAAACTTGTAAGCACATACATGACTGAAGAATAGTAAGCTGTAAAATGCTCCTTAATTGATAATAAAGGATCAACCTAAACCAATAATACATCTACGGAAAGAAAGTACTCATGGACAGGAGCGTCTACATATATCGTCTTCCCTCTGAATGCACTGGCTTTGAGTATAGTGCACTCTTGTGGCAGGACTAAGCTATTCCGACCTCTAAATATATTTTCCACACACACACACACACACACACACACACACACACACACACACACACACACACACACACACACACCACACACACACACACACACACACACACACACACACACACACACACACACACACACACACACACACACACACACACACACACACACACACACACACACACACACACACACACACACACACACACACACACACACACACACACACACACACACACACACACACACACACACACACACACACACACACACACACACACACCATAAAACAATTTGCTGAACATATGGAAAGAGGTTTCAGAGCACCAGATATGGTCTGAGTCACACACATTCCCAGCCAGGGTGGAATTATAATACATTCAAAATCATGGGCCTGAAACCGAACTGAAAAAAGCAGGCTTCAGATTTTAAAGTAGCGGTGGGAGGAGAGGATGAAGAGATGAGAATATGTAACACTGTGAGAGAGGGAGAGAGAGATGGAGTGGGAGAAAAAGGGATAAGAGGGAGAACTGGCCCGAACCTCCCCTCTTCACTACACACTTTATCCATTACCGCTGAGAGACAGCCAGGGAGTCTCTCTATCCTCTGAGACGGAGGAGGGTGGAGGGACTCTCTTTCTCACCTTCTTTCTCTTTCTCTATTTCACATACACCACTAATGTTGTGGCAGTGTTGCTGTTGAGGCAAAGAGAGAAGAAGAGTGGGAGGCTGCATCCAACAACCACCCTCTGTGCGTTAATGAGACCGTGGCAGAAATTAAAAGACGACGAGAAATACTAAATAAGAGAAATGTAGAAAGAAACAGAGACAGGAGGAGCTAGATAGAAAACTAAGAGTAAAGGCAAGTGAAGAGAGATCAAAATTCATTTTAGCCAATTTCTTAACAGCTGATTACACATGTCAGAAACCTCCAACCCGCTCTGACTTGTTTAACATTTATCATCGAGAAAATATTTCTATACCATTATCAGTGTATGTGCATGTTATCATAATGCACATACGCAAATGCACCTCCACGCCTCATACATATTACTAACTATGCACATATGAATATTACATCAGCACTAATGTGTCCAGATGTGTGCCGGCTCTGAGTGTTTGAAGTGGTTGCTCCATGGACTAACCAACGGAAACCCTGAAGGGTCCATATCAATGAGGGCTTAGCTTGCCCCCCTATTAGCGGCTGAGCTAGCTTCAGCACACTGTCAGCTCAATAGTGGAAGTTTGAGATCGTGGGACATTGCCAGATCACTGAAGGCCTCAGAGGTCCTCGGTATGGAACGGAAACACGGAGCAATGAGCATCATAACTGAGTTTTGAATGCAGTCTGTGCAAATATGCATTAAATAATAATGAGGCTGATTTCAATTATCTGAAGATACGGGAAAACTCCTGAATCAGCTTCCAACACGCATCAGTGTGTGTCGAGAATGGCCATAGTAGGCTAATGCACATCAATACAAAAAAGTGTCATAAGAGAAGTTGGATAATTGTGATGTCCACCTACCTGTCGTGGTCCCGGCCCACGCCCCAGACACGGATGCTAATGATTGGCTGAGAGTGGAGCAAGCTGTGATCATCAGGGTCAACGAGCGTCAACATGCGGTCCTGAAGCACCAGCAGCATCCCTTTACCCTGTAACCCAAAAGCCAGTCAGGAAACCAGTCATTTAAAAAAAGATATCACAGCTACACAAATTGTATATATTTTTTTACTTTTATCTTATCCTTTATTTTTTACACAATATGGTTTGAATCAGGTGAGACAAACTGGACTGTATTCCTTGTCTTCATTTTAAATCTCATGAAATAAATGAGGTTTCTACCAACCCATCTCAATTGAATCCACATATACATATAGGGCAGCACTTGCAAACTTCTTATTACATTTGGTTTAAAAAAACCAAAACATTCCACTCACACACATGGACGTTTAAACTGCGGAGGCTGTGTGTGTCAAGGTGTTTTGTTCAGGCACAAAGTAAAAAGTGAGCTATGGCATACATAGTGTGTAATGTAAGTAACACTGACCTCCCCCCCAGACGCCGGCGGAGTCCCGTATGTCTCTCCTGCAGTAGGACAGCTGCCTGATACAGTGGTGCACGGCCACACTGCTCCTGCCATCGCACAGGTCCTGCTCTGCCATCTCCATCCAGCCCAGAGAGCGGACCGGAAAGGACTTGAAGGAGCACCACACACAGTTGGAGGATTCAGTTGTCAATTTCATCAAAGATCTTTTAGCAGTTCTGGCTATCATATTGTCAGTATCATAACACTGATCTTTCTGATATTATTTGTGATATTTCACAACAGGGCGACATTGCTACAATAAAGTCTAACAGGGCAAGAATCAAGGTTAGTTAGACAATTAGACAGAATACAAATAATACAACAACAATAAATGATAAATCACATTATTTGAAGTCCCCTAAAATTACGTAATAATCAATACTAAGCAATGTCAGTGTCCAAGATATAAGTGCTTAGTTATTGTCATCATAACTGAAAAACAACAACAGGGCAGAGTCTGGAAAAATGTACAAAGGTTTAATTTAGCTCGCAGAGGTACAGTACAGTATGTACTAACAGCCACTGTAACATCACATGATGGCAGGAGAGCAAGAACTAAAAGGGGAGGATTGAGGAAGACATCAAATATGAAAGACTGTGTGTGTGTGTGTGTGTGTGACTTTAAAAGAGCTTGGTTTCTACCACAAAAAATACCTCAATGCTTAGTAAGCAAGCCCTGTTCAAGTTTCAAGTTTCAAGCTCTCTCAACAGGGCAGGCGCTAACATACAGGTGAGCATTCACTGGTGAAAAACACTTCTTAAGGTCACTTGTGAGGTCACTGTGTTGGCTAACAATGATCCCTGATGACTTACAGACATTTTAAGAGTCACTTAGACCAAAAAAATCATAACCTAAAATAAGTGGCTTGACCTATGTTGGATAATATTATCTCTATCATATCAGAGAGAGAGCCAGAGAGAGAGAATCGAGAGAGACGAGAGAGCAGCACGAGAGTATCCCCGAGAGAAGCAGAGAGACTGAGAGAGATGACGAGGCGGAGATAGATCTTGTACCTCTCGCGATCTTCCCCCTCTCTCTCTCCTCTCTCTCTCTCTCTATCGCCTCTCTCTCTTCTCTCTCTCTCTCTCTCTCTCTCATCTCTCTCATCTCTCTATCTCTCTCTCTCTCTCCTCTCTCTCTCTCCTCTCTCTCTCTCTCTCTCTCTAAACCTTCACACATCCTTAGATCATATCTGAATTGCCACACTTATGCCCCGTGTTTCTGGGTTCCTCTGAGAACTACTTAGGCTTATACCTTATATTTTCTACTTATTTTTTTTATTAAACATCTCAGATTTGCCTGTCGCAACATTAGTTTGGGAGAAAACGTAAATGGTACTTTTGTTTTGGAATCTTAAACATTAACTGTATATAAATAGAGCATATCATCTTTATTTTATGCCGTGAGTACACAACATTTAACTTTTAATATTGAACTATTAAAATATGTCCTTTGCATAATGGTGAAATTCAATAAGTATCAAAGAGGTTTCTTCAAATCAGACTCACAAAAAAACAGTTTGGCTGTAAACATGTCTATAGCTCAGTTCACAAAGTAACCACTGAGTGGCACTGCAACAGATAAGAGAGAGGACTGAGAGCAGGTGTATTACATCATGGAAAACAAAGCAAGATGCCTTCCCTTCATTAATAAATAGATAATATGCTGAAATTATGATATTTTGTTCAGCAAATAAGGACCGACGGAGTTAATAAGAGAAGAATATGTGCTCCATCTCATTTTATTGTAGCATGTTTTCTCCTATGACCTAATGAATAAACTCGCTTCATGTTCGACTCTCTTTCAATTACTTAGTTTGTGCTACAGATCTGAAATGTCTTTTTACCTTTGCACTGTGGTTTATGTTTGTACTCAATGCGTGGAGTAAAAAACAAGAATCTTAATCCAAAGCATATACCAAAGCAAATTCCTCATATGTGTACCTACTTGGTAAATAAAACCGATTCTGAAAGTATGAAGCACTCGTGTGTAATTGCAATTTCGTAGTCCCATCTGGTCACCACACATATTTGTGTTGAGCAAAATAAATCATGAATCAATGTGAAAGAGGGAACTACTTCTTCAGCAAATAAAGTTGATATTTGTATTTATCTGGTTAATAATCCAGGCAGGATGTTCTCAGCCACAACGTTATTTCATACACATTTTGGTTTTACCATTGCCTCGGGATCGGAGAAGGTGTTGTTGAGGTCCACTGTCTCCAGCTGGGCTGGGGCGCTGCAGGGAGACATCAGACATAACATAAAGTCAAAATATATATTTTCAAAATTAAAACACACTCAATATATTATAGGATATGTGTATTACTTGATATTAAGTGAAGCATAGCGGAGGGTAGCCCCTTGAAACGCCTTCAGACTGGGATCTGGATAGACTGGATAGTCCTTCAGCTCCTGGAGCCAAAGAGACATTCAGAGAGAGAGACATTAGTGACAGAGACTGGTGAGGGAATTTAGAAGATAACAAAGAGACAGATTTTAATATGGATTGTACCAAGTTATTTGATCTTAATCCTCTTAATTCTCATTTTAAATTAGTATAAGTGATATTCATCTCTGTTGAATATGCACCTCAGACTGGCCCTGACTGAGATTCACTGTGGGCTCATTTCAATCTAATAAATGCAGCAGTGAACGCAGAGATATATCGACTACAGTCACACCATTAAGCTTTTAGAGGATAATGCATACATAAGACTTTTATGCAAAGTGCAACTGAGATGAACCAGAGCTGAACTAAAAGCTATAAAAAGCTACATGTGGTGCTACCATCATCATGTAATGTCAGAGAATCCTTTGTTATGTTTTTAATAGTGATTGTACAACTGTGGAGCAGTTGTGGGTTAAAAGGCTAAAATGGAGTTAACTTAAACCATTAATATACTGTATATGACAGCAATGCATTTGAACTTCTACAGAGAGGGAAGCAATTTGGATTAAAGCTGCAAGCAACAACAAACAGTTCCACACGCAACCATGTGTGTTGGGGGAACTGGTGGGATGCCAACTTCCTGACAAATTACACAAAATGGCTGTGACACAAAGGCGCTCCATGAAAACAATAGATTTGAATTACTTTTCATTTTCAGTGTCTTCAGATTGTGCTGACCGAATGTGAAGTTGATTGGATTTGATCTGAAGGACGAGTTTATTAAAAACACCCATGGCTGCTTCGTTAAAGTTTGGTAGCACAATCTCACTCGCATGCTAAGGGTTCAGGTCAATATGTTACGTGATTGCTGCCCATGTTGAATCTCATCATCTGTCATTGTGAATCATTTTCTGTACTAAATTGTACGCCCAGGTTAATGTGACTCTGACTCACACTGGCTGCGCAGGAGGTGATGTTGAGATTTGGTCCAGATGAGATGACATCATCGTAGGGGGTGGAGGAGCAGGAGGAGGGGGAGGAGCCAGAGGGGGAGGGCACCGGCTCCACCGAGCTGCCAGATATCAGACTGCTGGGGCGCTGTGGCGAGAGAGGCGGGATAAAGATAAGATGGACAGAATGACGAGGCGTCAGAGAAACAGAGAGGATGGTGGTCACATTAACAACAGCTTTCTAATATGTTGGAATATTGTACACTTTCCAGATAGCAGATAGCAGATAGTATCAAGCGTTGAAATAATTGTGGTCTCCATCTGACCACAATTACACAAAAATAGAGTTGATCCTAGGCTTGAATATAATTTGCATGTCCTTGAATTCATTCTTACAGCTTTCAAAACAAATGTTTGAAATAAAAATTATTTTCACTGATGTAATCTTTGTTGTTATTGTGACCGTTGGTAGTGTTATTGTTGGTTATTCAGTGTTCTTTTGCCTTGAATTTATTTTACATTATGATGTAATGTTAATGTATGGACCCCAGGATGAGTCATTGCTACCTTGACAGTGGCTACTTTTCTCAATGTTCATCGACGGATGGAATATTTCTACAATTAAAGAGGATGGCTCGCTTATACTGTAAATTGATGTGAAAACAAATAAAAAAACAAGCGAGTGGATCGTGAGTTAAGATGTTTCTTAAACTTACATGCTTCACTTTTAAAATAATACTATGTTACTTTATTATTATGGGTTTCAGTGCCATTGTTCAAAATTCATAGAAGAGTGCAGAAAGCATTTCACTTCCAGCGTAACAGTTTCACAAATCAGGGCTTCGGTATTTAATGTTTAACCCTGAGTGTGTTATGTTTTCCTCTTACCTCGTTGGGGGGCTTCGGGGAGTCCTGCTCTTCCTGTGGGGGGCCGTGCTCAGTGTCTGGCTCATTGCTAGGAGAGGTCTGCTCGTCGCTGGAGGCAACAGGTCGGTGGTATTGCGTGGTGCCGGTGGGGATGTGCCAGAAATAGATCTCTGATGAGTCTGAGATCTCCCGCCAGCCTGGGGGCAGGTCCCCCTCGCTCCATACATCTGCTAATGGAGAGCAACGACACATAACACACATTGAGAGTGTTACACAAACATGTACGTGTGTATGCTCGCACACAGGAGGGCTCTACAGAAACACCTGATTGTGACATACATAAGACACACACACACACAGGCAGGGATGGACAGGGTCAATTTCAGCGATGGTCAGCCTGTCCCTATCTGTTGTCATAGAAACTGTGTGGCTCATCCCCTGTAGTCAGACCAAGTGAGCAACAGCATCTCTCCCTTCCTCTCTCTGTTGTTTTCCCCCCGTCTGCCTTCTTATATTACCCTCCATACGCTCATATTCTCAAACTACTGCTTTGTCATCCGTCCTTGGCAATCACCGCTTCCTCAACACAGTTCTGCTATTTTCTCTTCCCATTTTTCCTTCCTTTTTCACACCCTCTATCTGCAGTATCCTCTCGCTCTGTCCATCCCAATCGCTCTCTGTACCATAAGGTGGCTCACAGGGGCCTTAAAGGTTACAGCAGTATTACTGGAGCTACTTGCTTGCTTAAAAACTGGCTTTTGGTACATGTCCAGTTGTAGGAGGCAGAGGAAGGGAGAGATACATCGAGGGAAAGAAAGTGTGATAAAAGCTGACACAGATCTGCTAATGACAAATGTAAGATCAGATGACAAGACAAACACACACACACACACACACACATCGTACCTGTCTCCCGTGGAGTCTGAGGAGAGGGCGTCTCCTGGGACAGGGTGGTCCAGCTGGAGTCTTCATCCTCTGAAGGACTTTCAGGAGTCAGATCCATTCTTAAGCCCACTTTAGGGAGCGCAGTCTCTGCTTGAGGGTCTGTCAGGGCAGGGGGCGCCCGGGTCTTGGTGGGGGTGCTCCTCTCTGCAGCCCGGGCCTGCTTAGGGGAGGAAGGCGGGTACTGTTGCAGGAACTGGTTCTCATTGTTGGGGTGCAGCTCAACCTTGATGATCCGAGGCTGGGAGCTCCGAGGGGGCTTTGCAGGACTGCATGGACTGACCTGAACCTGGGCACACAGCTCCTCTCGGACCTGGGCTGGAGCACGGCTCTGGAGGAGGTTTTGGTTGTCTGGGACCCACTCTGGGCTGTCGTTGGAAGAGGAGGACGTGGGGGAGAGAGGAGCTTCCAAAAGCACCGGTAGCAGGGGCGGCCTTGGTGCAGGTGTGGGTTCATCCTCCTCCTCCTCCTCTTCCTCCACCACTGGCACCACCTCTTCCTGGAAGGTCTGCTTGCTGCCGGGCTTCTCCTCCTTCTGGCTCTCCCTCTCCTTGGCAGGGCTGGCCTGCTCCTTCTCTGGGGAAGGCTGCTGCTTGTTCTCTGGGGAAGGCTGCTCCTTCTTCTCCTCGTTGTCCTCTTTGTTTCCCCAACTGTGGTCCAGATCCCAGCCCTTCCCATGATAGTCCAAGAAGCTCTTGGTCCTTCTACGGAACGGGGGCAGCTGTGAATTGTCTTTTCCCGACTCCAGCCAGTCAGAGCTGGGATTATTGAGGAGATCGTTGTGAATCTTTTCCTCTGTATTGGCCCTGCTCAGCTCCTGCTGCTGACTCTCAGCTCGTCTCTGCATGTTGGCCCCATTCTTGGCCAGTTTGGGGTTGGTTGTGTTAAACATCGAGGACGATGAGGAGTAGAGTGCAGAACTGGAGGAGGACTTGGTGGGGAGCCCCCTCCCTCTGGTTACAGGTTGATTTTTAGAGGATAAATTGTCACTTATCCCCATAGCGCTGCGCACACTCGTCATCGTGTGCCTCTGACGGCTCTTTGGCAAGGTGGCCGAACTCCCTGTTTCCATGGACTCCTTGATGACGTCTCGCCCAAGCAACTGGTTGTATGATGAGCGAAGGCTGAGGGAGGTGGGAGGAGCTGAGGAGGGGCCGCTGCGATTGGCCATTCCCACATTCGAGGGGGAGGAGCCAGAGCGGGATAGAGGAGGAGTTTGAACCGACATCATGGCTGACAGGAAATACGCTGCGGTGATAGAGCTGAGGAGAGAAGAGACACACTGTCAGGAGTCATGTTACACCATGTGCTGCACAATGGGTCAAAATCAATGTTGGTATAAGAGATTATTATTTTAATATACTTTTTTTTAATAAACACATATCATTAAACAATACATTTTGACACAGATCCTTTAAACTATAATTACATTTGTTTTATTATATTTATAAAGATGAAGAGATAGGGAAGGAAGTGTTTCTCACTTTAATGAGTCAGTCTGAGTACAGTCACACTTCTCCTTCCTGTGTCTGCAAGCTTCTCTTATGCCTACTTATTTATATGGCTGGCAAATGTTTAGTATACAAACTACTAAAATAACAGTATACTATAATATAATTTAATCAAGGTTAGGTTGATCACTTTGAAATGTAGTCAGTTACTGCATACAAATACTATACTATTTTTGTAACTAGTAGCATTATCCATTACAAAAAAAGGTTCTAATCCGAATACTTTTGGATTACTTCAACATAAAACAAATATAAATATTGTACCTTTTACTAAAAATAAAAGCAGTTCCACAAAAAGGATTTTTTATTTTTTTTAATTCTCAATTGTATTATATGTAAATAAAATGCATTTTGCATATTCAGCATTTATAGTAGGTCGAGTCAAGTGACCCTTACAAAAACATTACTGGCACAAACTACAAGTGCATTTGTGCGGTTTTCTTCATTGCTGCAGTTATTTAATCAAAGGGCACCCTGTGTGTCTTTTCAGAGCATTGCACCTTTTGCATAACTTTAAAAATGCCATATTTTAAAGACGAAATCAATATGTAATCAAGTAATGGTTGACAATGTAAGTTTGTTGATGTGTTTTTTATAATATTTGGCCTGATTAATCTCTGGGAGTCTCTAACATTATTGTGTGACATCATCAAGTTGAGCCGTTTAGTGCTGTGTCACTCATTTGCATTTCTCTGATGTAACAACCTACAAAACAGAACAAAAACCGATAGACACATCTTGCTCCTATCGCTCTGACTGCAGTTTGGACACTCTCTTTATTGATACATCATAGGGCAGATCATTTTCTGGCTTCATGCACCCTTTAATCATAAGGTGTCACTGTTGAAGAGTCAAACACCCCTGCATCAAAGACATAAATCTAGACTGCATTTGCATGATATTGGGAGTGAGTCAGATCCTTGATGTATTCATCCAGGACTGAGGTTGAAAGCCGGGGCTGAGCAGTCAGGCGGCCTGCGGGGAGGAGAAGTGGCAGCCAGCTCCTGCTAACTAGCTAACCGTGTCTCTTTTATCTCGGGGTGGATCAGCCCTGTGATGCTGAACACAGACAGGTGGAAAACAACAGAGACAGAAGCAGGTAACCATTGTGATCTTTGTGTGAAGACACGGCACATGTATGGGTTGCATCTGTGTCATTTCTGTTTTGAAATTATCTAATTTGTCTGGGAATTATTTTTCACATGACAACCCTGTGGGAAACTGGTAAACCACTGAACACAGAAACAGATGAAAAACATGGCCAGGCACGCAACACAATGTATACACATCCTGTCACCCTTACCCTATCATGAACACACACCCACATACACACCTCATACAATGCTGCAGTCATCATCAGAGCTTTTCTCAGAAACATGGAAAACACAAACACAGCAGATTTTAAAGCACGACAAGATCTTGAGAGGCAGGGGCAGCGTTTTGGAGGCAGCAGAATCCCTAGGCGGTGCACTTTGTTCATGCGGGTCCCCTATCAGCTCCCCTCTCCCCAGGTGTGTGTCGTGTTGTCACTGTCACTGAGACAACCACAACAACCTGTTAGTGCTGAATATGCACTCACGGTGCAGGCCTCACAAACACGGGGTCAACAGGTACAGTCTCATCAGCTATCTCAATCAGCACGTAAACACCTTGTAACTCCAATGTTTTACACAGTGCTTGAATTGGAATGAAAAAGGTGCCAGTACTCTAAAATCAGCAACTTTTTCAAGTCAATTTTATATATACAGCCCACAAACAAGAATTTGGCTACTATAATGCTGGTGGGTTTGTCTCTTTACTACTGTATATTTTAGAAAGGTTCACTGTACTTAACATTTTTTATGATAGGCAGCGGATATGGCTAAAGCTCAGTAAGGTCAATATTAACTGAAATATAGCAATCAAAGTCTAGATCTTCTGCTGAAGACACATGAAGCAGAGACCTTTCAGGTGAGAGCCCCTCTGGTGGTGTTCAACATTAATGACAAGGAAACAAAGCTCTGGTCAGAAGCATTTTTTATAAAAAGCTTTAACAAAATTAAGTATTTCTGTACATTTTGAATGCAATCTAACTTTCCAACTCAGAAAACGAAAAACGAAAAAGTGCCAAAAGTCTTCTCACATGGCTGAGCTGCTTTGCAATATACTTCACCACTGAAGAATACAAATATGTATAAAGTAAACTATGATGCAATCTAACTTTCCAACTCAGAAAAATGATAAAGAGCATGAACAAAGAACATGTAAAAACAAATGCAAAATTTGCACAATCTAAAATGAGAAACTGTAACTGCAAGTAACAAAGTCTGAGCCATGGTAAAGAGTTACATTGAACACCAAGCTGATCAGATAACTCCCTGGTTGGTCTGAAGTCCTTCTATCTCCAGGATCTGTACAAATCGGCACATTATGCCAAAAGTCTTCTCACTGGGTGAGCTGCTTTGCAATATACTTCACATTGTTAGAAAAGGCTCCAGAAGGCCTTGGGGACATCAGTATCAGGGGCTGGAGCTGGACAGGCTCTTTCATCAGCACTTCTCCTTCCCTTTGCCAGCCAGGACCTCACATACTGTTCCGGATTGAACTGTCCTAGTGATGGTCCATTACATTTAATGAAAACCAGGCTGGACAGTCGGCTGACAGAGAGAGCATTCCTTTTTGCAGTAAGGATATCGTTCATGCAGCTGAATGCCCGCTCACACTCACTAGTGGAGACAGCGATGGTTCGGACTGCTTTCAGTAGAGGCTCCATGGCAGCAGGTGTATGGGATGCCCTGGTTTCCTTGTATTCGCGAAAGCCCTGAACAGTCTCTCTTCTGTCCACTTTCAGCACTTCGCACAAACGTAGCACCTCTACGTCCCCATACTGTACGTCTAACTCCTCTTCAGGCCAACTTCCAGGATGGATAACTTTCATGTCCTGGATTAGCTGATTGTCCCGGGCCTCCCGGCCATGTAATGGGATTTCTCTTGTGCTGACATGAGAGGAAGTTGTGGAAGTCATTCTGTGTCTCAGATTCTCTACCATACTGCGGAAAAACTGACCTGCATGAATCTGTACAAGCCTGCCATTCTCACGCAGGGCAACACCCTTGAAGGACTTCTCAGCTAGAGCTGTATGCACTGTAGTCATGTGTGGGCCAGGCATGGTGACCATGGATTCAAAAACTCGTATTTCTCGAGTTAAGAGCCTATCTGCTGTAGGCAGTGTCATCTCTCTTTTTTGGAGTTGCCGAGAGAGGTCGCTGAGCTCTGTGAGCGCATCGTACATCAGTCCCAGATTGCTGACAAACGTTGCAGATGTGAGCACATCATCCAGGCCCTTGTACTTTGCTCTGTCTCTGGAATCCCTGCTCGTGTCGTTTGCAGCATTTGTGAAGTGATCATGAAGCACTCGGTAGTTTTCCCAGACTGCTCTGACGCTCCTTTCACTTGAAGCCACCCAGCGGATGGACAAAACACGCCCTATCACCAGGAGATGCTGTCCGACTGCTTGCGCACACTGCGCTAACTGCCTCTGATTTTTGGGGGAGGCATGGAACAAGGAATAGAGTTTGTCAAAAAAGATCTGGAAATGATTGAGCTCTGAGACCTCCTTGACCACATCCCCAACTGCCAGCTCTAGACGATGATTGGAGCAGTGCCACACAAACAGGCTTGGGAATTTACTACACAACTGGGTAGCAACGCCTGTTCTCTTCCCTAGCATGACTGAAGCCCCATCACATGCAAAAGAAACGAAACACTGACCTAAAAAGTCCTCGTTAAAATCTCTTCCAAGACACTCCATTAACGCCTTTGTGATGTCATCAGCCGTTGTTCCATCCAACTCGATCAGCTCCCAAAAAAACGTTTCGGGCTCAGCATCAGCTAATGCTGAGCGTAGACACACAACAAGCACCGTTTTACCACTAATAGTGGTAGATTCATCGACCAAACACAGAGTTTTCTTTGGTTTTCTGTAATGTCTTTTGCCATTTTTTTCTTCAGCTCATGAGCTATGTGGTCGATGATTTCGCCACAGGTTTTATTGGAGTGCAAAACCCTGCCCACGTTCAGCCCATTCAGTTTCTGTACATTCAAATCAATTGGCATGTCTGTGAATGGCCGGCTATGTTTGCCAATTTTATATGCCGTTCGAAAAACTCTGATAGTGGTGTCTAATTCAGATTTATGCATAGACTGCACTTGATGTTGAATAGTTTCACGTGAAGCAGATGTAAGGATGTCAGCAGCTTTTACATGGGCTTGTGATTCTTTATGTTCTTTGATTTTTTTCTCAGGCTAGCTTGTTGTTTGCCCTTGTCAACACCGAAATGAGACACTGCACACTCACCCCATTCAGTTGACAGTTTCAGTCCTTGTCCAGTGTGTATTCCCAAAGATTTGACATCTCTGCATATCCGACATCCTAGCTTCTTATCTTTAAGAAGGAGCCATGCATTGGTCTTGCAAAAATATTGCACCTGGTCCGTTGTCCAGCAGTCAGGTGCATCGCTTTGCCCGGTGTTGGTGGTGGCAGTTGCGCCAGCAGCAGCTAACGTTAGAGGCTCTGGAGGAGGCGGCGGAGCTAGTGCTAATGCTAATGCACTAGAACTTGGAGCAGGAGGATCAACCAAAGAAAGCTCCCCATCAGACACAATTTCCAACACAGGCACAGCATTCTCTGTATTTGAAGTTTCTTCCGGCGACAACCGCTGTCTTTTTGCACTTTTATTAATCCACGCTAACATTTTAGAAATGCTAATTTGTGACGTGACTTGCTTTCCTTCTCTCGGGGGCGTGCCTGCTCTGTTCTATCACTCTACATAGCCACCCACTGGGTGGGAGTTGCACTGCATAAACACAACACACGTGCATCTAGGTATGTAAATTGTAAAGCATTAAAACATGGTTTACTAACAGTTTTCAGTATGTTGTTACTTCGGCATTATTATTATTATTATTTTGAAACGTGGATTACTATTAAATCACGGTCAAATAGGTTAATTTTGACATAGTCGTTTCCACCACAGTATTTACATGGAGAAGATAAGCCCCGCCCCCTCTCCAGCACGTTCTGTTTGAATGACAGGAGTAAACAGCTGACAGCCGCTGTGAAACTCCAGCGGTTAGAGCGATGAGAATGTCCGTTCGGCACCTCATGACGCATCTACTGAGTACCGGGCGGCTTGTATATATATATATGGATGTATAATAAGAACGGCGGGAGAGTGTTGAGTACTGGCACGGTGCATGAGTACCGGAGTACCGCCAGCATGCCGGTACTGAGCAAGAAGTGCCGGTACTCCATGGGTCAGAACCAGAAGTGCCGGTACTGCGTACCGGTGAGTACCGGCCCAATTCCAGCACTGGTTTTACACCCTTAAGAAGAAAAAAATCATTCTGTAGGCGCAACATAATATTCCACTTTTGCCATTATGAAAACCTAAATAAACTTCAAAATAAGATGCCAAAAATGCATTCATACCCAAGCAAAAGAGCTGCCAATACAAGTTATCCACCTGTCAGTTACTGGCTTAAACCTTAAGCCAGTGAGGCTGACACATCCTGACACATCCCCCAAAACAGATTAGGAGTAATAAGCAAACAACGTATATATATATATTTCAACTTCCCTTTATTCTATCTTCTTATATTATAATACATCATGTCTGAGTTGCAGACAAACTGGAACATCCTTTTCTTTCCCCCTAGACAATACAGCCAGATCTCCATTAGTTAAACAAAGTGGGGCGAGAGGATGTGGGGGGAGTGGGGGGGAGAGAGGATGGCTATTAGCGAGGGAGAGCGCGAGGAGAATGACACAGCAGTTTGCCGGACAGTCAACACACAGTGGGATTTAAACCCATGTCTCAATAAATCTGTTGTGCTCTCCAACAACAGAGGTCATTCATGAGATGTCACGGGACAGCTGCTACTGACTACTTAAAGAATCATTTTGCATCAATAAACTGTGCTCTACTGTTGCTTGAATTACAGTAAATGCATAGTCATATATGAAGGAAAACATGAGACACATCCTCTCCTACAGATTAACTTGCACAATAATTATTAAACTTCATGACACACAGGACCAAAATCATCTCTAGAACATCTAAATATGATGCTAATCTGCTCTAACTGTTTACAGTCTGCTCACCTTGTATACAGATTTAAAGACCTGAAGGTCGCCCAAAAACATAAATATCCAAACCAACCAATACCATGCTTTGGAGATTCATCACATCTAGATACTGACCGATATCTTGGCCTGTGAGAGGAAAACCATCCTTTATCAACTTACCCTGCAATGGCAGGCCTCTTCCTTCAACTCTGAAATGCACCCACTGCTTCACAAATGAAATGCAACAGATGAAAGCACGAGCTGGGGACAAAATGAACTTGAGAAAGTCGATGATGTCATGGAGTATTCAAGCCCCTCGTTTCTTGCTGCAACCTAAATAAACTCCCTCAGCGATATACCAGAAACAGCGTTATATCATTTTGAAATCCACCATATGCATAGGTGGAGCTGTCGATATGAGAACACACGCAGTAAATCTCCAGCAGCACCTTCCCCGCCGCAGCACTGGGAGGGGAGTGCACACCATCATCGAGATCTCTATTTACATCCACTCACCGCTTCGCTCAGCCTCCGGGCTTCTGCACCTCTGCTCCCGCGACGACACACACACGGTAGAGAGCAGGGCCGAGGTTGTCAGCCGCTTTTAAAGTGCCCGTCCGCCCGTAGCTGCAGCTGGCCGCCCGTATCGCTTCACATCATCTGCCCCCCCATCCGGCTCGGTGCTCTCTGCGCCAGAGGATCCCGGAACGGCGGAGCGCCCAGCTGACCAATCAGCGGCCAGGACTCAAAGGAGACGCAACCATAATAAATCTACGTGTGTTATTTTGCATTTCAGGTAATGAAATCACACATCATCGGAGTCTTACGTCATGCAGTTGTCTGAAGAAATATGAATGGTTTACAGCGATGACCACATCTGCATCAGCAACACCGTTTTAGTCCTTTCTACTGTTCTCTTTAGGTAAAGAATGTATGAGGATTGCTTTTAAGCTGTCATAAAACTAATGATGTTATAGTACAGCCTAATTCAAATCGATGTTGTTGTGAATAGATTACAATACTCTCTGCTCATTTAATTGCTCACCAGTATTACAAAGCTGCAAAAAAAAAAATGCTTTTCAGGGGTATACTTTTTGTTTGTGTCTATAACAGTACAACATCAGTGCATAATAATTCACTTTGATATGTTAAACAGGGTTGACAGTCACAAAGCATTTCCCTTTCTCCTCCGCAGTTGTTCTTTTATACAGTAGTTTTATTGAAGGTTAACATATGACATTAGCTTAAAGCACTTTTTCAGTTTCAGAGGTGTCCACAGCAATACAGTTTACAGACACACTTATAACAAAACTTTTTATGTGATCAAACTCCATAGGGAGAAAAACAAGTAACCACCTTTGATTCTCAACCCATTAAAAGGCACATTATCACAATTTCTTACTCAGAGAACTTATAATCACAAAAAATGCTGTAGTGTAAGAACAAATATAATGAACAAATATAATAAAAAAGCATCACATTTTCTTTCTACACATAATATGATGAGACCTTGTAACCAACTACTCTTTCAAACGTATAAAACATTGTGAACAATTATTTGAAGTATAAAATCTATTCATACGAGTTCAAAATGTACACACCTCACACACACTGACCTTTCTTCTCTGGTGACAATATATTCACTCTTTCAAATACACTCCTCAGTTTGATTGTGCGGCTCAGTCTAACTATCCTATCCCAACAGTCCACTGGCATGCTCCTCCCTCAGTGCTGCTGGGGTGGGGGTGCAGAGGGGTGCAGGACAGCGCCGGGGGGACACACAGGCTCCCTGTGCTCCAGGAGTGAGGCAGGAGGGGAAGGGTGACGGAGGGAGAGGTGGAGGGACGGAGTCGACTGGCCAGAGAGAGGAGAGGCTGCTGGATGTGACGCTCAGCTTCAGAGAAACATGGAGCCGAGCGGATGGAGCGCAAAACGGCATCTTCTGCTGCGGAGGAGAGGGAAGATTTCACAGATATCATCACTAACGTCCTGGCTCATTAACAGTTTATTTCATGCAGTGTGACCTAAAACAAATGCAGAAATGTAAATGACTAATACAAATGTGTGCTTACCCTTTCTGGATGCATCATTAGGAGGTGTCAGTAAGCTCTTCGCTTGCTTGTTGCCTGCCTGAGCAGATCGTCTGTAGTATTCAATCGCCGTCCTCAGATCCTGCTGCACCCCAAAGCCGCTCTCAAAACACTGACCCAGCAACAGCAGGGCGGTGTCGTCCTGCACACGTGAACAAAAGTATACGTTTGCTGTTTAATGTTCAGGAATAATCTTTTACAATCTGAACTTGCCCTGGTAGATTTCTGGAGAAATGTGAAGGAAACTTAATATGTTATGTTATAACCTACACCAGGAACTTGGTGGCACACTTACATTACATTACATTGCATTTAGCTGACGCTTTTATCCAAAGCGACTTACAATAAGTACATTCGACCAGGAAGACACAACCTTGAAGAAAACAGAATCATATAAGTACATCAGGTTTCATAGAGCCAAACATTTCAAGTGCGACTCAACTGGCTTTAGATAAGCCAGTCCTTTATAAGTATATAAGTGCTTTGTTAATAGTTCTATCGCTCGAAGTGGAGTTGAAAGAGATGAGTTTTCAGTCTGCGCCGGAAGATGTACAACTTTGTTATTTGTGTAATTGTTGTTGTGTTTGAAAGAAACTGGCACCCTTTCTTCACATTTTATATTGTGTATTTTATAGATACATTTTATAGAAATGTATCTTTTTTTGTGCCGACATGTATATATTTACTGTAGATATTTTATTCCTGTCCAATGCCTGATGCAATGCTGCGAAACAGGAACTTCCCAATTTGGTTTCAATGAAGTACATCCATCTTTCCATCTATTTATCTATCTATGCATTATGGAGACAGTAGTATGGAAGATGTCACTATTCAATCAAGCATAGCGTATGACTACACAGTGGGATATTCAGCGTGGCTGTCGCTCTAGATTGACTTGTAGAAACAGAAATGTTGATATCACTTTAACACAACCGCAGCAGAAAGCGTTAGTAGGGGTATTTTACTAACGGTTGTGATACCCTGCTGAATAATACAGACTGACTGGTTGGGTACAGAGGGATGGAGTTGAATTTTCATCATAAAACTCTAGAAGCATCTAGAAAGACACTTACTCCGCTCTCTGCTGCCATCTGCAGGAACTCAACAGACCTTCTCCCATCTCTCACCGGCTCCTGAGAGTAGACCGAGGCGAGGCAGACCTGAGCCTGAGGGGGGGGGAGAAACAGAGAGTAGATTCACTTCTGTAGCGATACGGCATCTAGAACCCGTAATAATCCAGTAATGGCTGATTTGTTAACACCCCAGATACTCATGGTTACAGCAAAGGTGGACTCTGACTATGTGGGTCAGCAAAACAAACTATTGAAATTATTGTTGTTTTATAACAATGTATGTTATTTCTATTATAATGTCCCATTTAGCCATGACAGCGTGACAGCGGACCAACATGTACTATACCTGGACGCTAAAACTGAAGCTGTTAAATCAGTGTTTCCTGGCGGGATGAGGGCGGTCCGATGATGGCGATCCGGGGAAGGGGAGGAAGTTACTTTGGTTTGAGAAGTGGGGGGGGAAACAAAACAGGGTGTCTGTGGGCCCTCCGCAATGGAAATGGTTCTCGATTTGAATCCCTTTTCCTGCCTTTCTAACTAAATATTTGTTAGGACTATGGTGCAATCCAAGAAAATGTGTAGTGTATAATGCCTGGCAAACGTATCTAGTATCCTCTCCATGTGAACCTGCTTTATTTGTGAGTGGACCTCACATTCTCTAGGGGGGTCCGGGGGCATGCTCCCCTGGGAAGAGTTTGTTTTAAATGTTGAAGTTAAATGCATCAATCTGGTGCACTTTGAGCACGAGATGAAGAGATTTATGGGTACAGCTCTCAACACTCATGAAACAGAACTGTATATATATATATTTCAATAATCCAAATATCTTTAGAATATGATCACAACCAGGGTGGGATTTTCACGGAGGCCATGACGGCCATGGCCGTCGTAGCCCCTCGGTCTGGCCGTTATGCCCCACAAATAATTGTACGTCCTACGGCCACCATGGCCTTTGGGCCACTCACACTGTTAAAATCTTGAAGTTGCTTTAAAAGCGTCCGAACAGTGGTTTCTGAACTACATTATGCTGCGTTCACAACGGACGCGATGCGAATATTCGCATTGCTCTAACCGCTGGAGTTTCACCCGGTTTCATCGCGGCTGTCAGCTGTGTTTACTCCTGTCACAGGGCGCGCTGGAGAGGGGGCGGGGCTTATATCCATGTAAATACTGTGGTGGAAACCAACTACGACAAACGTAACCTATTTTACCGTGATTTAATTCTAATACACGTTTCAAAATGATGCCGAATTAACTAAATACTGGTAACGGTTAGTAAAAACCATGCTTTGACAAGTGTGCAGACAAGACGGCAGGCGAAAAACCTTTTTAAATGCATGTTTTCTGAATGGAGATTGGATCGATCAGGCTAAACCAGTGGTTCTCAAAGTGGGGGGCGCGCCGCCCCAGGGGGGCGCAGAGGCATGACAGGGGGGGCACGAGAGACCAGGAGAAAAAATGTCTAAAAAAAAAAATAAAAAGAATAATATTTTGAAAAATTATTGATTCGAAAATAATATGATACAGTACAGTACTATTACGTCTGGGTCTCTGTGTTTCATTAAAGCTCGGCTCTGTGTGTGTGTGGAACGAGCCATTTTGTGTGCGTGCGCGAGCGAGAGAGAGATAGCGCACCGGTACCGGAGATCGTTGTTGTTAGCTTCTGGTGCTAGCGAGCTACGCTAACGGATATAAGGAGTTTTTTCAACAACAAAGTGGAGGAGAGTCCTCTCCTGCCAGACTGAGAGACTCAGTGAGCTAAAGGACTCTGTGTTATCTCAGTGGGTCTCAAACGTTTTGGTCACCATTAATGTAAACAATTATTTCCGAAGCACACGTTTATATGATCATTATAGTTATAAAAAAATAAGAGAATGAATGAAAAACTATATGACAGTAAAACAAGAATAACGTTTAAAAGGGGAGTGATTTGCAAAATATCCATAAAGAAATAGTACATCTGTTTACAGTTCTGTTTCAAATGGATGTTGAGAGATGTATCCATAGATCTCTTCATTTTGCTCTCAAAGATACCAGATTGATGCTTTTAACTTCAATATTTAAAAATCTTCGCGGGGGAGCTTGCCCCCGGACCCCCCTATGTGAGGTCCACACACCACCTATAAAATAGCACTTTACCCCTGCTTACACCTATATGCCGTGAGCTGATTATCGAGCCTTCATTGTAACAGTCGCGGGTACACTGTGTATATGTGTGGGGAGTGTTGCAGTAGAAAATTCCACTGTAGCGCCCGGTACATTAATGGGAAACCCTAAATGTTTGAGCACCCTCTATGAAACGTCAAGCTACCCCACAGCACCCCCAAAAGAAATCTCTGGCGCCGCCACTGAGCCTGACTATTTGTGTTGGGGGGGCCCGACTTTTTTTTTTCTCCAAAGGGGGGGCCTGACAGAAAAAGTTTGAGAACCACTGGGCTAAACTAACGTTGTAGCTGCTCCGTCCAATCTCACACCAACGTCCTAAAGACAGACATGACACAGACAGTCTATGGTATACACACACACACAAATGATGTATGTGCAGAGTTTGACCCTTGAAGGCTGTTTCTTCTGCTCTGAAATGGAATCTATTTGTTACATATTAATAGAATTTGTGATTTGATTTCGGATTTGTGAATGGGAGAAGTAGTAGATGGAAAACATACCAAACACTAATTATTCAAAGTAAAGTATTTCATTGTATACACGGTAATACTTAGGAGGCATAGGCCTATAGGATGATATCATGTTTGACATTATTGATATAAAAAAGGTAGGGCTGTCAAACGATTACAAATTTTAAATCAGATTAATCACAGCTTAAAAATGAATTAATCATGATTAATCACCATTCGAACTATGTCCAAAATATGCCATTTCTTTATGTATATTTTGTGGGAATGGAAAGATAAATGAAAGAAGGCGGATATATCCATTTAACATACAGTATCTTTGTTTATTATAACATTTTTCGGGCGGCGGCTAGTGGAGTACTTCGTGACCACAGTGTGAACGTTGTGATCAGCTGTTTTAGCGCAGTTCTCCAGTTGGGGGGGGGGGGGCGTAGTTTTGGCACAATTCCTTTGTACAGACCGACGTTAACAGCAGCCCTGTCTGTGCACACGGAGACCGACTCTGTCGTCCGGTGATCTAACCGCCTTCTGGAAAAGCTTCACAAGTACGTCGGTATGCAAATGCACTTTGTGCAGTGGCGACTGGTCATTAGGGGCAGGTGGGGCACAGCCCCACCTAGTGTCAGCAGAAAGTATTAAAAAAAATTAAAATATATATAAAATATATTTTAAGATCATGTTTAATCATCTGATTCGTCTCATTGCTGTTTTAGTCTGTGTTCTTCTAATTAGTGTCTACAGTGTGTGCCTATTGAGCTGTTTAGAGCCATGTGGGACAAAACCCGATCCTGCCCCTCCCTCTCCCTGTTTAAGTCAATGGTGACTGTAAAAACTACACTGCGCATGCTCAGAATATTTTCCTATTTAATGTGTGTGGCAAAAAAATAATGACCATAGGGGCATAGTGCTGCCATCCCCACCATACGTCATCTTACATAATTCAGAGCTGATTGGCTGTAAGTACGTGTGCCGCGAAAAGTGTGGTGTGTGAAGAGGAGGAGAGAGAGCTGCAGTGACGCATCCTAAAACCCGGAAGTAAGCTGCGCATGGCTTCCCTCGACAAAAAAGCAATGAGATTTCTCCATAGGATTTTAGAAAATAGCTCCAAATAAGATCTGTGGGAAACAAACCTGTTAGATAAATGCACGTTTTGTTCAGCCGGATAATATCCACATGTCTACCATACTTTTATAATTTTTGAATCATAAATATATCGATTAGATCAGATTTATGATAGACTTTTGAAACTACAAGAAGATAAGGAGGACTTTTACAAAAAAGTAATAGAGATTTTTGTCCAGAAGGATAGGCAAATGGACTTCATCTTCATGTCAAGGTAAGACCGCAATTGTATTGAAAATGGGATCTTACTAAGAGAGAACAATTCAATATTTAAATGATAAAATTACATGTTTTGGGTATCCTTTTGTTGAACTGTCTGTTTAAAATTAATTGAAGCATCAGACAAAAAAAGCTTTTGAAAATAATATTATATTTTGATTTAGGTCAAAATATAATATTAGTAAACCTGAAGAGTCAGTGCCAGTGCCTCACCAGCCATGAACCTCATTGCAGAAGCTTATATATATACATCTACGTTTTTTGTGCCCCACCACTTTTGTACATATAAAAACGCCACTGGCTTTGTGACACAAGTGACGGTACGCATTCCAGATTACGCACATAACCTGCGTACCAGTTATGTGTTACCTGTACTACAGCAAAAGTATTCTCCGTCGGGACTTCCTGCAACAACACCACGCCGTTATCAAAGATGTTCTATTGAGAAGACGATCACTACGTGACAAAAGTTTTCAAAACCGTGGCTACTGAAATCAATCTTACTAACTGCTGTCTGTGCAATTTACTCTGCGCGAGTTGGCAGACTTTATTTTGCTTACTTTAACATCATTTTTCATGGTGGGGCTAAGCCATTTCTTGGTATGGGTGTAGCCGACCCCAGCCATACCCTGGCGCTGCCACTGGTGGCACGTATGGGGCGGGCCATTCTGCACATGCGTTAAATATTTTAACGCAATTAATTCAAAAAATTAATTACCGCCGTTAACGCGATAATTTTGACAGCACTAAAAAAAAGTGATTTGTTTTCCATGTCATTCGTGTGTTTTTCTTATCAGAAAGTTTATTTATTTGTAAGCTCCAAATCCAAATGTTTCCCTCAATGGCCTTTGTGCCCTGGCATGTGGCCTTTCCGCCCTGAAAAAATGTGTGACACCAAAGTCCAAATGGCCTTGCCCCTAAAATGACGAAAATACAAGCCTGATCACAACCAATAACAAATCATTTAAACTTGTTTACTCCTCTCTCTTATCTTACCTAGTTAGCATTCTTTCTTTTTATTTATGCATATTTTACTTTTATTTATGCATATTTACTAATCTCTCTCCTTTTAAACAGTATTTTTTTTTTTTACTGTCCTATAGTACACATTGGAATGATGTATTACTTTATTTTTTACAACTATATTAAATAGATAAAGGTGTGCATTGGAAATATTGTTTACATAGATGACCAAACAATTTGAGACTCACTGAGATAGCTTAGACTAAAGTTAACTATCCTATCACTCAGAGAGTCCTTTACCTCACTGAGCTGTAGTTACCAGCCTCTCAGTCTGACAGGAGAGGACTCTCCCTCCAGCTTGTTGTAGAAACAGCTTCTATTATCCGTTAGCTCTGAGCTAGCACCAGATGCTAATAACAACAATCGCTTGTTCACACATGTGCTCGTGCCACACACACACAGAGGCTGTGTGCTCCTCCGTGACGATGACGGCTTGACCTCATAAAATCATAATAATTGAATTTGAAATGGGGGGGGACACAAACTGGATTTTGAACATGTGGAAATTACGCCCAGGACTTACATGACCAACAGCAGAGCTTGGGGCTATAACGCAGATTTCTTTTACACTTTGTTGTTCTCCTCCTTTCCCTCCACTCTTGTCTCTGACTGTGAATGTGTGAGTGTGTTGTGTGTGTGTGTGTGTGTGTGTGTGTGTGTGTGTGTGGGGAGCGGAGCCCCGCCCTTCGGAAACAGAGTGGAGGAGAGAATGTGATATACCTATCCTCATCCTACTGTGACATTAGATTTTTTTATAATTCCAGGTTTTAAAAGAAAATCTTCCATTACTGAACAGTAATGTGGAAAGCCATGTTGCAAACTAATATTTTAAGTGTTGTTTAACAGTACCTTAATATACTACAGTTGCAAAGGTATTATATGAGGAATCATTTTAATTGATAGTTTAAAGATGTTATGATTTCTTACCTTGGTGAGTCCTGCAGCAGCAGCTTGTTCCAGTAAGTTGATGGCTGTGTTCAGCTGCTCTAAACTCTGCTGCCCCCTGCTGGTCAGGAGCAGCTTTGCATATCGGTACTGAGCCTGTCGGTGGCCCCCAGCTGCTGCCTGCCAGTAGTAATACAGAGCCTGGAGGAGAAAAGACACAAGCATCATATCAAGACTGATTCCTCAGACAGGACAGGAGTATTTGTGATGACTTTCAGAAATGTTCTGGATGTCTGTGGTCTTACCTTCTGTTTGTCTTTTTCGACTCCTCTGCCTTTCTCGTAGCACACACCTGTGTTGAACTGGGCCTTGCTGTAACCCTGCTGAGCTGCAGCTAGGAAACATGTAAAAGCTTCCTCGTAGTTCTTACTATTGGCATTTTCTAGACCTGCAATACACAGACACATGAAGATATCAGATATGGACACTTGGAAAACAAATGCAGATTATTTTTTCCCTACAAGTGTAGTGTAAAATGTTGTGTGGAGTAGAAATGAATGTGTGAATATGACATGGTGTAATAAATCATTACCAATGACGTTGAGGGATGACAGGAACGCTGGTTTCTTCTCCACATGTCTGAGATTCAGTGCTGCTCCTGCCAGCCTCTCCTCATCAGACAACATGTCCTGAAAACACAGAGGAGGTTAGAAAACAGCAAGTAGCAAGTTAATGACAACTTAGGAAGTAGAAATAAATGCTGCTTATTTCTTATTAACTTCACAGCCACTAAAGGAGATAGACATTCACCTTGTCGTTAGCATCTTGTGTCTCCGTGTTGTCGTCATTCTGCAGAGGACAGGATGCTGACAGAAGTGATTCCTCTGTGAGTCAGGAAAGGGTTAGGGTTAGTATTACTTTTATTGAACAACAGATACTAGGGTAACACCAATTTGAGAAAAATACTATGTTCAAACAATCTTTCCACACTGTCAGACAACAGAACAAACCGGGTACAGGAGAATCCTGGCTCAGGAGCGCCCTCTGTGGGTCAGAGATGGAGCAGTCAGCAGTCAGATGCTCCTGCTCACTGCTGCTGTAGAGACTGGCCTCCTCTGAAATGCTGCTGCTGCTACTCTGGTCCTGTCTCTCTGGGACCCCCTGCAGACACAACACACTGCGTCCTCTGGGCAGGACATCACGTCTGGACACTGAAAAGCCAGACAAGAAAACAACGTCAACATTCTTATAACACAAGATTCAAAGGAAAGTAAGCTTTGGGTTTGAGATGATTTAATGTCTGTTTTGTGAAACTATCTTGCCGATGGATTATATCAGTTGATATGAAAAAAAGGACCAATTGCATGCGTACAGTACAATGACTCACAGATTTCCAGCAGGATGCGGTAGCCGCACTTGTGCAGGGTGGAGGGGGCGGTCAGGGCTCCAGGGATCGGACTCTGCTCAGCGTTGGAGGAGAACTGGAAGTGGATCCTCTTACAGACCTGCATGAAAAGAACTGCTGCAGCACCCTGTGGAGAAACATCAGAGACACTGTCACCTCTGTCATGAGAACATGAGATGTCAACTTCTACTCCTGGCACAAACATCCTAATATCAATGTACTGCCAAGCTTTCAATTACACAGCACAGAGCTGCATGTCTAGCTCTGTACTGTTCATTTGGGGAATGCATGGTGCTCTCTCTTGGCTTGGAGGAAAGATTTCTAAGCAATCTGCTCGTGTATTTTGTATTAATGGACTTTGGCCAGGTCTAAAAGCTTTCTGGATCCCCCGAGAAAATAAGAAGTGGCAGGAGGTGTGGCCTCCTAGAGCAACTTGTGATCAAACCTAACGAATAAACACCCATACACTCCACTGTTTATGGGCCACTAGTAGGGGTGTAACGGTATCCGTATTCGTCCCGTACCGTCACGGTTCGGCACATGCAGTCACACGGCGAATACGCCTTTTTTTATGAGTGGGAAAAAAGTCTGTCAAGCAGGGCAGTATTACACTATATATAATCCAGGGGGCGGTATTGCGCCTAAAAGCCAGCCGCCCGTAAATAACAAATGAAGAACAAGAACAAAACACAACAAAACGAACACAATACATGAAGAAGAACAGTTAGTAGCTATGGCGACTTCACACAACACACAGGAGCTAGAAGACCCACCTGCTTCTTTTAAATCAGGTGTGTGGGAACATTTCGGGTTCCCTGTGGACTACAACAATGATGGGGTGCGAGTTGTGGATCGGACGAGGACGGTGTGTCGGCGTTGTTCGACAGCGGTGGTGGTATGATAGTGGTAACACGTCAAACATGCTCAATCACATCCGAGTCAGTCTCAGTCCCCAGCGAGAGGGTTTTCTCGACGGCAGGTGACATAGTTACCGCCAACAGATCTGCCCTCACTACTGACAACGTAGACAAACTCATCTTTTTGAAGAACAACTCGAAAATAGAGTAAAGCTTGAGTACCTTTATTTAGGCATAATGGCCTCACACACTCACAAGTTAATTACATATGTTAGACATTGCTCCTAAAGGTACAGATTTTATTTTGTTATATATTTATCATTGTATTTATTTTATATTTTGACATCAGGAGATGTTATACAGTTCTGTATTGCCTTTTATTGATTGTGATTGAAACACTTTCTTATTATTTATTTTAATATTTTCAAGACATTCTTTTTAGTTGTACAGCTTATTTAACCTTTTTGTTTGACATCAGCCATTATAAATAATATGGCCATCTGAGTGTGTGTGTTACTGCTGGTGGTTTGTTTTTAACTGTGTAATACAGTTAATGATTCCAAATGTTAGAGTTCCTTATTTTCATACCAAAACTTGCACTACTGTTAAAAATAAATAACAGCAAAAAAAATTATGCATTTGAGACTTTTTTTTGCTTTTCCTTGTTGTACCGAACCCGTACCGAACCGTGACTTCTGTGAACCGTTACACCCCTAGCCACTAGTGTAATGTCCAATAAACAGTGGAGTGTATGGGAGCAAATGCAAACCAGCTCATACTGTAGCAAAGGCCAAATGTGTCACAATGATTCATTCATATATTTTTAACTGTTGCATTTACTTAAAAATAAAATTAGCTAAAAAACGTTTCAGATTAGTTTAGTTTTCAATTTGTACACAGTAAATACAAAGTGATTTTATATAACTGTTGATATGAGAACAGTGGCACACTCTTAATATATTTAATAGTAATAGTTATCAAATAGGCCATGGATATTTGTCTAATAAGTGCAGACCCACTCGCCTCCTGAAAACAAATTGTGATGCCTTGAGGACATCAACATAGTCATACTGGTATTAAGTTAGGTGTTTTTTATTGAAATGTAAGAACAGAAGACATACCCATCCCACGGCATCCAGGGCTGTGTAACGTGGCAGCTCCGTGTAGCCAAACTGAGAGGTCCTCTGTTTCTTCCTCCTCTCTCCATCCTCCTCTTTCTGAGAGCTGACAGAAAAAAAGCACAAACTAAAAATATAACAATGATATGCCTGTTACTTTTACCACATATATACTCTGCTTAACGCACATGGATTTATTTCGGTGCCCTCGACTGACCCTGTTCATGCAAAAGCTGCTGGATGATGCAACCAGCTGAAAGGGGGGGGGGGGGGGGGGGGGGGGGGTGGGGGGGGGGAGAACGAGTTCAAGGACGGGGTAAAGAAGAAATAAATTATCTGAGGGTATTCTCTGCTGTCTGGCGATAACTCAAATGTTTATTTTCATTGGCAGTTCGAGGGCAAATAAGTCTTGAGATCAAAGGGAGACGCTCCACGCTTTTCTTCTCTGTTTCTCACGTCTAGCTTTGTAGGATTTTGTCATCCGACCTGGACAATGTCTGAACTGTGTTAAAAGCAGAGTGGAGGTCTGGAAAGTACCTGATGTCAGAGGAGTGTCGAGAGCTGGAGATGACGGCCGAGCTGTGGATGCCCTCCACCTCCCCCAGACCCTGAGACTGGCCCTGGGGCAATCGCAGGGGGGAGCTGCCATGGCATCGGTGCAGAACTGAAGTGAGGGGAAGACAAAAACCGCAAAATTAGACACTCATTCCCACCGTTGAAAAACAAAAGTCCTTCTCAGGAATTGTTTTACTAATTCACACGTTTATATATCTGATCATTTCGAGGAAACTATAGCAAGCTATGAGACGTTTAAAAGAAAGTAGTAGCAGAAAATATGCAGAGGCACACCTGCAGGAACAAATTCCTGAAATACCATCTCATTACAATAAAATAGGCTATTTTGACTTTATGTTAATGCATTTCACCAAGGCTGTAAGAACCCACATAAGTTATTGTAAGTGGATAACTTGTGTACACCGAGTTGTGATGAACTGTCATCAAAACAACGCATGTGAGAGTATTGTTCGGGCAGGTGTAGGTTTGCAGTGCATAACATGTTTAACAGTTTCCCCAAAATATACATACACACAAATAGAAAAACATGACATGGCAAGTAAATATTTGGTGTGTCATCTAAGAAACAATAACATACATCCATTTAAGTGCAAGAAATAGGGTGAAGTTTAATATATGTGACGTTTTATATTTTAAGACAAAGCACATAGTTCTCCCAATAAAAACACATAGCATGTCTATATGGCATGTGCGCATGTCTGTCGTGCAGGTAAGGTTGCTAACACGTGAACATCTGAATGTATGTTTGTGTACACAGTTAGCCTCTGGGAATATTCATGGAAAGATCCAGAAAGCTGCAGGTCAGTAATGAGAGCTACATTCAGGGACCAAAATAAACCGTCTGACGGTGTCAATCACACAGAGTAGAACACTAGCATACACACGTATTGTTTACATATTAACTAACTGCACTGGCCTTTAGCTTAGCACAATTAACAGCTAATGTTACGCTACACGGG